>NC_046288.1:23248722-23612472 GCF_004115265.2 Rhinolophus ferrumequinum | reverse complement strand
TCACCATGAGCTTACATGAGCAGCACTGTACAAACAGCTCAGTAAGATTTCATAACCTTGGTATACCAGTGTTTTATGGCTGTGTTTTACACATGTGTCTACATGTGGCGGTGTCTTACTCAGTGGTGTTCATTATTGTTGTTGCGTGTTTTTGTGTTCCCTCGCGGAAATATCTCAGCTTGAAGTAGAGCAACAAACAAACATTAAATTTCTTGTTAAACTTGGCAAGAGTGGAAGTGAAATCAGGAACATATTAGTCCAAGTTTATGGGGATAATGCCATGAAGAAAACGGCAGTGTACAAATAGATTAAACATTTTTCTGAGGGGAGAGAATGTGTCACTGATGAAGAGAGGTCAGGATGCTAAGTAACAAGCAGAACTTATGAAAACATTGCAAAAGTTCATCAAATTATGCGTCAAAATTGTCAGCTGACTGTCAGAAGCATAGCAGAACAAGTAAACATTGATAGAGAAAGAGGAAAATCTTAACTGAAAAACTTGGCATGAAAAAGGTTTGTGCAAAAATGATCCCAAAGGAACTCACTGATGAACAAAAGCAAAGGAGAGTCAAAGTTTGCCAAGAACTTTTGCAGAGGTAATACAATGTTTTGGGCCATGTTATCACTGGTAATGAAAGATGGGTGTACCAATATGACCCAGGAATAAAGTGTCTAAGTGCACAATGGAAGTCAGCCAATTCTCCATGACCAAAAATTTCCATCAGTCTAAATCAAGAATCAAAACAATGTTGCTAACGTTTTTTTTTTTTTCTTTACTATCAGAGGGATTATTCATTACGAATTTGTACCAACTGGACATACAGTTAACCAAGTTTACTGTTTGAAAGTGCTGAAAAGTCTGTGTGAAAAAGTTAGACAGAAACAACCTGAAATTTGCACCAAAAATTCATGGCTTTTGCATCACGATAGTGTACCAGCTCACATAGCACTGTCTGTCAGGGAGTTTTTAGCCAGTAAACAAATAACTGTATTGGAACACGCTTCCTGCTCACCTGATCTGGCCCCCAATGACTTCTTTCTTTACCCAAAGATAAAGGAAAAATTGAAAGGAAGACATTTTGATGACATTTAGGACATCAAACGTAATATGATGAAAGCTCTGATGGCCATTCCAGAAAAAGAGTTCCAAAATTGCTTTGAAGGGTGGACTAGGTATTGGCATCGGTGCATAGCTTCCCAAGGGGAGTACTTCAAAGGTGATTATAGTGATATTAAGCAATGAGGTATGTAGCACTTTTTCTAGGATGAGGTCGCAGACGTAATTGTCAGACCTCGTATATTTTAAATGGTATTGAGCACCGAGTGCATTTTTGCCTTAGTTTTTTTCTTCAGCAGAAATGATATTAGTGTTGCCCCACCAAGTAAGACAATGGCTACATAATGAGCAGGATGGCAGATGGATAGATAAGTATAGATGATAAATAGATGGTAAGTATAGTATATGGTAAGGCAGATGTGATAAAAGCAAGAATGGTTGTTAAATTTGTTGAATTTCTTTTCAGCATACTGAAGCTAACCATATGACTTTCCTCTTTAGATACAATAGTACTTCGGTTTTCAAATGTAATTTGTTTCGGAAGACCGTTCGAGTTCTGAAACTTTGGAAAACAGCCAACAGCTAGGCCTCAGGATCTTGCACTCATCAGAAGCCGCGTGACATGTTCAACTTCAGAGGCGTGTTCGAAAACTGAAGCATTTACTGCCGGGTTTATGGCATTTGTAAACCAAAATGTTCATCAACAGAGACGTTCAAAAACCGAGGTACAGTGTATATTTAATGGTGAATCATGTAATTGAGTGTCTTTATGTTGAATAATTCTTGCACTTCTGGATTAAACTCCACTGAATTATAACATACTTTTAACGTATGTTTGTTAATATTTTAATATTTGAATCCATAAATCAATGCCCAACTTGCTTCATTGAAATACTATTGTAATCATATTTATTTTTATGTGCTGCAGACAATTAAAGTACATGTCAAGCAGCAGCACGATGAACTGGCCTTTCCCATTTTGGTAGAGTTTATCTGTAACCATTTCGACTTGGTCATTTGTTGTAAGAGTAAATAAAATAATAATCTCTGACTTTAATAAAATTTGTTTAATTAAACTCCCTTTCTCTACAAGACTCATTTTTGACAGACTACATTTGCTTTTGAAATTTTCCATATCATCTAGGATTTTGTCAGCAAACTAATGCCCAGTGCAAAAGCCGGCCATGCTCATTTACTTGTGCCATTTCTATGGCTTCTTTTACAGTAAAATGATTGAGTTGAGTAGTTGAGACAACAGTGAATCACATAGCTAAAAATATTTATTATCTGGATCTTTTCAGAAAAATGTTAACTGACCTATGATCTAGGTTAAAAAATGTATTTGCCTAATTTTGAGCAAATAAGTCTCTTCAAATTTTTCTTTGCTTCAATAATTATTATCCCCTTGACTTTTCTTATTTTATATTTGTACTTTCTCAATTAAAATAATTATCTTATCAGTTTCAGTTTTCTTTTTATAATTCATTAACATATGCTTTTAAAAATTATTTTATTTTCCTATCTTTTTTTACTCTTTAAAGACACCTTATTTATTTCTAGATTTTTATATAAAATTTCCATTATCATTATTTTTTAGCAACTACCACCTTTGTTTCTATTTTCTCTTTGCCCTGAGTGCTATATTATAATGTGTAAACAAACCAACAAACAAAACAAGTGGACAGTCTATTTCCTGGACTCATCTAGAAATGTTAATGTCATGAAAGTCAAAATATAAACAGGGGAATGATTCCAGAATTATAAACAATAATCAGATCCTTAATTGAACCCACAATTAAAACCAAAACATTTATAACGGACATTATAAAGCACACATTACTGAGAAAATTGGAGAAATTTGACTAGACTCTATATTAGATAATAACATTTTATCATTATTAAATTTCCTGTGTGATAATTTTCTGATCATGTTGAAGCATATACATGCTCTTAGCATATAAAAAAATTAAAGCCAATAGACAAAGGAATGGTATCATTAAAGTGCTGAAAGAAGAAAAAGCTGCTCCTAGAGATCTATGTGTAACAAAAATATCTTTTGAAAATGAACAAAGTCTCTAATTTCTGACCTGGGATATAGAGAACTGGAAGGAGTTTCCCTCCTTCCTTTCCTTTATTTCAAATTTCTGGCTTTTTTCTCTGAAACTTATTGGGTTGAAATAGGACAGCAAACAACTGACCCAAAATCTAAGGAGAGGCAGTATCTTCAGGAAGAGAGGAGACTGGAACATATGTCCTAGGAAAGATACAACAGAATGCCAGAAAGAACAATTCACCTAGAAGAATCGACAAATTGGAAAAGCCTGCATGGGGGCTGGGTAGAGAGTGTGAAATCCCTGGAGATGCAGATTTGGGGAGTCTGCATCTGCTTATAGAATCTTTGCCATGAATCAACCAGGTGGATAGAAAAAAGATCAAAAACAAATGTGTCCATTTTGGTTCAAACTTGTGCAGGGAAGCAGCAATGTGGACAAGAAACTGGGGACAAGAAAGTCTGTACCCATGCCGTTTACCAGAAATTTTTGCACTAAAGGAATCCCCCTCTCTCTTTTCTGTGAAACAAAAGCCATAATTGTGGGGAAAATAACAACACTGCTGGACTTAAGATACTGGTGAACGCTGAGATGCACTAAGACTCTAGATCCAGCAACAATCACAAACTCAGACCAACTGCTAACTTGATTAATGCAAATCCCTGCATGAAAACCCTAGCAGAAGAAACTTGTGCCTGTTTTCAGGCATAAAAAACATGTACGTAAATCTCTATTGCCCAATACAAAATTTACGTGCTTCAATAAATGATTTCCTGATGTTCAGCAAGGTTTAGGAACCATTGATATAAGAAAATAGAGTATATCTGATAAATACATCCAGTTAAGAGAAACAACATAGAAGCTATTTCGTGAAAGGTTTTAATCTTTGTCATCGGTGAAATATTAACATCTTTGGGGAGACATTAGCAATCTGGCCATTGATACAAATTTGGAGAAGGAAAATATTTTGCATATCTTGAAAATGAGGTAGGCCATCTATGTGAGTGACTCTGAAAGAGATGGAAATAAAAGACTGAAGCTGAGATGACGGGGATTTGATAGGTGAAATTATGAATTCTGAAGGTTTAGGTATTTGATTTGGTTTCATCCCATTTCATTGTATTTCCAATTTGCACCACATCAAAAAAGTAGACATTTTATTTTACACAAGCACAACCTCCAAAAATTGCCCTGAGATTGGAAAAATACTGACAGTCCATTCCTTTTACATTTCAAATGAATAGCATATATTCTTACTCTGGATTGTCTCTCCTTCCACAAGTGTATGATGGGGTATGCCATTCAAAGTTCTGCTTTGCTAAGAGAATTTTCCTTCAGGGCCCTCTCTAAGGGGGGCTGCAGTGAAGCTGTAATCCCCCTTTTTATTTTCACAATCTTAGTGAACCTATCTGTTAAAAAAGCTTACATTTTTCTTTCTCTATATGGTGGTGATAAGGGACACCTGTGTCATCACAGGTCTGAACTGGCTGAGAGACAGAAGCCAGTACAACTGTGGATAAAATGGGATGGGGGTCTAGTTGACCTTGCAGCTTATATTTGCCACACCAGCATTTTGTGGCATCTGGTACCTACCTCACGTTTATAACCCTAACTGTGGAACATGCTGCCTCCATAACCCACAGAAGCCTGACAGACATTGTGAATACCTTTTTAGTGATGGAAGGAATCAATGCAATAATTCATCTTTTACATTTTAAGTTATGTCTCTCTAACCTCAGAACACTGGCCCCCAGAACCACTGATGTCGGTGGATCCCTGAAAATGTATAACTATTTTCCACTGTCTCAAAAACATTCACATTTCAAGGTTTCCACTGTATTGTCACTTTTTGATGACATAGTCTGATTAACATGAAGACATTGATATAGCGCAACTAGGTGAGGTTCCCCAGAGTGTCCAGATGCCAATTCCCTGTGGACCGCACTATAGCAGAAGACAGTGGCAAGTTAAGAGTCCTGGAATAATGCTATAAATACACTTGTCCAGCGTGTCCACTGCAAACTGTATATGATTCCCTTTCCTCATAAGAATGGATAATAATGCATTTTTCAGGTGAATAAACACATCCTACATACCTGGGGCTGTAATAATGTGATTCAGCAAAGACAAACATCTGGCACAGCAGCTGCAATGAGAAACGATTTCATTGTTTTTGCAGTAATCTACAGACATCCGTCAGGATCTGCTAAGTTTTTTGGGGGGAACAGATTGGTGAATTAAGTGGAGGATGTAGTAAGTTCAACCATCTCTGCATCCTTTAGGTTGCTTCTTTTATCCTTTAATCCTTTGTCTTCTCCTCATTTTTTTCTGCCTTCCGACACAGGAGATAGGAGTCTTTCTAAATTTTAATAAGGGCATGTTATGGCTTTAGAACTTAACTTTTAATGGATGCTTAATTATCCTTAATCTTTGTCTTTCCCCCAAAGTAGTGATTTCTCAAGCATCTAATGCTATGTAATTATGATATCTTACATAGTTCTCAAATGTTTGATATTTTCACCCTCTGGGGCATCCCCTTCCACGGGTATATAATCCCAGGTCACCACTAATGAAAGTTTAACAAACACAAGGCAATTGAATGTTTCACCTATCTCTAGTCATGAGGGCCTCATGGACAGCCAGGCATTGGGTAAACCAGCTGCAAAATCGCATTTTAGAGTCTGTTTCCTGACTGCTTTCTTCTGACCAGTCCTTGTACTAATAGTCACAGTCTGGTTCTCTTGAAGGAGCCTTTGAGATGCAGATCTCTAGTCAATAAATTTACTAGAGAGATTCTGGGTCAAAAACTTTGATGGAGTGGAAAAATAGAGTCAGGCAGAGCAAGAAGGTGAACGACAATGCAGTTACAAAAAGATCTAAGCCTCTGTGATGGGGAGCTCTGGAGATGGGTAGCCCTTCATCCTTGTTTAATTTGCGTGAGGTGTCAGACTATTTCTATCGACATAAACAAATCACTGGATTTTTCTAGAAGGAGACATAAACTTGGGGGGCGGGGTGGGGGTGCCGTGGCCTTTTCAACCAAAGGGAATTTCCAGCAAGTGATTTCCAAGCAAGGGACTAAATTGAGAGCTGTCAGCCACCAATAATCCCAGCAGCTAAGGGATTGAGTGCCTCCGTCCTGGAGGAGTGGGATCTGGCTGCCTCACCTAATAGACATTAAACAGTGTTTAGTCCTCACTTTTTATTGTTGCAGGACTTCTAGGCAATCACTAGGGAAAGTAAAGATTTATTGAGGTATGAGACACACAGGGATTCACTGAATTTGATCCAACAGATATATCATTCATCTATTTTTTAAAACATGATGAAGTTTGATGGTGAGTATATGAGAAGTGGAAGGATAATTGGTCTTATAGGCTTTATAGTGCAATGAAAGATACTGCAATGTAAGAAATTGGTATATAATTTCCCTACAGTGATTTTATGTTTGTTATATCAGTAATCTATAACACCGTTTCTGAATAGAGAATATATACATATATATGAAGATATGCATATTACATATAAAAAGTTTTGATATTAGCATAAGTTACAACTTTTTACAGGTCACTGTTTACTCTCTTAAATTACATCATCCAACATTTTAATCACAGCCTTGAAAATACTTTCAATTTTGTCCTAATTTCACTCACTTTTTCTCCTATTCACCTGCTTAAATTCAACTATTTACCTTTACTTTGTATGCACTTGAGCAATTGAATATTATCAATGAAAATCAAATAACATAAAAGACTGGCTTCATTTACATTTTGCGATTTTAAAATGTAAATGGTCACTATCATTGTCATCAAATACCCCTACTCACCTATCTGTCCCACTCAGGAATAAATATTTTCCTCCTGCTCTTTCCTCATATCTCCCGCATCTGTTAAGAAAATAAAAGCCATTAGATGTAAAACCTCCAATATTTTTACCATAATTTCATAGCTTTCTGGGTACATGTGTTTCTTCACTTTTCTTAAAGTAGCAAGTATCTATAATAGGAGATAATTGCTTTCAATTCTACTACGTGTCACCTGCTCAATATATTTGTTTTTATGTTATAAACTTTCTGTTTTCTATATCATTAATCTCTCCTTTCTACTAGATCTTTCCTCTCAGAATAAAAATATTTTATAGAATTTTATACTCTTTACTAAGGAACAAGGAAAAAGAGTAAGAAGAGAGTAAAAAAGAAAGACAAAGAGCAATGTCACTGCAATTTCACACAAATATATTTATTTGTGAAAATAACTCCTCGTGCTTGTTTTTATTTCTTCACCTACTCTTCATATGCCAATCACTTTGATCTCTTCTCTGCCTCTATGCCTCTACTGAAACTGTTCCTGCTCAATGAACCACATCCACATTAGCAAAACTGACACTTTTCTCTCCATCAGTGTCTTAGCAGCATTTGTCCGAGTTGACTACACACTATTTCTTGAAATAATCTCTTGCTTACCCAATAAGTATGCAAAATTCATGTTTTTATACTGTTTTTGTAGAAACATACATGGAAACATCATGTGGCTGTTAATACTAGTGTGAAGAATATTTGCTGACATTTAGAAGAAATCCGAGGAAATCATGAGGTAAAGCAATGCCAACTTATTTTGGGATTTAATTTCATCAAGCATTTATGAAGCAGGTGCTTTGTGTTGGGCACCACGTTCAGTTGCTAGGTGCAGAGACATAACCTGCCTCCTGTCTCTGTGCTTCCAGTGTTTGCAAACAAAACCTGTATTTCATCTGGGGTCCTACCTGGAGACTGAGACCACACAGTAGTTTGGAATGGAGATATTTGTTATGAAGAATTATTAATCATAATAAAAGAGTGATAATAAATATGGAAGGAGAACTCAAAAATTTCTTTAGAGCTAAGAGAGTGTGCTTAAGTTAAGACAAACTTGAAAAGGGAACCCTCTTCCCAAGCTCTAATTCATTGCAGAAGGTAGGTAGGGATAAAATCTTTTAAATGGCATAACATTTTCAAGGCTACATGGTCCGAGCAGATCCACAGTTGTCAGCCAAGCAAGAAAACTACCTCTAGGGTGCCTGCAGGGTAAGGCTTTGGCCAGGAATGCACAGGGAGCCAGGCCATTGGGTACCTGCTCACCAATAGGGCAATATAATGTCTGTGGTACATGGTGTCTGTATCTGTAGCACCAGGGGAAACAGCTCTCCAGGTTGAAGTTGTGCTGAGGTTGGAGGGCAGGTACTCAGAGGGATTTGGAGCATTAGGAGCCCACTTTGCAACATGGCGGTGAAAGGTCCAGGATATGCAGTGACCACATTGAGAGGATAATTGCCAGTTGGTCACTGGGCTAGGACAAGAGCAGAGAATGTGACAAATGACTGCACAATCATGGCTGTTAAAGACTGTCAATGAATGCTCTCACACATATGCGACTGAAAGCTGTGCAGCCGGATGGAGAACAAATAAAAAGCAGCACACAGGAACCATGAAGTGATCCTCTGCCCTACTCTGAACAAAGTATGGTATAGTATAGAATAGTATAATAATATAATATAATAAAATATAATATAATATAATATAATACTATATCCTCACAGCAATGGACAAATGCTTAAATGTCCATCATTGCAGAGGAGAAAATGAAGAGAGAATTTGTAGCATTGTGACAATAACTGACATATAGAAAGGGGGTAATTACATTGAACAGAAGGCATTATGAGTCGCAGTTAATAAGATGGCCTTTGTAGCCACATTTATCCCACATTTTATTCCATTCTCACGGTTTCTCATTTTTCTATTTCAAGTTATGGCAGCACAATCAACCATATAACTGGAACCATATAACTTGGTAGTTTTTAAAAATTTAGTATTTTTATACACTAGGGATTTCCATTACATCATCATAAGCTTAACTGCTAATATAAAGAATACATTTGATATCTTATTTTTCAGTGTTTTAAAGAGAGACTATAAATTGCATTGCCTGCTATATTTCCAGAATTGCATGTTTGCCATGGTTTTTCTTCTGTATTTTGATTTCTGATTTGTATGATCCTTTGTTTGTTCATGTTCTTCATCTAGGCTTTTAAATTTATCCTTTAGGTTTAGAACATGTGTTGGGGTAACTTATGTTGACCATTATGTATCTTTTCTTTCATGAAAATAATTACTTTGATTTCTGAATTCAATACCTATTATCTTATGACCATAAATTTAAAGCTGTTGTATGTTAAGGGCTATAGACTTTGCTTGTCAGAATGTCTTCATTGTTTTCATTTGTAACCAATCATTTCATCAGTGAACAAATTTAGAAGGAAAATAACATTTCCTGAGATCCTACAAAGATGAATTTGTTTCTACTTGTTCATATTAAATTAAAGGACAGTAGGTCTTAATAAATGCTATTTAAAAAGAAGCATTGATAATAAATGTGCTATATACTAATTTTTATTAAAATTTATTGGAGTGACAGTTGTTAGTAAAGTTACATAGGTTTCAGTGTACAATTCTGTAATACATCATCTATGTATCACATTGTGTGTTCACCACACAGAGTCATATTCACTGTTAGTGTGGGTTGGTGGCCCTCTTAGTGGTAGTAATAGCATCTCTGTAATAATTGTAAAAATAGGTCCAGGTTGTTTTTGTTTATAGGACACATATTATTTCTATCCCTCTATGATCATACCCTTTTAATTGTGAATTTTTATATTTCTTTAGCTACCTTGATATGGACTGTCTTTAAAAATTTACTTTGTCTAATAAAATGTGTCAGAAATGATATTATGTGTGTTTTGAAAATTCTGTCTTTACCTTTGTGAAAGCTTTCCTGAAACTGCCAACCTATTTTTGAAGTTCTGTCTTGTTTTCTTTAATCCTTTTCCCCCATATCCTGTAATTTAACACCAGATTCTATTAATTTGTCTTTGAGCTAATTGACAGTTTCTATCTCTATCTTCAATCTTCTGTAATGCTCATTCAGAAAAATTTCCACTTTATTGTACTTTTATTGTACTTCTTGAATGTCCATTTTGTTGTTGCGTTACACTTTCAATTTCTCTGAAGGAATTCTCTATCTGTTTATTCATTAAGATAATGTTTTTTTTTAATTCTTTGAAAATATTTTTTTTACTAATTGAAAAGCCAAATTGCTACTATTCGTTTTAAATCATTTGCTTGCCTTTATGAATCTATAAGCCACCTGCAATAAGTTCCCCAGTAAAAGTTTTTCTTCCTGAATATGGGCCCATTTTCCTGTTACAATTGTTCATGATTAATACATTTTTAATTTATACAAAACATTATAAATAATATACTGTTGGGGCTTTGGATTCTATTATTTTCCTTTGAAACTACAAATTTGTATTTGAATAGGCAATTCAACTACTGACAGATTAGTTCAGTACCAGGGTAAGCTTGGTTTTTTGCTTTGTTAGCAAAGATCTGTGGACAGTCAATAATATGAATAATTAGTTAAAAAAAGAAGAAAGCGACAAAATGAGTTTCCTACTATCCCAATATTCTGGAGAAAAGGAAGCACATTAGAAAAATTCAGGAAAATGCTGTGACCTGTGGATTTACTTTCATGCTGCTTGAAATCTCTAGAAGAAAATGATTTCCCTGATCCCAAAATCAGAAAAAAGACATTACTAAAAAAGAAAACTACAGGCCAATATCCCTAATGAACATAGATGCAAAAATCTCTAACAAAATATTAGTGAACAGAATTCGGCAATGCATTAAAAGTATCATACACCATGATCAAGTGGAATTCTTTCCTGGTATGCAAGAGTGGTTCAACATCTGTAAATCAATTAATGTGGTACACCACATTAACAAAATGAAAAATAAAAATCACATGATCGTATCAATAGATGCAGAAAAAGCATTTGACAAAATCTAGCAGCCATTTATGATAAAAACTCTTAAGAAAGTGGGAATAGAGGGACCATATCACAACATAATAAAGGCCATATATGATAAACCCACAACTAACATCATACTCAATGGGAAAAAGCTAACACCATTCCCCTTAAGATCAGGTTGCCCACTTTCTCCACTTCTATTCAACATAGTTCTCGAAGTTCTAGCCACAGCAATCAGACAAGAAAAAGAAATAAAAGGCATCCAAATTGGTAAGGAGGAAGTTAAATTGTCATTATATGCAGATGACATGATACTATACATAGAGAACCCTAAAGACTCCCCTAAAAACCTATTAGACCTGATAAATGAATTCAGTAAAATAGCAGGATACAAAATTAATATTCAGAAATCAGTTGCATTTGTATATACCAATAATAAAATATCAAAGGAGAAATTTAGAAAACATTCACATTTACAATTGCTTCAAAGACTATAAAATACTTATGAATAAATTTAACCAAAGAAGTAAAAGATCTATACTCAGAAAATTATAAGATACTGAAGAGAGAAATTAAAGAAGATACAAATAGATGGAAACACATACCATGCTCAAGGATAGGAAGAATTAATATCATTAAAATGCCCATACTGCTTAAGGCAATATACAGATTCAACACAATTCCTATCAAGCTACCAAGGACATTTTTCAGAGAAATGGAACATATAATCCTAAAATTTATATGGAACCATAAAAGACCCTGGATAGCCTCGGCAATCTTGAGAAACAAAAACAAAGTAGGTGGTATTATAACACTGACATCAAATTATACTACAAGGCTACAGTAATCAAAATAGCATGGTACTGGCATAAAAACAGACACAAAGATCAATGGAAGAGAATAGAGAGCCCAGAAATAAATCCATGATTATATGGTCATTTAATCTATAACAATGGAAGCAAGAATTTACTGTGGAGTAAAGACAGTCTATTCAATAAATGGTGCTTGGAAACCTGGACAGACACATGCAAGAAAATGAAGCTGGACCACCTCCTCACACCATATACAAGAATAAACTCAAACTTGAATAAAGACTTAAATGTAAGATCTGAAACCATAAAATTCCTAGAAGAAAACATAGGAAGAAATTTCACAGACATTACCCAAAGTAAGATTTTTACTGATATATCCCCTCGTGCAAGGGGAGTAAGAGAAAAAATAAGCATGTGGGATTACATCAAACTAAAAAGTTTTGACAGCAAAGGAAACTATCAATAAAACAAAAAAGGGATCCTACTGAATGGGAGAACATAGTTGCCAATGATATATCCGATAACGGTTACTATCGAAAATTTATAAAAAACTCACTCAACTCAACTCCATAAAAACAAACAACCCTATTAAAAAATGAGCAGAGTATATGAAGAGACATTTTTCTAAAAAGAACATACAAATGGCAAACAGATATATGAAAAAATGTTCAAACTCACTAATCATTAGAAAAATGCAAATAAAAACCACAATCAGATACCACCTCACCCCAGTCAAAATGGCTCTCATCAATAAATCAACAAACAACAAGTGCTGGCACGGATGTGGAGAAAAGGGAACCCTTGTGCACTGTTGGTGGGTTTGCAGATTGGTGCAGCCACTATGGAAAACAGCATGGAGGTATCTCAAAAAACTGAAAATGGAACTACCTTATGACCCAGCAATACCACTCC
This sequence comes from Rhinolophus ferrumequinum, assembly GCF_004115265.2. Classification (NCBI taxonomy): domain Eukaryota; kingdom Metazoa; phylum Chordata; class Mammalia; order Chiroptera; family Rhinolophidae; genus Rhinolophus; species Rhinolophus ferrumequinum. The sequence goes on along the minus strand of NC_046288.1, from coordinate 23,599,798 downwards.
TAGGTATCTATGTGGAGAAATCCAAAACTCTAATTTGAAAAAATTTATGTACCCCTATGTTTATGGCAGCACTATACACAATAGCCAAGACATGGAAACAACCAAAATGCCCATTGGTAGACGACTGGTTTAAGAAACTGTGGTACATTTATACAATGGAGTATTATACAATGGTAAGAAAAATGAAATCTTACCATTTGCAACAACATGGATGGACCTAGAGAACATTATGCTAAGTGAAATAAGTCAGAGAAAGACAAATATGATCTCACTTATATGTGGAATCTAAAGAAAAGAATAAATGAATGAACTAATCAGAAACAGTCTCAGAGACATAAAGGAAAAACTGAGGGTTGCTAGATGGGAGGCGGGGGGGGGGGGGGGGATAAGGGGGAAGGTGAGGGGATTAGAAAGCACAATCGGTAACCACAAGATTGCCATGGGGATAGAAAAGTCAATTTGGGGAATGTAATCAATAATGTGAAGATTTTGTAGGGTATCCAATGGACACTTGTCTTATTAGGGAGACCACTTCAGGGATGATGTAGATGCCTGATCACTGCACTGTACACCTGAAGCTGAACAATAATGAATGTCAAGTATAATTGTATAATTTTATGTGTGTGTATATATATATACACATACACACACACACAGACACACACACATATTTACAAGAAGTCAAAAAGTGGAATACAGCATTAGGCATAGAGACAGTGGAAATGTAACAGCTTTATGCAATGTCCAAGGGGTAATAGATTGGGGGAGGGTGGGGGAGGGTGTTAACACTTTGTGAGAGATAGAAATGATAAATATCTAACTATTACATTGTTTTGTATACCTGAAAATAAAAATAATAATAATAATAATAAAAGACAAAACACGGAAAAAAATTATTTAATAGGTGCTGCCACAGTGACCTGGACAGTTACTGTTTAAATGGAAAATTTACAGTCATGTTGAGGTTTTCTATATAGCCCTGATTCCCATGTGGTAAGGACAAAATCAAGAATTCCTTTATGATCCAAATAGTTCCAGAAAACTCTTGACCTGCAAAATAATAGATATTACATGGGATTGGGCTTGATGAATGCTAATATGCATATCTTTGATCAGAAGACAGATGGAGAACATAGCAAAAAAATTATTGCCTTCACAAAAGTAATATACAAGGTGAGAGCTTAATGTACAAGAATCATCACAATGACCTAAACACTTGTAAGCCCAAAGAAGGTTAAAATATCTGGGTTTTAGTTTTACTGACCTTGACAAGTTTTGGTAACACTGGTCTAAGAATATGAATTAATTAGATGATTCACCAGTATTTCTTTGTCTCTTTAAGTATTTTTTTTTAAAAGATGATTTGTTCCTTCCTTAAAACTTCTTAATGCTTTGTATTCTAATATCTTAATAACTGTCTCTCCTAAATTTTGACCTGTCTGTTTTGTTGGTAGTAATATTTGAATTTTGTTTGTGATGGTGTGTTTTCTATAAATTTTTTAAATGTAATTTTGTCAAATTCATTAATCATTAACTTTTCATTTTATTGATATTTATTTTACTGGTACATTTACCCAGAGATAAGAAATGCATACTTCTGTAACTTTCTCTTTCAATAACATTAGGATTTTTATGTTTTAAACAATCTAAAGATGTTTTTGTTTATTTGCATATATATGTATATGAGGAGGAGCCTGGATTAATAATAATAAACCATCTGAATATTCAAAGAGTTCACCATTACTAATCCATAAATTATTCTGCAATTACAATGTTTTTACAAGTTAAAATCGCATATTTTATTGTTTGATTCATTACTCAATTATAGCCACTGTAAATTTAATTATTTTTATTATATTGGATCTTTTATTCTTATGTGTTTAACTTGGAGGAAAACTTCTAATCCAAACTTTAATTGGTAATCTAGTATGCAAAATGTGATTATGATAGTATTTTATAAATTACATCTACATACACTACTGTTCCATTGACAATACTCAGGTTAAATGATTGTTGAAATCTGCAGGGGCTTTTAATAATGTCTCTCCCATGTATTTGTATTCTATATAAGAAGAAATCAAAACATTAATTGGAAAAATATGTCATATACCTTAGCCATGTATCAGTTAGTGTTTGATCAAAGAAATGGAAAGAAAATGAATGATAAAATAAGTGATTTATCTATGACATTGACACAGAATAAGTGATTTATTGTAAAGTTTATCCTTAAACAATTGCAGGAGCTGACAGAGAAATCTATGTAAGACTACTCCATGTGTAACTCGTATTGGACCAATGTCTCTACAGATCCTAGCTGGCAATCAGGAAGGAAAGCTAGACATGAAGCGGGCAAGAGCTAGGACAAACTAGTCTATACGTTTGAAGACACAATAGCTAAACTGACTTTGGCCAGGAGGTGAGATAGAGTCAATTGTTTGCTTATTGATTTCACTGTTGGTCTAGTATTTTTTATACTCTGCAATAATTTTAAATTATACAATTTTTGATAACAAGTCTGTGTTATCCAATATGAGAAAAAAGTATACTTTATTTATAATAACTGTAGGTAAATCACATCTAGATTTGTTTTTTGGATGATATTGTGCAACAGTAAACATAAAAATAAAAGAAATTAAAGTCAATATACCTATTATCTTAAACTATGCAATATTTAAGGTTGTAACAATATTTATGGTTGTTTTGCGAATGGAATGTACTAATTAAAATGCAAGATGAATTGATAAATCACTCAAAATAAACAGCAATGAAAATTGCCTTTTAATTTGCCTAATTTGAGGCTAGCTTCAGAACAAAAGAAACATATAATTGTGATTATTTTACAAATAGCTGAAGGGAAAATATGACCCATTTCAGGAAACAAATTACTGGAAACAAAGCTAAAACACGGTTGGACACTTTTCTTAGCTCCAATAATCTTTTCATCTATAATGAAATCCTTGACCTCACTTTCTAATGGCTTTGTCTTTTTAACTTTGTTGAGAAAATAAAATATGAATATTACACACTTACAAACTGGGAAATAATGATGTATGCTTACTAGATTATAATTAAGATAAGATGCATTATAAAAAGTATCATAGAAGGATATTTGATTTTAATTAATTCCTTGTTGCATCATTGCACAGATTTAGAATGATATTTCAATCATTTTTTCTTGCTTCATTTTCACTTACAAATGAAATGCTTGGAATTTGATAAAGTTGCAGAAGATTTCTATCATTAGATTACTAGAGAAATATGAGCTATCATAACATATCATGTGATATAGGGATTCACTACCAGGAGACAATAACTGATAAGAAGTTGGAGTAACAGCACAGACTATATGACAATAATGAATACCATACTTAAGGTTTAAACCTTTATTTCATAAGAATGTATTGAGTTTTTTCTGTGGACCATTTGTGTGAAAGACATAGTCCATATTTTCAAAGAAACTGGTCTAGAAGAGACTACAAATTTTCATATATATATGTGTATATATATATATATATATATATATATAGACACACACATACATACAGAAATTTCCATATGTATATGAAAATTTTCATATACATATGGAAATTTCTGTATGTATATATGTGTGTGTCTATATATATATATGAAAATTTTCATATATATATGAAAATTTGTAGTCTCTTCTAGACCAGTTTCCTTGAAAATTTTCATCTATCTATCTATCTATCTATCTATCTATCTATCTATCTATCTATCTATGTAAAAAGGGGCTGCGTACTATACCTGACAGCTCAAGGGAGGCCAGCATGGTAGGACCCACAAACTCAGAGACCAAAATTAACCACATAGGATGGTCTGAACATAAAAATTTCGAACTAAAAGTAGGTCATGGTGGGTAGTCAAATCCTTAGCCTGTAGCTTCCTTGACAAAGGTCAATCTTTACCCTAAGCGAATCTGTCTATTGCCTTTTTTTTGCATCTAAGATAACATACCCTTGGAATGTTATCCCTTTTTCTGGACCCCTCAGGACACACCCCACTGCACCAGAGCATGAGACTATAGAACTCCTCGTTGTTATGCTCCCTGAATACCATCTCTGTGCGATGTAAAATGTTAATTGTTAACTATCCTGTACCTGTACTCACCAATGTAAAAATAGTATGTGTCTCTTCATTTTACTTTTTATCCAATCTCAGAGATTTTGCCACTTTGGTTTCTCCTACCCCCTTAATCTACCACCATGGATTTCATGTTACTCCTACATCTCCTTCTTTTATTCCAATGTATAAAATAAGTGCAAAACTGCCATTCTTCAGAGCATTTTCTTAATCTATTGAGATTTTGCTTCCTGGCAGTTGTCATCAGTTAATCTCAGATAAACTCATTAAAGTTCTCTACAGGTTTGGACATGTCTTACATCGACATGGTGTGCTTTGAATGTAAATAGTGAAGGAATATAAACATATATTGAGTATATGTGTAACATGAGCTTTAAAAAACTCTCAGGAGGAGGTGAAACCTAAAATGAGATATGAATAACATGCATAATTATGTTAGCTCAAACTGATTACTTTAGTATTAAATCTTTTCCATATGTAACCCCTTTGTTGCTAGTTACTGCCGTAGGACGAAAAAAACCCACATTAACACAGACTACAGGTACTACACATTCTGTCACCTACCTGAACCTCCTACCATATCACATCTGGTACTACATATCCCTCCCTTCTTTGATTAAGGTCCACCAGTTTTATATCATATACTCTGTGCCTATTATCTATCTTCACATAAATGTTCAGAACAGCCCACTCACTGGATGCTAGTCAAACACTCTCTTTAGCCACATTGGAGTTTACATCGGATCATAAACAGTGTCCACAGAGCCAGGGATGAAGATTATGATGGTAAGAACAAAACAGACTTCCCCCATCAAGGCTGCTGAGTACTCAACCTTCCAGTAAATACAATTATGTTTTAGCTCATAACAGCATATCTCAGAGAAATCTCCTACCTAGATGCAAGCTATCTGCATTAGAACCAATGCTAATGGAGTTTCTTCATTCTAGAGTCAATGTCCCAGGAGGCTGTTGAGAAGTTTCTATTACTCAACTCCCTGAAAGGGCCTTAATTCCTTCCATTTCAAAGCCTCATTTCAGACTTCCCCAGCCCATTTAAGATATATGCAGTGTGTTCTAAGTGAGTTTCTTTCTGTTAAAGAACAAAATTTAATTGAGTAAATCTTAAGATCTAATTGGTTTATTAATTCATGGATTGGGCAGCATTCCATCTAGCAACTAGAAGGCCAATTCAAGGGGTTGTACAAATGCCAGGTTTCCATAGGAAGAAGGGTGGTGCAGGGGGTATAAATGGAAGAAAAGGAAGGATTATCTTTAGACCATGACATCTTTTGGGGGAAGGGACAAGCAACATTTTTTTTCTGTTGTCTGTCGCATCCAGTGCAACACAGGCAGTGAGTAAACGAGAAGGGGTGGCGGAGGGTTAAGAGAGTAAGAAACAGAAATCAAGAAAGTTATGAAACAGGGGCCAAGGATCTCACAGTCTCAAAGGACTGAGAGCCCCGAATCATCCACCTTGTGGCTTTTATTGATGCACACACAAGAAAGCAACATTGTTTTCTCCAAGGTCTGTGAATTCCACACACTATAGGAGGAAACTGATTCCAACTAATTAGCCTTGCCTGCAAACAGCTGAACCGTCAGTTTCAGGATGTACCTCCCCAAGGGGCAAAACCTTTATGCTGAAACTAACTGAAATGGATAGATGGAGAACTGATTTTATTACACCATTGAATCTCTTCCAAAGCAGGTTGTGGGAAGGAATGCGGCCACAAAGGCAGAAGCTCTCCTTAACCAGAGGAAGGTGGGGGGCTGTGCCCACCTCTGTGAACCCCGTGGGTTCTCCTGTTGGACCCCACTCAACTGTGCCTGGCTTGAGTTGTCCCACCCTGTGGGGAATCTTACTCGTCATTGGCTAACCAGCCATCCCTCCGGGGCCAAACAGGGAGACATAAGGTGTAAGCACAAAGGTGAAGCAAAGTCCCTGAAGGATTAGTCTCACAGACTCTCCTTTCTTTAGGGGTCGGTGCTAGGAGACAGATGGGTAGGCTGCTGTGTGGCAACAGTTGTCTTTTTGTTTGTTTGTTTGTTTGTTTTTAATAAAGCAGATTGCCTCTTCTTTCTGTGGGGGTTGTGGAGTGAATAGGGCCTACTTGCAAATTTACCTCATTGGTAATGACCAGAAGATTCCAGACTAGTTGATTAAGATCATGGTTCTGGGAGAGGCTGAACAAGCAATTAGGCCAGGTATTAATCTCGGTTTGGTATCATGGGCTGTACCACAAGGGATGCCATTTTAGTATTTTTTTAAAACCTTGTAGATAAATAAACAAGAGTTAATTACTATTGTTTGCAACCAACTATCACTAATATTATACAATTTAGATGAAGAAAAGGTAATACATTCCAAATATTTTAAGAAGGAAATATTGAAGATATTTAAAAGATTACATATCACAATGAAGAAGTATAATAGAGATTAATGTTCAAGTTCTACTTAGCTATTTGATGAACCATCATTTCATTCACTGAGATCAGAAATAAAGGTCACATTATTTTTTTGAGACACCTGGGTGTTCTGATTACTGGAGAGGTCCTGCGACCCAATCAGACAGCAGGACCATAAGGGTTATGGCTCTATGGACCTTTACAAGCTCTATGGCAGGAATGCAGTGTGAGGGAACCGCTGGTCCCAGGAATATGGCCTGCCTGGCCAGGTTGGCCTCTATCCATATTGGTCTAGAGAGCTTGGATGCCTGAGGACTAATAGTTGGGCGTGAACTGCTGTACACGCACAGGCATCTGCAGGTGACAGGCATCCAGGCTCCCTGGGATAGGTCCACCCTCTGAGCCATAGAGAGGTAGGCCAGGCCACAAAGGAGACACACCTCACTACCAAGATCCTGCCTCTCTGAAACCTGTTCCATGAACCCCAATCTCCCAGGATCTCAGTTGTCATTCCAGGCTTGACCAGGGCTAAAATGGATGGAAGCCACCTGTGAGCAATTATTGCTATACAGGCCCCAAATCCTTTAAGATCAACAGGGTTATATGGGGTCTGACTCCAACCACCTTTGCAGCCTTCTCATCTCTGATCCAGTGAGGGTGATACCTGAATCCAATATATGGCCTGGTGGGGGAAAACAGGCCCTTTCCCCACAGGTCTAGAGAGCCTGGTGCCTCAGGATAGGTATGCTGGAGTGGAGTGTGTTTTCAGGTGTTTTGGGCTCAGCATCTGGAGATCAGGTATAAAGGAAGGGAGAAGATTTGATAGATGGTGATATAGCAACTTCTTTTTCTAATAATTATAATAGATAATTCACATTGATTGAACATTATGTGCCAGACACTGATCTTACTGCCTACCATGTATTAATTCAGTGCCCTCAAACACACATATCTCTCATCCACAGAACTGCCTTAACCCCTGGTAATCACTAATCTGTTTTCAATGTCTACAATTTTGTCATCTCAAGAATGTTATATAATTGGAAACATCTAGTACAGGTAACACCCATATAACACAGTTGTTAGGTTCCTTAAAATGCCGTTATGTGAATCCGTGTTATACAAAACAAAGAACTAGTACAACAAAGGGAGTTAGGTTCCAAAAATTAAAAAAATAAATACTATTATATTTTTATAATTAAGAGAAATATCTTCATTAAAGCAATTTTCACCAAAAGTATAACATATTAATATGTATAAAATAATGTTTTCTTCATCATCACTACTAAGCACCATTAACTTAGGGCGTTTTCTTTTTGACAAGATATCTTCTTCATCCTCTGAACTTAATACTGCACAAAATGGACAAAATGGATTTAAAATTCTAATAAATTAAAAAATTCTACAGTCAAATCTGATACAACATTCATGCTCTAATGAAAAATTTCAAATGAGATATCTTTTGCTCTTGAAAGCTTTTGTTACATTCCGTGTTGTTCGGGGATTTCTCTAATTCTCGAACCGTGTTACAAAAGTGCCGTGTTATATGGGGGTGACCTGTATATACCATTTTGGTGTTAGCTGTTTTTCACTCAGCATGATTTCCTGGAGACTCATTCTGATCATTTTGTATATCAATAATTTGATTATTTTTATTGCTGAGTAGTATTGCATGATATGGATGTGCCACAGTTTGATTAACCATTCACCTGTTGAAGGGTAACTGGGTTGTTTCAAGTTTTTGGCTATTTCAAATAAAGCTGCAATAAAAAATGATGTATAGGTTTTTGTGTGAATTTAAATTTTAATTTCTCTGGGATAAATGCCCAGGAGTGCAACTGCTGGGTTTTTGTGTTAGTTGAATGTTTAATTTTTCTTTGTTTTCTTTTAAATTAAATGCCAAACTCTTTTTCCAGAGTCGCTGCACCATTTTACATTCCCATCATCAATATGAACTATCCAGTTTCTGGGCATCCTCACGAGCATTTGGTATTGTCAATATTATTATTATTATTATTATTATTATTATTATTATTATTGTTATTATTATTATTGTTATTTTAGCAATTCTAATAGGTTTTTAATTGGGATTTTTCTAATGGTAAATGATGTTAAATACATATTTTCCTGTGCTTATTTGTCATCTGCATATTTTAATGAAATGCTTTCATATGTTTTGCTAATTTCCTAATTGGATTTTTTTTAAACTGCCGACTTTTGAGAATTCTTTATATATTCTAGACACTAGTCTTTGGTCAGATATGTGGCTTGCAATATTTTCTTTTCCACTGTACCTTACCGTTTCATCCTCTTATCAGGTTCTTTTACAGAACAAAATTTAGAATGTTAGATCTTTCATTGTCTTACAAGTCCTTGAGGCATCATTACTATTATTATTATTAATTATTATTATTATTTTCAGTCTATTTTCAATCCATTTTTTTACTTTGGGTAATTTGTATTGTTCTGTTTTCTACTCACTTATTTTTTCCTCCATCTTCTTCATTCTGCTATTGATCCCATATAATAACCTCTTTATTTCAGTTATTGTGTTATTCAGTTCTAAAATTTCTATCTCGGTTCTTCCTTACAGTTTTTATTTCTTTGGTATGGCTTTCTGTTTCTTTCTTGAGGCTTTCTATTTTTCTACTTGTTTCCAGTATGTTTTTAATTGTTCACTGAAGCATTTTTATCATGGCTGCTTTAAAATCTTGGTTAGATATTTCTAACATCTCTGTCATATCAGTGTTGGCATCTATTGATTTTCCTTTTCCTTTTCATTTCATTCGGTTTGAGATCTTCCTGGTTTTTGATATGACAAGTTTCTATTGAAACCTTGACATTTTCATATTATATTATGAATTTTTATTTTATTTAAAACATTTTTAGCTGGCTTTTTCTGACACTGCTCCTGCTGGAAAAAAAGGGGAACTCTAGCTTATTACTAGCAAGTGGTGGACATGGAATTCCAGCTTTCCCACTAGGCCTCCATTATCACCCCAATGAGAAGGCACTTATTACTGCAGGGTAGGAGTTGGAGTTTCCACTCCTCAGATGGTCTCCACTGACTCTGCAGTGCTCATGGCCTCATTACTGCTGCACAATGGTGAAAAGTCTGACTCTCCAGAAGGCTTCTTTTTACATTAATCCAGAGGCACCACAGCCAGTGGACGTGGGATTCTAGGATCCCCATGTGATATCCAGTGATTCAAACCAGAGAAGTACTTCATTACTGGCTGATAAGGATAAAAGTCTTGGATTATTCCTTGTCTTCTCTGACACTATCTCAGAAGAGTGTTAGTCTACCTCTTCCCTGCATGGAAAGGGTGGAGATCTGCCATATTTCTCCAAAAATAAGACCGGGTCTTATATTCATTTTTGCTCCAAAAGATGCATTAAGGCTTATGTTCAGCGGATGTCATCCTGAAAACTCATACTACAGTTTATTTTCTGGTTAGGTCTTGTCTTCAGGGAAACACGGTATGATCTCCTTTCAGTCCTTGCTTGTGTGGTTAGGGTTGGGCCCCAGTATTTTTTTTTCGGGGGGGGTAAATTTTTTTTGTCTTTTTTTGGCATTGGATAGGAGTACAGAAATTATTATCTTTTTCCTTTCTCTTTTTTCCTGTTCTTTTGTTTAGAGAGAGCAGATGTTTGTTGGGATTTTTTCAGTCTGCATCAGTTGGCCTTTATGTGTTGTCAGTTGCTTCAACCACAAGACATAGAAACATAAACAAAAAGAGAGCCCATGGAACTTACAATCATGTGAGTCCACAGGTCTCAATTTCCCTAGCTGGCCTGCCTTTTTCTTTCTACTCTTCCCAGTCTTCCTATGTTTGTTTCATGTAAAATGTCCATGATTTTTAGTTGAACTTAGTGGGAAAAACAGGGAAAAAGTATATCTCCTTCCTATTCTCAGAAACACAGATAAACTATAGTGTTTTAATATGTGACAAAGATGGTAGCCTACATTTTCAAAACGTAACAAATGAAAGAAAGAGTACAATGAACAATATGAAGGAGGCCTAAAATGGGAAACCCTGAAACAGAATTGGGATAACTTTTGCTAGGTGTCTGGTTTGCTGACAAAAGATCGCAGTTACCAGTCCAATGCCAAAAGGAGTCCCCATTCTGGTGTGCAGTAAAATAATAGACTTTATTCAGGTGAACAGCTTGCAACTCCGGGAAACTCAGCCTCTGGTGAAAACTGAAAGTGTGCTTCCCTGAGACAAGGGAAGGGCAGCCAATATAGAATATTTGCCCACTCTGGTCCCTGACTGGTCCATTTTTATATAAATGAAGGATCCAAATTTACAGTTTGATCCAAATTGAACTGTACCTATTGGTTGGAATCATTTGTGCTGGTTGGTCATTAGGAAGCTACTATGATTCATCAGTAAAGATGCAAATGAGGATATAGCTGAGCAGGTCTGATTGGACAGGGCTGGTCTCAGCCCATTGATCAAAATACCATTCCAGGAATTCCTTTATGAGGGTTGCCTTAGATGTCAGGAACACAGTGTAGGAGGCTTGGTAGTCCAGTCTGTGTTGTTTCCCTGAAATGCAGCGTGCATGTGAGGCCCCTGTAAAAAATGGCTGCTAGGCTATGATTATGAATGGGCACAATTAGCCACAAGAGTCCTTTTTGATAAGTATATTCCTTCTCAGTATCAATGGTTTTAAATGACAAAATGTGTTTTTTTTGTTGTTGTTGTTATGTTGTGTTTTTTTTTTTAATAAACCCTGGGCTTTTTTTTTCCCCCTCTGTTTCTCTTGGTTGCATACTTTTATGACTGGAGATTTCAGTTTGGAAAAATTAAACGATATTTTCTTATCGAAGTCTTGAGAAATGTTGCTTTCTTTTTTTAAATTTCAATGCATATCAGACTCAAATGTAATTATCTAATTGTTAGATTCTGAAGTGATTATTGTCTTCATTCTTAAGAATGACATAACAGCTGGGAATTGTTTTATTCTTTTTAGATTAATAACAGGTGAACTTTCAGGAATGTCACATATATATGAGTCACTATATATATGTGAGGAATACACTCAACTATTCCTCAGATTTTCATAATATTTACATATTTCCTAGGACATTAAGGGCAAATACCTCAAGAAAAAAGTTAAAAAAGTCAGGTATAATACCTCTGTAGAATTACAAAATTTTCCCTACCTCTTTTGATAATATATGCACTCTTTTTCATTACCCCTACTTTTTGCCTACCCCTTTTGATAGTATCATTAAATTTTAAAATTGGTTGTATTTTGTCATATGCCTAAAACAGAATTCAACTAAAAAGTAATTGGAAAAAATTAATAATGTATCCATGAAATATCTGAGATTTTCTCTTTGACTTTTTCTTGTGACAGCATATAACTGATATCAATGCTGCCAACTGTTTTCATGAAGATAATGAGATTTCCTAAGAGCTGAGATTTAAATTGATATTTTCCCTCATTTTATTCCTGCCAGACATAAGGAAAGTAATACCTACGGGACTGAGAATTAAGTTCACGAACTTGTTACAATGATGTTGCTAAACCTTTTTGCTATCAGAGAGATTATTCTTTATGAATTTGTCACAACTGGACAAACAGTTAACCAAGTCTACTATTTAGAAGTGCTAAAAAGGCTGCATGAAAAAGTTAGACAAAAACAACCTGAACTTTTCACCAACAATCATGCCTCTTGCATCATAACAATGCACCAGTTCACATGGCACTGTCTGTGAGGGAGTTTTTAGCCAGTAAATAAATAACTGTATTGGAACAACCTCCCTAATCACCTGATCTGCCTCCCAATGACTTCTTTCTTGACCCAAAGATAAAGTCAATATTGAAAGGAAGATATTTTGATGACATTCAGGACATCAAGGGTAATACGATGACAGCTCTGATGGCCATTCCAGAAAAGGAGTTCCAAAATTGCTTTAAAGTGTGGACTAGGCACAGTTGTCACTGCGTAAGTTCCCAAGGAGAGTACTTTGAAGGTGACCATAGTGATACTCAGCAATGAGATATGTAACACTTTTTTTAGGGTGAGTTCACGAACTTAATTGTCTGACCTCATATATGGAGATGCTCAGTACCAGTAATATATGATACAATGAGGAACCACAGATAGAAGAAAGAAAAGATACTTCTCTATGAAGGGCTCTTCTCAGAAAGAGCTGAGAGCCTTACAAACAAGCCAAAATTTCATCAAGCCATTTTACAATTCATTAACAAATATACAATCACTTGACTTCTTAAGAATAAGTCTGATATAGATACATAGTAATAAATAGCATTTACAAAATATTTATTAATATTATTCAATATTAATTTCTAAATTCCAACATATTGGAATATTGAAAATATCATGTTGATGTCCTTTGAACAAATTATATTTATAAAATTAAGATATAAACATTTATATTTAAAACTTAATTTATAAAACATATAAATATATTTACATTGTAAACAGGAGTTCAAAGTTATCCACCAGAATGGTAACTCAAGCCACCCAATGTGTAATTAGTTTTCCCAAACCACACGAAGTAACTAAGCATTCTACAAGGAAATAAATGTTCTAAAATTTGTTCTATTAGTGTTATTGCGTTTTTATAATGAAGATAAAGTAAAATAGAATAGGCTTTCAAGATGAGTGTCTTTTGGTTTTAATAACTTTGTGTATTTTTAATGTCAAACTTACTAAAACATTACTTTTAAAATCCTAAAGGAAAACAATAAATTCCAGAAGAATCATTTTAGACACCTAATGACATATAGTACCAAAGCTTCTAAATCAATCACACAATTTTTGTAATAAACTTTACAAACCAGACTAAGTTCTGTCAGACTCAAATATTATTTAATAACCAACAGATGCTCCCATAATCTATGCAACAACAGAAATTTATATCCTATATTTTGGAGCTATGAATTAATATCTAGCAGAGCAAGCTTTATAAATACTAGAAGAGTATAACACAAACACAAAATAACCTACTTTTATTAAAGCACCATTCATGAGGATTTTCCCAAAATTGTTACTTTATTACTTATAGGATGTTACCTAAATTACATAGACTACTACTATCTAACTTGTTCTTATTCAACAGATTCTAAGTATAGTCAATGCAGGTACAAAGTAAATATAGATAAGTAGTGTAGCAAATACATATTTTGGAGTGAATATTAAAGACAGTGCAACATTTTGAAGTTTTACTTATGTTCACAATGTGAAACTTGAAAGCTTAACCAACCATTTAAGAATAATCTCATTGTAAAAATAGAAACCCTATGCAGAAAATGTTCATTTCTTGTAAGAAACCAAACTTTGCTAGCTCATGTTTAAAAACTATTGGTCTCTATAAAGATAAATTATGGATTCTTAACATATACACATATATATATATTCCAGAAGAATAACTTAGATGCAATAATGAAATGTAATACTGAAGCTTGATCACACAGAGTATTTTTATAATAAACTTTAGAAAGCAGAACTAAATTCACATGACAAAAACAGATAATAGGAAATGGATTTACCTTCCCACCTAAAGGAACTAAACAACAACAACAAAAAAAAACAGACAAAATATATCAGTCATTTCAAGATGTTGGATATTAGGCACTGAGGGCAGTGATCCCTGAGAGATAAGAAACAAAAGGGTGAAACCCAACAAGTTCCTCAGATTACCTCCTGGATAATATTTCCAGGCTGTAATTTAGAAAGAAAAACACAGGTGGAGACCAGAATTCAAAAACTAGAACTGGAAAACTAAAGACAAAGAGAAAGCTATAATTCATATGGTGAGAATATCAAACATGAGTGGTAGGAAAAGGAACGAGGGAGAGGACCACATGAGAGAAAGAGAAAGTGCACGTGCATGCTCTAGTGGTCTGAAAAGGAACCCCTGTGATTCTTTAGCTGAATATGATATGGAAGAGAAGAAACTACATAAGAGGGGAGAAAAAGCCATCCAAAAAGACTGCAGGGAACAATGCACCAGAATTACACAGAAAAGGAAGTGAAAAACCTCATAATTCATAGAGATGTCGGATAGAGAGTTCAGAAAGGTTTTGCTTCTATGGTTCTGCAAAATTAGCCTTAAAGTAAATACTCTTCTGGTTCTGCTAATAAAGTGTATGCACAAAACTTCAATATAATCAATCTGTTTCCAGGTAAATTAACTGTGTCTCAGATCAAAACTTAACAATGTTTATAGGAATACAAAATAAATAAATAAAAATAAAAATGAAAAAAAATCAGTGCACAACAAGGTAGTTCATTGTGTCTGGAATACCCAAGGCCACAAAAATAACAATATCAATACTAGATGGAACCAGTAAAAAAACAAACTGCATACAAACAAAATCCTAAAACTTTCATTTTAATTTTATATTGTATTGTATACTTTCAATAATAATTTTCTGCAAAATTATATCTATGTCTAAAATTGCTCAATGCAATGATCTTCAAAATAATTGTCTTAGCTATCTGTTTATATCATTCAAGCTACTATACAGATCTAGAAAATGGTATAATTTTTAAAAGCCCAGTTCCTTTGGTATGTACACAAATCACAGTATTTTGTTTTTTTCTGACCTGCAGCTTAAATTCATTTGTTTTCTTTCCAAAATATCCTAGCTATACTAGTACAAATATTTTAAATTAAAGAGATAAAATATAAACAGCTTGCAACAGGGCAAAATTTGCTTATACTATAATTGCTTAACTTTTTTGTTCTTTAACTTTTCACAGTTTAAATTCAATGATATTATCATGCTTCACGTTTATTATAAAAAGTAAACTTACAACAGTATACTGCCTTTTCATTGTTATTAGTCTTTCTTTATTACTGTCAGACAATGTCTTTATTTTTATAGACCACCAAATACATTCTTATTACATTTATTTTTAAGTCAATTATCTTAAAGAGATTTAAATAATAAGATAAATATGTTATATTTTCCCACAAAGTTACCACTTAATTAAGCACTATTCTAGGTCATGCCTGTGAAGCTATTTTTTATAACACACATGGTTGATGTGTTAACATGTGGTTAACATCTACAATCAGCTGTCTTTAAGTAAAGTTGAACACTTAGATAATGTGAGCTGGCCTCATCCAATCAATTGAAAGATCTTAATAGCAAAACTGAGGTTTCCCTGAGAAAACAGAAATTCTACCTGAAGATTGCAGCATCAGAAGGTGAAAGATAAAACAAAGAGTAGTATGGCAACTATGTAGAAAGCTGACCTTGTATTTTGGGCGAGGCCAAGAACTGAAACTTGGGCGAGATGGTGGAGGAAGTTCAGTTTAGTTAGAAAGAAAGCAATGAATTAGGTGTGATGTATTTCAATTTCAAGTCATGAACAGTATTTTTTAAAAGTTGTGTAGTCATGGGCTCCAGAATATGTATTTTACAACTGTATGTCATCAGGGAGAATATGTTTTTATTTATGGTATATTAGAGGCAGTATAAAGCAATGTTGATTGAATAGATTACATGCCATGTTCATTGGAGATATAGCTATTTCAATACATGCTGCATTGAGCTTAATAAATGATATAGATCACTTAGTGTCGATGCATCTAAATCAGAAATTGCTATATCTTATCAAGAGAGTGATATAGGTAGTTCAATTGTGATCATGCATGATTCAACTTTAGACAGTCAGTGATATAATTTGGTTTATGGATAATTACTAATGTTTTAGTTTATAAAATATTTTATTATATATTTTAGAAAATTTTATGTTTGTATTCTCCATGCTAGCACTTAAAATAATGCCTTGTCTCATTTACATACATATATATATATACATTTTTTACATACATACATATATATACATACATACATATGTATATATGTGTGTATATATATATATATATATATATATATGACCCTTTCATTTTCTATTATCTGCTAGAATTCTATTTACTTCACCAATAGTATATTGAAAAACCAAAGAGAAAATCAAGAAAGTCCTTTGCTCAAGACTTTATTTAAAATATTGTAATATAAGTACAAGTCAGGGGATATTTTAAAAATTAAGTCTAATAAATTAGGTAAAATAGAAAGCTGAATTAGAACTTAACTGTGTCTTAGTCAATATAAAGGCAAATGCTTCTGAAATCTTCTGAGAAAAATGTAAGTGCATAATCACCAAAATAACCTTGTTGTTTGTTGACCTCACTGATAAGGCTGTACCTTACAAAGCATTCTAAGAACATTCTTTCAGCAAAGCCTATCCCTTAATACAAACATGTTGGAAAACATTAATGCCTTGTGTAGATAAAGGTATTAAGAGGACATATAAATATATTAATAAACCTACTATCAAAAGGTCACTGCTAAATTAGAACTTAGCATTCTGAAAGATCTTACTATAAGAAAGGAAGGTGAACATTTGATGTTTAAGCAATAGTACAGCAATTTATTATATACTATAACCAATAATCTCAAAACAATCAAATATGACTTAAGAATTATTAGAATCGAATGGTATTGGTATCTACTACATGTAAGCCTAGAAATTAGATGAAATGGCATTAAGTAGTCAATAAATTCATGCCATGTATTTACAATAGTATTGATTTTTTGGTTCTAATTAACATAAAAAGCAACCTAGATATGGGCAATTGTGCTACGTGAAGTGCAAATAATTTCTATAAATAAAAGAAAATGAAGTTGACAATTTTATCATTCAGGCGACACTGCTATTTCTTGTAATAACAATTACCAATATTCATATAGCAATTTTCAGTCCAAATATCATCCATCCATGCACAATCACATTCAATTCTCACCCCTGAGAGGCAATTTTAGCACAGTTTTATAGATGAGGCAATTTGAGTGGCTGTAGGAGATAACTTAATGGATTCCCTGGAAATTCAAAGCATGTTAAGGACTTTACATACATAATCATGTTTAATCCTTTCAACATTCATGAAATTAATTATTATAACGAACATTTTACAGATGAAAAATGCAAAGTCAAAAAAATTTGCTAAATGCTATTTATCTGTACAAGCATAAAGTTAATATGTAAACCTAGTTCTAATGACTTAACTTCATGCTTGTTTCCAGTCACAATGAGGAAATGAGGCAAGACAGAACTGCATTCACTCCAGGACTACATATATGTAGTAGGTCAATGCTAGAAAAATAGTCCCTAGTCTAATACAATGTTTATAAATCCTTATAAATTGTAGGGCTAATGGAAGAATTGATTATCAGTGAACTGATGTCCTAAATAGAACACAGAAGAGCTGAAAACTGAAAACTGAAAATCAAGTATTTGTTCATTTGAGTTGCGTAGTTCCTGGCAAGATTTGGGCTAGCATGAGACTGGTTTCGAGGAGTTGAAAGATGTAATAAATGAAGGAAAAAATAATTCCCATTTATTACATGTCAGATTATAAATTATTGTTTCCAAACTAATTATGTCATCATTTACTTACATCTAGTGAATGAATTACTTTTGGATAGATGAATGAATGAATGAATGGACTAAATAAATAAATAAATAAACAAACAAACAAATAAATAGATTAGGAATCATGAGATGACACTGCTGTGTTTTCAAATGTACACAACTGTTTCAATCAATTTGAATATGACCCATATTACATTTTGCATCTCAGAGAGATATTATATTCTGGTGTTTGTGTATAATCATTTTTTTGGGGGGGGAAGTGTGGTAACACTTTAAAAATATTACTGGATTAAATTTTGTAAAAGTTCACAAAAGGAGCACTAGGTGACTTGGAAACTATATCTGCTCTAGGACGTCAAGCTCAAAAGCATCTTGGCTGAAAGAAATGATACTCTAGGGGAAAAAAGAATTCTAATAAAAATGGAAATGATGACCTACTACATTCCTATGCTTGTTCAGGCTACTGATAATCCTGCCATTGTGTGTATCATCACTTTTTCATTAATCAATGTACAGTAAGCTGAAGAACATTTTCCAGCAGACTAACAACTCTTGATATTGAGAAAGTTATAAACCTATTTAAAACTCTTTCATCTGCATAGGATACTGGCATTTATCCATGAAGTATGCATACAAGCAACATCCTGTGAGATAGTTTTATTTCCCTGATAGAAATGTATGTAATTTGCCTGAATCTAAAACAACACGTAAATTTTTCTGTAATTTCTTTTAAAATAAAGAGAAATAAATGTCATTAGAACAATCATAATTACTGATGATGGTTTTTGTGTACAATTCTTTTAAAATTAATATGAGCAATAAATTGCACCTATTATAATTATAATAGCAACATTTTAGGGTGCCTGATTTTCAGAAACTCAAACATGAGATTTTAAATTCTGCTCTATAATTTTTTTCAATATGAAGAAATTTT
Source organism: Rhinolophus ferrumequinum (assembly GCF_004115265.2). Classification (NCBI taxonomy): domain Eukaryota; kingdom Metazoa; phylum Chordata; class Mammalia; order Chiroptera; family Rhinolophidae; genus Rhinolophus; species Rhinolophus ferrumequinum. Next base: position 23,580,926 of record NC_046288.1, on the reverse strand, counting down.
GAGTACAAGTTAGTTAAGATTTCTGATTTGGAATGAATTTGTGTGTGTAACAATATCTTGGTTACCAGTTGTTTCGTGATACCATTTAAGCCTATACTTGAATAAAAGTGATATGATACATAAACTATTCTTATAGCAAGAATTGTTTTAAAAATACTTTAGGAGAAGGATTCAAGATGGTGGAGTGTACAAATGCTGTGCTTGCCCCCTACCAGACCACATTAAAGTTACAACTAAATTATAAAACAATCAACCTGGAGAACCATCTGAAGTCTAGCTGAGGAGAAGTCCTGTAACTAAAGATATAAAGAAACAACCTCGAGAATGGTATGATGAATAGAGATGAGGAATAGGCAGCCCACACCTGCGTGTGACGGCTAAGAATTAAGGATATCGGGCTGTGGACATCACTCACACGCACTCTAAGAGGAGCGAGAGACCCCAGAACCACACCAGGCTCCCTAGCCTAGAATACTGATACCAAGAAGAGGAGCCCTGACAACATCTGGCTGTGAAAAACAAGGGGGATTCCTACTGTCCAAGGGGGTTAGAAAGCTGTGGGAAACACAGATATCCTCTTAAAGAGTCTATGCACAAATTCACTGGCTCGAAGTCACTCATCCTGGGTTCCGACAGAGGGACAGTGACTTGGAGCATGCTGGAGACATATGAGGAGAGACTGAGTTATGTGGATTTGGGACAAGGACTGAAGGGACAGTCACCTTTTTATTTGTTTGAGGTCCTTGTCCTGAGCAGCCAGCTGGTGGGTGCAACCTTTCCTGTGTTGAGCCCTTCCCCACACAGCCAAATCTGAATTTCCATTGGCCTGGTGAGCTCTTCTCACTCTTCCCTGGCACCTGGCTCCACCCAATTCTCAAAATGCCGGAGCAACTTTCTCAGTGAGCAGTCAGCCCCACTTGCATTGCCCTCTTTACTAGACAACTACCAAGGGTCCATGGGCCCCAGGCAGGTGGCAGCTGGCCTCAGTGTGCTCTGAGACTTTTGCTGAGTAGCTCCAGGCTCACCACTGGCACCAAAGAAGAATTTACATTAAGCTGGTGAACACAACTTGTCCCACCATGGTGACTCCCTGAGACACTGCTTCACCCAGCTCATGATCCACAACCAAAGCTTTGTTAGCAGCTGAACCTTGCAGGAGCCAGCAGGCAGCAGCAGGACTCAGTGTGCTCTGGCTTTTTGCGGAGTTACCCCAGACCCAGTACTGGTGGTAGCCTTCCTTGGTTCACAGTATGGCCTCTCCCATGCACCTCCATACTTAGTCCAGACAAACCATGTATCACTTGTAGCTCTTACTAGGTAGTCCCTGGCCAGTCACAGGCAGTGTGTGACCTGGGCTTGCACCAGAGCTCCTCTCAAGAGGCCCCAGAACCAATATACTTGAAGGTTGGCTTCACCCAAAGCAGAGCACAGCTCAATAAGCCCCACAAGTTGCACACACAAAGGGCAGTCTCAACAGGCACGAGGGTCCACGAGGGCAAATTCTTCTCCATTGGGAAAGCCCCCCACATAGCAGCCTGTAAGCTGTGGATGTCGCCGTACCCCACAGCAAGTCAGCCTGTGGATCAATCCCACCTACTGAAATGCCAATAGCAATCAAAGCTCAGCTATAACAGGAGTGCACACACAACCCACACAAGGAACACTCACACCTGGAGCAGGCAGCACAGCTGACCAGGGAGACTGTACCACTAGGCCCATAGGGCACCTACTGATAAGGCCACCCTACCAAGAATGGGAGACATAGAAAATCTACCTAATACATACAAACAAACAAAGAAAGGCAGCCAAAATGAAGAAAGAAAAGAACATGCCCCAAATGAAAGAACAGAAGCACATTCCAAGAAAAAAAACAAAACAAAAACTAAACTATATGTAATCAAGTGAAATTACAAGACACAGAGTTCAAAACAATGGTTATAAGGATGTTCAAGGAACTTAGTAAGAACTTCCATAAAGAGATAGCAAGCATAAGAAAAGACATAGAAATGATAAAAAAGAACTAGTTAGAAGTGAAGAATATAATAACTGAAATGAAGACTGCATTAGAAGATATCACAAAATGACTATATGAAGCAGAGGATTGAATCAGCATTTTGGAAAATGATGTAGCAGAAAATACCCAATCAGACAGCAACAAGAAAAAAGAATAAATAAAGACATATATATGGATAGTATAAGAGGCTCCTGGGACAACATGAAGTGTAACAACATTCACATCAACAAGGTACCAGAGGGAGAAGACAGAAAGCAAGGGATTAAGAACATATTACAAGAAATTCAACAAAAGTTCCTTAACCTGGTGAAAAAAATAGACATACAAGACCAGGAAGTACAGAGTCCTAAACAAGATGAACCCAATGAACACACAGGCCCACACCAACACACACCATGATTAAAATGGCAAAGTTTAAAAACAAAGAGAGAATTCAAAAAGCAGCAAAAGAAAGGCAAATAGTTACTTATAAGGGAGTTTGCATAAAATTGTCAGCTGATTTCTCAACAGAAAGTTTGCAGACCAGAACAGTAGGGATTGGCATGAAATATTCAAAACCAACAACCTACAACCAACACTACACCATCCAGCAAGGCTATCATTTAAAATTGAAAGACAGATAGAGCTTCCAGACAAGAAAAAGCTGAAGGAGTTCATCACAACCAAACCAGTCTTACAAGGAATGTTAGAGAGACGTCTTTAAGATGGAAAAAAAAAAAACACATCAAAATTATGAAAACTAAAATGGCAATAACTAATATCTATCAACAATTACTTTCAATATAAATGGATTGAATGTTCCAATCAGAAGACATAGGGTGGCTTAATACATAAGAAAACAAAACCTTTACATGTACTGCCTACAAGAGAATTACTTCAGATGGGAAGATACACACGAACTGAAAATAAAGGATGGAAAATGATATTTCATGAAAATGAAATAAAAATGCTGGGGTAGTAATACTTATAGCAGACAAAAGAAACTTTAAAACAAAAGTTATGACAAGAGAGAAGAAGGACTCATTAATCCCACTTCTCAGTATTTATCCAAAGAAACCTAAAATGCTACTTTGGGGGATGTGTGCATCCATATGCTCATTGCACCACTGTTAACAATGGACGAGAAGTTGAAGCACCCTGGGTGTCCATTGATAGATGAATGGATAAAGAGGAGGTGGCAGATATATACAATGGAGTATTGCTTGGCCAGGGAAGGGGAATGGATTTTTGCCACTTGAAGCAGCTTGGATACACATGGAGGGTATTATGCTGATCAGAGTAGATCAGACAGAGAAAGACAGCTGCAATGTGATTTCACTTATATGTTTAATATCAAGAACAAAATGAACAAACAAAACAGAAAGTAACTCATAGATACAGAGGGCATTTTGATGGTTGCCAGATGGGGGGGTTGAGGGGTAAAAAAGGGGAAGGGATTAAGTATAAATTGGTGGTTACAAAACAGTCATGGGGATGTAAAGTGAAGCATAGGGAATAGAGTCAATAATATGGTAATAACTATGTATAGTGCCAGGTAGACTAGTCAGGGGGATCATTTCTTAAATTATATAAATATCTAACCACTATGTTGTGCACCTGAAATTAATAAAAATAATATTGAATGTCAACTGTAATTGAAAATTTAAAAAGGAGGGAGAAAGGTGAAGGGGAATAAGAGGTCCAAATTTCCATATATAAAATAAATGAGTCATGGGGATGTAATATACAGCCTGGGGAATATAGTCAATAATATTGTGAGATGTCAGGTGGTTGCTGGACTTATCATGGTGATCACTTCTTTAGGTATATAAATGTTGAATAACTATGGTGCACCCCTGAAACTAATATAATATTGCATGTTAGCTGTATTTTAATAAAAATCTTTAAAAAAACACTTGAGTTTATAAATCTATCAATATTTTTCACAGGTTTGCCTAACACATGTCTGATCTTTTCGGTCTCTCTTTGCGTCCTCGACAATTTTATTTTGAAAGAAAAAAAACATTATCTTAAAACAAATCTTAAAATTACCAAAAGTGTTCATTAATAGAGTAAAGAAATCACTAGATTAAAGTGATGAAACATTTTTTAAAATCTATTTGTGTGTGGTATGTGGTGTGTGTGTGTGAGTGTGTGTGTGTGTGTATGAACATGTGTGAGTGTGAATAAAGAAGAGACTAAAGGTGGTCATGAAGAAAAAACACTGATGTTCCAAAATAGCCACAGCAAGGAGCTACTTGTGACAGCAGCTTTCCTTTCCAATTTACAAAATGCTAGGTTGCAATTGGGATAAGACTGTCAAGGTAAATTCTGGTACTTGGTGTGGTCAGTGTTTTTAACATTAATCTCTCTAATAGGAGTTTGGTTTTAATTTGATTTCCTTAATAACTACTCATGAAGAACATATCCCCATGTGCTTACTTGCCATCTGTAAGTATAGGTCTCTGGAGAAATGTTTGTCCAAATATTTTTCTATTTTTAAAAATTATGTTTTCTTATTGTGGAGCTTTAAGAGTTGTTTGTTTTATGTATGCTGGGTCTAAGACCCATGTTCCTTTATCACACACGCAATTTACAAACATATTCTTCCAATCGATGACTTGCCTTTTCACTCACTTAATGGTGCTTTGTGCATACTGACTCTTACTTTTGATGAAGTCCAGTTTACCAATTTGTACATCCTACAAATTTGGATATAATGTTGTAATTTTCATTTAGTTCAAATATTCTTTCTAATTTTCCTCTAGTTTTCCTTTTAATTCATGGATGAAAGTATGTTAGTTTATTTAGAAGTGTTTTATTTAGTTCCCATACCCTCAGGGCTTTTTAGTGACATTTCTGTGATTAATTTCTAATGCTCTTTCCAATTTAATCTGAGAACATGTGTTTTATTGTTTGAATCCTTTTACATTTATTGAGACTTATTTTACAGTTCAGAATATGGCAAGTGTTCTCTATGTACTTGGAAATAATTTGTTTTCTGATGTTATTGGTTCGTGTCTTCTGTGAAGTCAATTAGGCCAAGTTGGTTGTGTTGTTCAAGTCTCCTATAACCTTATTTGATTTTTTTGTTTATTTGTTCCATATATTATTGAGAGGGGGCTATTACAATCTTTAACTATAATTAAGGTTTTACTGATTTCTCCTGTAGTTTTACTAGATTTCCTTCACGTAGTTTGAAGCTTTGTTGCTATGGGCAAAAATATTTAGAATTTTATGAGTTATCTTTTTATCATTATTCAGTAAGCTTCTTTATCCCTGGAATTATTTTCTTTCTAAAATCTACTGTGTCTGAAATTAATATAGCCATTTCAGCTTTTATTGTTGTTTTGTTGTTTTTGTTTTTTTTCATTTGTTTGTTTCCCCATGATAAATCTCTTATTGAGCTTTTATTTTTAATCTATCTGTGTTTTCATACTTAAGGTGTGTTTTGGTAGGCACATATAGTTTCAATATTGCTTTTCATCTAATCAGACAATGTCTGACTTCTAATTGGAGTGTTTTGATCAATTACATTTAATGTGATATTTCTATGGTCATGCTTCAACCTATTTTTTAAATTTTTATTATCTGTTCTTTTCTATATTTTCCCTTTTTTCTTCCTTAATGGAAAAATTGTATATTTTTTAATTCATTTTTAACTTACTAACAGGTTTATTCATTATAATTCTTTGTTGTGTAAACTGTTGGAAATATACATCTTTAACTTTTCTCAGTCTATATATATAATATAACAAATATGTTATATTATATTATACTTTTTCACATATAGGTGAGAAACTTACAATAGTATGCTTTCATTCCTTCTCTCCCAACTTTTGCACTATTGTTATCATCCATTTTATTGACATATATGCAATGAACCCACACAGTATGATTGCTTTGTCAAAATTATTAATTATAGTTCAAAGATATTTAAATTTTTAGAAGGGAAACATATATAGATGTCTATGTACTTACTATTTCCTGTGTTTTTTTCTTTTCTTTGTACTTCCATCTGTGTCACTTTCCTTCTGCTTGAAGAATTTTCTTCTAATTTCTTGTAGACTGGGTCTGTTGGAGATAAAGTACAGGTGATTTTTAGGAAACCTATAAGTCACATGTGTTATTTCAATAAAATATTATTGAATGTAAAATATTATTGATATATTATTGATAGATAATATATCAATATATATTATTGATATATATATTATATATTATTGATATAATTATATACTGATATAATTATATACTGATATATTATTGGTATAATATATACTGATAAAAGAAAACAAACCATAAATATATAACTTCCTAAAGTTCCACAAAACAAAGCACTGTCAGGTAATCATGACACAGAATCAAGAGAAAGACCATTACAAGCAATACTGAGGACTCCTCATGACTTTCCAATTATTTACTAAACCCCATAATGTTGACTAATTTCCACACATTTAACAATCATAGTTTAGTTATGTTTTATGCATATTATGTAAGTGAATCAGGCAGTAAGTATACATCTATGTTGGGTTTACTGTTTGTGAGATTTGTGTCTGATTTCGGTTGGAAAGATCCACCATGTCCTTGCGTAGTTGTATTATTTTAATTTCATCAATGTATATTTTCCCAGTATATCATTATGGTAAAATTGATTTATCCACAAACCATAAAAGAATATTTGGGTGCTTTATGTTTTTTTTTTAATATTAAAACAGTACTACCATAATTTTTATTTTTTTGTGTCTTTTGGTTAACAAATGAACATATTTCAATTCAACATATACCCAAAAAAGGGACATTCCTGGCCACATGTATGTATATGGCTGATTTCTGTAGATATTGCCAAACAGTTTTCCAAACTAACAGATCCAATTTACTTTCCAAAAAATGCTGTAGGAAAGTTCCAATTTCTTCAAATCCTTAATAATGCTATCATTGCCTATTATTTTCCTTTTAGCCATTCTGATGACTGTATACTAATGTCTCGGTTTGGTTTAACTTTAATGAATAAGTGATTGAATGTCCTCTTTGTGAAGCATGTGTTTGTGTTTCGCTCATTTATTTAGTGTTATTTTCTTATAAATTTGTAAAGTTTTTTAATATTTGAATTTTTTTCCAACTATGGCATTGCAAATATGGGTCACTCTTTGATTTGTTTTTCATTTATTTCAGTCTTTTGTTAACTAGAAATTCATAATATTAATTTTGACCTGGTTATTATTTGCCTTCTTAAGAATATATAGCTACCCCAAGATTATAAGACTACTTTCTATGTTTAATTTAGAAACAATTTTTTAAATAAAATTTTGATTAATATTTTGATATTCAATTAAATTATTTTATACATTAAGATAATATACATAATTTTATATATGGAGTATACTATTGACTATTGAAAATAAAATTCAACAATTAATTTAAAAATAAGCCATTCCCCTGAGGTTTCACCTTTGTCATATATTAGGTGGTGGTCATTGATCTGCTGTTGTAATTGATATCTTCCACTTGACAGTTTTTAATTCATTGGCATATAACATATTTTGTAATAATTATAATAATATTAAAACATAATTTATATACGTAGCTCAAATTTCATATATATTGATGGTAGGATTGCTGGATTCTGCTTGATGCCATTCTTCTTAAGTGTTGTGATATAATAGGAGCTTACATTATTGACTTCAATATAGCCTACCGTCATTTTAAGATTTTATTTCCTCTTGCTTTTCACTCTATTTTTCTCTCTTTTCACATGACTAATTATTTTTGTTTGTATGACAGATATTGTATATATAAATTTGTGGAGACTCTAAGTGACTAAGTATCTTTATTCAGAGAGGATTCACCTGTTTAATTGTTGCAGTTATAACAGGAGTTTTCGTCTTAAACAAGTCAGGAATAGAGATGTGTCATTTGGATTATAGTTTGGGTAATGTTCTCTTTAACTCTGTTTTACATACTTTTATCTTGTCAAGGATTACACACTTGAATTGAATTTGATTTTGTGGAGTCCTGTTTCAGTCAGGTTCCAGTTTCCATTTTCTGTATTCTCTCTTACACAAGCTGCTTGATAAAAAATTCAGTCTATTTTCAGAGGCATTTGCCTTAGTCCTTTGCTTCCAACCCTCATATTATTAGCATTTGGTAGATTTCTTTGGGTAAATGGCTGTGAGTTTAGTAGCTATTCAGTCATCAATTTCTTTACTCTGACTCTACAAAGCCACCTAAAGTTCTGTCAGCTTTGCTGTCTTTTAGTAATAGCATTGTACCAGGCCCCCAAAAAAGCAATTATATATATATACAATATATATATATATATCTTGTATATTCCCAGATTTGGCAAATTTCCATGGGGAAAAAGTGGCTACAGAAGTTTAGCCTACTTTCTATAATTCTCCACTATGCAAACCCTTTGTCCTTTTGGTTCTCACAGCTTCCATAGATCTCACATCTTTAAAAGGAGGATTTTTATATTTTTACCCAGCTTTCTATTGTTCTCAGCAATAGTATTGAAATGTCACAAGCTATTATGTTCTATCATAATTTTTATTGCTGACAGATGTACTGATTGAATTTAATACTGAATATACATTCATATTACCTTCGGCATTATTTAATAAGGTCCTTTTACAACATTACCATTAGCACAGATTTTTTTTTCATTTTTACCAGTGACATGCTTGAGAATGAATTTCATGTAGCCCAGAAATTATCATACTAGACTCCATTGATATATAATTTTATGGTAAAGGCTGGTTCCTACTCAGTCAAGGTTCATATAAGAATTTTGTAAAATATTTTAAAAAGTATAATCTACATATGTCAGCCTAAAAGAGAAACTATTTAGTTTTAATAATATTTTTTTTGAAATTCATTAGTAAATAATGCTAGTGTCAATATTTTGACCAGAAGAGAGGTAAAAATAATAGTCCAGAAACTTTCACCCATTTAGATTCTTTGAAAAACTAGGTACAATTAATAATTAATAAAAATCTGACTTCAGAATATTTAATGTTTTTTTCTACATATATTAGAATAATAAGGTATACCTGTCTTTTCAAAATAGTATTATCCCCACATCAATTTTCTGTAAAACACAGTATAAAACATACATAAGGAAGACTTTTCTTTCTAAATGTTTATTCATTTGTAGTTCCATTAGAACTGTACGTAATAGAAATTATTATTTTCTTGTTTCTAGAATTTAATCTAACACATAACATTTCTGAATTATTAGAGTAGAATTTTATTTGCTTGCACTGAGATATACCTAGGGGTAATTGCCCAACTCATACTTTGTGGAGACTTTCAGTTGGCCAAAATAATAAGTACTGTGGAAAATATAATATCTCTGAGCCTTAATTTTTTTGTTTTGGCTTGTTTTTCAGAGTTAGAACACCTTGTTCTAGGCAAGTGTTTCATTAAGTCTAGAGATTCAATATAACTGAAGCTTCTGCTGTTTCCTTGAGTTCTTTTTAAACTGTGTTCTGCTTAATGTGACTTTGCTTCAGTTATAGGAGTGATGTTTCTGTGTCATACAGAGAGATTTTTATACTTTGTTTCTTATTGAGACTGACAAGTTACCAGGAAAGTTATGGCAACCAAACAAAAATATCACTCCGTTCACTTTAGAGAGTCCTTTTCTTTTGCTTTGCTTTTTTTGGAAAAATGCACCAGAATTTGTTTCTATTTCACATCTGAGAATTTGCTCATTTGATCTTATTTTTTGGGGGGCTTTTAACATTTATTTTTATTTTTAAGACACCTCATCTCTTTCTTTCCACTACCACTATCATATGTACACCATGAACTTCAGAGGGTTCACATTTACTTTCCACCCTACAAAAAGAAATTATGTCATAAGAAGAACCATTATGATATCCTAAATATGGTTATAATGTGTCCCATTTTTATATTTTAAAAAATCTGAATATTTCCATTTTTGTACTTGATGTTACACAATTTGAATCACATTGTCCACCTAATCACAATTTTACTGAGACTGAAATACTTAAGTTAACTTATTAAAAATGTTACAAAGTACCCTTCAAGTTACTACATTACATAAATAAAAGGATTAATTTTGTAGGTGATCATTAAGAAAACTGTAGTCTTATTTAAATGTGGCTTCAAATTAAAACATGGTTCAGTCTCATAGACAACACAGTTTACATTAAAGTAGTATAGGTTTTCCTAAAATATTGATTTTTGAGAAATGTTGTTTTCAACATTGCATATTTTTATAGAGAAGTAGACACTAATTCAGGATATATAGTTTGTCCATTTGCTAGATAAATATACATAATGTTCTCTATTTTTCAATGATACATTCCAGAAAGGCTTGACTTTTCACTAAAAATGTACTTATTAAGAAAAAAGATAATACATGTGTTTGTAAATATTTATTGTATAACTACATAAATATTATTATTATGAGAAATTCTGTATACATGTGGATTCACTTTGCAAACAACTGAACACACATTATAATTCTGTCACTGTTATGCACTTTGCATTTGAAGTTTATTAAAATATGAGTTACCATGACTAGGTAACACATTAGGTGAGGAGAAAAATAAGTTAATCGAAGAATGTACCCTACTCTCATAACGAGGTAAGAGCAACCTAAAAATTTACACTTGACACTATGCAACACAAAGAAAATAATTAATAATAATAATAAAGGTTAATTTTTTTCAATCATTAGGTGGTTTTCTATAGCATAAAAATATGTGACTTAATCATCGAATGGATCTTTTTGTCACCAATGTTGTGAAATATGTTTTCATTCTAAGAATTCAAGGGAAAAGAAACATTACTTTTATAGTTGTAGTTGAAGGAAGGAATTGAGAAAAGGGCTCTCTGAAGAAATCATGGCATAAATACATTATTTATAGAGTATAATTTGTTTTTTCTCCCATCAGGTGCTGGAGTAATGGGACTCTATTTTAAAACACTTCCTAGATTTCAATTGTCATCAAAACTTACTTGAAGAGGCAAATTTCATGACATTAAAAAATATATTCACTGAGTTTATCTGCTTGTGTTTGAAATTCAGCACCATGAATTACAAACTATGTAATCCTAATTACGTATTTTTGTTTTCATTTTTATTCTTGGTTTCATCATCTGGGACATCTGAATGCAGATATTTGCTCCTACATTGAATACTTGTGAAGATTAAATGAAGTTAAATGATATTTACATAACCAAGAGACTGAACACATAGCACTCACTAAATATTATCTATTCATTACATTTTTATTATATTCCAGTAACTATATATGCAGCCTTTTTAAAGAAATAAATTTGCATATCTTACAAAAATATAGAAAGAAATAATGAAAATATGGTGTTCAGAATGTTTTATGATGAAGGAATATACTTAGACATATTTATCTAACTGTTCTCATCCAAGAGATTAACATTATTATTAATTGATATGTATTGAATACACAATCAAGACAATTTCAGAGACTTTGAAGAAAGTAATTGTCTATTTTCAAAAAAATTTATAAAAATTTCAGCCAGAAAAAAAAAAAGAAGTGGAGAGTAGCCAAGTACTAGTGATTTCAAGGATCTATGTCTGATTTAAAAAAAAAAACAACACTTTTACTGCCTTCACCCCATATACCCACACCAAAGAAAAAGTCAATATGCAAATTCCTAGTGTCAGATATACAGAAGAGAAAGTCTCCATTGTGGAATTTTAACTTTCTTTTTCTGTAATCTTTTATATGTTTATACATTTGACTACATGTTGAGTTGCCAATTAGAGGATGTAGGATTTATCAAGCCCGGTGTCAATGCAAACTGTGTAGGACTATTTTAGTGCAGACAATTGTCCCATCAATTCTACAAGTCAATGAAACATTTTCTTAATTAAAAGCAAAATGAAGAATTGGTGCATATGAAAAAATAGTTTTACATTTCATTACATCTATTTGAGTTGGATGTCCTAAACTAACAGTGACCAACAATGACAATAGCATTGTAGGCACTACAGACACACAGTTGAGTCTTTTTACAAACTAGTAACTGTTTGATTTCTTGCCATTAAAACATCCTTGAAAACTTGCCAAAACAAAAACAAATAAGAATTTTCACAGTAATAAAAAGTGTCTGAGCTATGCTATAATATGGGTATAATTGCCACATAATCACAATGTTACTAAATAGGCAGACCAATAAAGAGGAAAGACGCATATTTTGTATCCAGTACCAGAAAGGAGAAATAAACATACTAAGAAAGTTAAAAAACAAAACAAAACACACTCAGCATCCCATATCTTTCACCCTAGGTTTGGAACTGCGAAGCCTCCATTTACTTGAATCCAGTCCGCTTATTTTAAGAATAGATTTCTGACTCATTAGAATAATTTCTAGTAACCTAAGCTCCGATTTTGGTTCTGAAATGTAAATACACATTTTAAGAAAGGAAAAACTGTATTAAAATTATAATACTCAATATATACCAACAACAAAAGATAAATAAAAGTCATGTATATACATCTTTTTGGTATCATTGCTCCTCCCATATTATTGCTTCTGAAAATTTTTTTTTTTCCGGTCTACAGCATTTTGGAGGGACTTTTGATGAGTCTGATTCTCAGAATTTACATACTAATAACTTAATTTATTAAATATTTTTGACAACAGTAACTAATTTGAATTTCTACTATGTTCTAGACAATATTCTTCTACATTCTAGAATATCTGAAAATATGTGTGTGTTTATATTGATATACAGATGTATATATGTAATAATACATAAAGCATCATTTCTACTTACAAATGAACTCAATATCTAGTGCAAGGGAAGAACTGTATTATCATTTAAATAGTATTGGATATATTATTTCTATTACTTTGTTTAAGGTAAAACAAGCGCACTTAAGGGCTCAACGCTAAATAATTTCAAACAAAAGAATAAGAGCACTTCACAATTTCTTAACAGGTCTAGTATCAAAAACGCAAGCTAGGCTATATCATTGCCAAGCAGAAATGAAAGCATGTACTAATGTTTCGTTTGTTTCTTTTTCAAAGGACTAGAACAGGAAAGAAGCAAATTCAGAGACTAATTGCAAGTTTTTGTTTTTGTTTTTTTCTAATGTCATAACAATGAAGCAAAATGGGAGTAAATAACAGATCCACAATAGTTTTTAAATTGTTTACAGTTATTTGCTGCATGTCTATATGCCTACATTAACTGCTAGTAATTTGAAGTGAGTTCAGTATACTATTGGTTTGGGCATCTCAATCATTTCCACCTCACAAAATCTCAGATTTAAAGAAATTCCCTTGAGAATTTTAAGGATAGATATCTAAAACAAGTAGATATATCTGATACTTGCAGCCACAATCCTATTTCTCTCATTTATAAGGGTCCAGAAGTCCCACTTGCCCATTAAATATTTTAGGAAGAGTTCATATGTCAAAAGATGGGGAGGGGGGAGACAAATTAGAGTCTGAATTACAGGACCACACTACAAATATGGATATCTACAAAAGGACATGAATCCAATCTTTCTAAAGACAAAAACCATATCCCAAGCATCCCAAAATAATAAATAGGATTTATAGACATTAGTAAGTTTGAAAAAGTGATTGATAGCAGTGACCTTTATGCTATCTATTACCTGCATTTTTCAGAGGCATGACTGAAGTTTATGAAGTCTCATCAAAACCTCTATTATCTACTTAGAAACTTTCAGGAAAAGCATGGAGCATGCCTTGAAATACATTGATGTAATAGATAGGAAACTGAAAAACTTCAGGGTATACAAACTATTTTCATCTTGGAGTGTGAAAATGGTCATCCTTTGGAAAATAAGCAACATAAGATTTAAGTAGATAGTTATATTAAAGAAATATATATTTTTTTCTGGCTTAAGATACTGGTTTTTGATTATAAGCTCTTGTCACTAAAAGGATGGGTGGGGGTGTGATAAAAAACTACTTTACAAGTTACTTTCCAGAAAAAATTGTAAATTAGTTTAGAAGACTACACCAACTTATATTTAAATTTATTTTTAACACCAAGATCCTGTGATGGCAAATGTAATATAGGCAAAATCTCAATATATGTTAAATATAAAAAATTTAAAAACAGCAAGTATAATAATATGTATCATTCATTTTAAGAGTAATCTTAAGTATATATCAGAACTTTTGGAAAACAGAAAAAACAATCATCCATAAAATCACTATCCTCATAATTACCATAATCATTCAATTGTATTTGTTTTTATAGTTATAGTCATTAGATTACAATAAATTATTGAATACATGAAATCATTGAATATATTAAATTATATATAATGGCTGTTTAGATTAATCATGCATTTCATATTGTTACACATTATTAATAGCTATAATCATAATGGTTATATAGTATTCCATGCAGGAAATAAAATATAACACAAATTTTCTTTTTAAAAGTATTCTACAAATGTAAAAATACTATCATGAATAAATATCATAATGCCTTCCACACATATCAAGGCTTTTCTCACAATAGATTTTCAAAAGAGCACATATTAGAACAAAATTTTGCACATTTCTACAGCTTTTGATACATAATATACAGAGGGTGCCAAAAAAATGTAAAATACACATTTTAAGAAAGGAAAAAACTGTATTAAAATTATAATACTCAATATATACCAACAACAAAAGATAAATAAAAGTCATGTATATACATCTTTTTGGTATCATTGCTCCTCCCATATTATTGCTTCTGAAAATTTTTTTTCCGGTCTACAACATTTTGGAGGGACTTTTGATGAGTCTGATTCTCAGAATTTACATACTAATAATTTAATTTATTAAATATTTTTGACAACAGTAAATGATTTTGAATTTCTACTATGTTCTAGACAATATCTTAAATCAGGTTCTGTAAAAGGCCAAACAATAAATATTTCAGACTTTATCAGCAATAGAGTCTCTGACATATACTCAACTCTGCCATTGTAACAGAAAGTAGCCATAAACAATACTAAAATGAATAGAGGAGGCTGTGTTCTAATAAAACTTTATTTACAAAATCATTGGAGGGCTACAGCAACATAATGAGTTACCTGTCTTTTAGTATTTCATTTCCTTTTAGAAACTAAGTAATTTCTCATATGTATTATGTAAAGAAATTAGACTCACTAAAACACCTTCCAATGTCTTTATTTACAGAAAATACTTTATTTCTGTCTTATATTTCCAAGAGGGACTTCTTTTTTCTTATCTAAATATATCTGTTACTTCTTCTCATTGAAAAGTTTCACTTTTTGGATAGCCAGTGCTTAGAACATGAATTATAATCTAGAAAATTGTTATATATTTTCAAGTATTTATTTAGTAAGGGCATAAACAACTATTTAAATTTATAGAAAATATTATTTTTCAACACTATTATTATTTTTACAAATCATTTGTCAAACGGACTCTACTTTTCACAACTTCCTTAACACACTCTATGATTTAGAAATAAGTGGGAAAAGATAATATTCAGAAAATCTCCAAATCATATAGTTTTCTTAAAAGTTTATGATAATGTTAGGACTACATTTGATAATAGAAATCTTGGCCTATAATATTTACAGTTAAAATGCAGATCTATCAGATTAGAGAAAATCTTATGTTTTGAGAAAATAGATAGGTCAAACCTAATTGCTGATTTTAATTTCATGACTAATATACTTAATATTGGCAAAAACATTTTTCTACCACTGATACTGCTATACATTTAGAAACTACATTTTGATATATAAAATATTTGTCAGTATTGTCTATGATACACTTTAGTTTGGAAATCAAATTTGCAAGTGGACATTCTAATTTTGCAAATGGTAGAGGCAATGATAAAGTTAATCCCCCCAGTTACATAGCAAAAGAAAAACATAGCCAAGACTCGCACTCATCTGAAATTCTGTGCTCTCTGGACAGTTCATCTTGCTGCACTCTCCAAAGGTAAATACACTGATTTTATATATTACGGTCAAAAGATTTGGTTTCCTATAACATGATAAAATTCAGTGACAGCCTTATGTTTAGGCAGAAAAATTGGACAGTTAGGTATTTGTAGGCAGCCACAACCTACAAATACCTAACTTCCACTGTAGGATGTAATGATTAGCATTTGTTCTATAACATTAGGCCCACTCTGTAAAAATTGAAAGGCTCCTGGAATAGTTAATGCTATTTATTCTAGGGAGCATACGGTTTCTAGTGTTTGTAGCACTGTTGGATTATTTGCTTTTATTTGTTTGTTTTTTTACTTGTAATATGCACAACACCTTTTGTGGCAATTGATAGATGGACTTCATGCTGAAATTCTGTACACCTGTCACAAGCACAAATGTTAGCTTCTCAAAAACTTAGGCAAACTTCAAGGCTAAAGATTTTACAAACTAGTAACTGTTTGATTTCTTGCAATTAAAACATCCTTGAAAACTTGCCAAAACAAAAACAAATAAGAATTTTCACAGTAATAAAAAAGTGTCTGAGCTATGCTATAATATGGGTATAATTGCCACATAATCACAATATTACTAAAATAGGCAGACCAATAAAGAGGAAAGACGCATATTTTGTATCCAGTACCAGAAAGGAGAAATAAACATACTAAGAAAGTTAAAAAACAAAACAAAACACACTCAGCATCCCATTTCTTTCACCCTAGGTTTGGAACTGCGAAGCCTCCATTTACTTGAATCCAGTCCGCTTATTTTAAGAATAGATTTCTG
Source organism: Rhinolophus ferrumequinum (assembly GCF_004115265.2). Taxonomy (NCBI): domain Eukaryota; kingdom Metazoa; phylum Chordata; class Mammalia; order Chiroptera; family Rhinolophidae; genus Rhinolophus; species Rhinolophus ferrumequinum. Next base: position 23,564,189 of record NC_046288.1, on the reverse strand, counting down.
ACTCATTAGAATAATTTCTAGTAACCTAAGCTCCTATTTTGGAGCATCTATTTAGAAAATACAATTGCTACTCTGTACCATGTCAGTGACTAAAAGAAAATGTATGGTTTTGGATTATAACAATAAATGAAGGCTGAAAGATCCCTGAACACTGTATAACCAGGATAGTAGTTGTGCAGCCTTATACCTGGTCTGTGAAGAGTAATTACAAGTGCTCCTCAAATCTGAGAAACAAGTAATGGAGCATAAGACACTCCCACATTTTCCATGTTTATAACCACAATAAATTAACCTCTGCTAGATTCCTGTTAAAAGCTGCACACAGAAATACGAGATTTGGTTTTAGATAAGAGAGAATTCTCTCAGAGAAAGGGCATGGTCAGATGGGGATGAAGGGCCATCGATGATGCTGGATAAATTGATCTTCTGTCATAGATAAGCAAGCAGAAAGAGAAAAATGTAAGCCAGATACATTTTTTTTTTTTTTTTTTTGTCAATAAAACCTTTTAAAACAGAAAAGGGACACTAGTTTTAGGACTTTTAAAGAAAATCTTTCTTTTAGTTTTCTTACTTTCAGAACCAAATAAAGCAATAGGAAGTTCTCTGCTTTCTACTCTTTGCAAAATTATAGTTTATGATGTCCTTATAAATGAGAATTAATTATAATGTAAAACAGATTGAAAAGAAAAAATAAAATCCTGAGAAGAAATAATAATAAACAATAATAAACCAGCAGAGTCTAAATTTTAGTAACAGCATTGAACTCTACATTAGAAATCAACAGAAAGCAAACTTGAGACTAAAAAAAAATGCAATCTGTATTTCAAAAGTAGAATAAATGATGTTTCTTGACATTTGATAGAAAATGACAAAGTAATGAAAATTATGAGTGATAATTGGTATATTTACACAAAATAGAAATCTGACTCTCAAGACGCATTAACATATAATAATCTTGAACAATTAGTAAGAAAGTCATATTCAAAATTTTTATTGGAGAAAAATAAAATACCTGAGCTGAAAAGGCAAACAACATGCGATGGAAAATTATTTGAACCACAAATGACAAAAAAAAAAAAAATACTAATATCCATAATATAAATTACTGTTATCCATATGTCTTAAAACAATCACTTAAATACCACTGAAACAAAAGTATCAAAGAGAATGATTCAGAAAGTTTATAGTTCTGAAATATCATAAAATAGTTCAGAAAGATTATACCATCTGTAAAGTAAAAACAACAATGTTGTTAAGTAAGTGCAAATTAAAAGGAAATAAACAATATTTTTATTAGTAATATTGTCAGCCATTGAAATGCAATGATAATATTCAATTGTATTCTTGAGGTTCCTGTTATGAAGGAGAGAGCACACTAAATTTGGTTGCTTTCCAAGATGTTTATGAGGTGAAGGGAATACAGGAAAAATACAAGGATGAATGAAGAATCCTAGAAACAATAATAGCAGGGGGTTATTAGCACTTACAGTTTTGAAGAGGTAATATGAAAGATGAGAGAGGAATTATCTGATTGGATATATACAGATATGTACTCTAACATGCGAGGAAGAGAGAGAGAGAGAGAGACAGAGAGAGACAGAGAGAGACAGAGAGAGAGAGAGACAGAGATTTGGAGTTTTGTTGGTAAAATACCTCCTAAAAGAAACTGCCTTTTGACTAAAGTAGATATGACACAGCAAAGAGGGCAAGCCTGCAGGGAAGTAACAAGGAGGAGAAATACCTCAGACTCACTTAACTCCAACTCTCCAATCGTCTCTAGGTTTTAGCAGCAGTCTTTCCTACTTTTCAGCATGTTTATACAAGTCCATTTATGGTGTAATCCATAAGTCGATGTGTTTTAAGTTCAGCAGGAGAGAAAGCTTTGTAACAGATTCAGACCTTCTGGCACCGTACTCTCACACTGGGGCATATGACACCACAGCTGATGGTAGAGGAAGTGCCTGTGATAAATAGGAATGCTTTAGGAGCATCCTTATTGATAAAATATAATGTATACTCTAAGGATTTTGGAGCAAATATAAGCCATCTGATGCAGAAATCTGTTCATTTTTGGAAAAACAGCTCTGCATTAACATTGTGCCTGGTAGAGACTGAGGGCTTCAGCACGGAACTCCAAAGAACCACATAACTTAATTGTCCATCTTGGATTGTAAATGTCTGATCCATCAAGCCATATATTTGAGTACCTTAGCAGAATTCCATTATTGAGTTAAAATTAGAAATAAGAAAGTATAAAAGACCTCAGGTATTGGAGGCAAAGCTAAGAAAGCCTCTCAGATGCTCACGGAACATCAAACCGTATAGCTTATGATTGCTTGACTGATAAAAAAATAAAATAAAATCAGATTTAGTTTACAGATTGTGCTAAAAATATGCTGATACCATTTGAAAGTGGACATTACAAGAAATCCTTCAAGTAGGATTTAACCTGCATGCTTGGTTGCTAACTTCATTTGGAGGGAGACATGAGCAAAATTATGTCAACATTAACTTATGAGTTGTGTCTAAACATTTGACGAACGATTAAGAACTTGGAAGAAGAAAGATCAGAAATTTGATGGCAAGTAGGTATGGTGAAAAACTATGTGAATAGATCCCTAATTTTTCTCTGGCCACATACAAGTAAGCCCTTATTCTTTCATATATTATCTTTATTGTCCTAACACATGCAGCAGTCATTTTTTTCCTAACCAAATTGAGACAGATATACCATGCATGCCCAATGTAAAAAAAAAAAAAAGGTCTAGCATTAAAGTTCTTATGTATAGTTAAATTTGTTAAAATTAAAATGTTTGTGTAACACATTAACTAGAAAATCAATTAATGTAATATATATATATATATATATATGTGTGTGTGTGTGTGTTGTTTTTTTTTTACAGAAAATAACGTAAGTTGCCATTTAATTTAATATAAGGAAGCATTTTGCCCAACTAATCTCACTAGACTCCCTTTCATACCTGACTGGATACTTTTGAATACCCCCAGTTCTACAAGTGTACTTCCGTCTATTACCTCCTCCACTGAAAAACTGTGGGGAAATGGGAATCATTAAAGTACTTATAAACTGGTTATTGATACGTATATTGCTAATTTGAGAGCAATGTAATAATTAAATTTTTTTCTTTGTGTTAAGGCTCAAACTTTGTTATTCATGGGTATTGGCGGATTGATGAGCAAAGATAGGGAGATGTGTGGGGCTCTTTTTTTTTTTTTTTTTCCCCCTAGAATTCTTATGTCCATTTAAGGAGATTCCAGTACTTCAAATTGAAGGCAAAACAATGGAAAGAATGACAACTCACACTGCTTAGGCATGGCTATAAAATGAGAGCATAACTTAGTGTGTCCAGGCAGTGTGGAAAATGTATCATGACCGATAGCTCAGTGAGGGCATTATCTAATGTAGCTTCCCTCCTTTTAACATTACGATTCTTTCCACTTGCTGAACCCTCAGTTCTTCCACTTGCCAAAATAACATTGATACAAGTTAATAAACTTTATTTACTTAAAATGCATTACTTTGGTTTCTTTTAATCCAGTATAAACTCTTTGCCAAACTTCTAGCAAGCGTGATGAGAAAAGTAAGAGTGTAAATTCTTGCACACTACAGTGGAGAATCTTTCAGTTGTCTCACTGATGCTTATGTTTGCCTTCCAAGACTAGAAGTAGATCAGTGGTAATTAAGCAGCTTGTGAGGTCAATCTAGTTAGAATGATTTCTAAAGGTACTAAACATACAGACTGTCTTTCAGGTCAGTATTTTTAGCTTTTATAGTGTGTACTTTGAAACCAAGTGTTTTTAAGTGTGTGAGAATAAGTCTATTTATATAGAAGTCTTGGCTGACTTTACCCAGCTTATTACTAGACCAATATAAGTCACTAATCCAGTTGTAACAGTTGTATAAAAATACAGCAAAATGAAAACTCACAGAGATTAGAGATGACTTAAGAAGTTCCCATACCTGGTGTATTGTTTGGTGTTATCAATGCATGAACAATCTGAAAAATGTGACGTTATCCAGGATAATCAACAATTATAAATTAATAATGAGTCCAAGAACAGAACTATTTGAAACATTTCCACTAGCAAAATCTGATATTTATTTTTATGCAATTCCCTTAAAAATTTACTAGAGAATTCAAATGGAGAAAATACTCATTAGCATTAGGCAAACCAAAATTCTAAACTGAAATAACCTAGAGCTTCTATACCTTCCAGCACAATTCTGAGCGAACTTCAAAATTATCATCTGCATGTTGGTGAAACATATTTTATGAATGCTAGACAAGAGTATGAATAATATAAGTAATAATTGGGCTTGGTCTTTTTGAGTGCTAATTGTTCCTTGAGAAAATGATTTTAGAGGAAGTCCTCAACTCTTTACTTCAAAAATTTTGAAAAGTCTTTACTTCAAGACTTTTTTACTTATTGGTTATTTTTACAGATCATATTAGTAACAAATATATTTCTGCCTCTTGCAGTTTAGTTGGAACATGTGAGATGTACCCATTATGTATGATATCTATGTATATGTTGATAACAGCCAATTTCTTATTTCCAATTTCATTAGCCTGGATGGCTACCTTCCACTTTTGTCTATCTTTAACAAAATAGTGTGATCAATGCTATAAAATAAAATATGAGTCACATGATCTGAGATTTAAAAGGTTTTCCATCTAACTCAGATCATTATCCAGATATCAAATAAGCATTCAAACTTAACATGTTTAATACTAAACTCTTTTTATCTCATCTCCCTCCTTCTCATATGAAATCTGTTGCTTCCACAATTTTAGCTGTTTCATTATTAGCAATTAATGTGTATCTATAATTTAGTCTAAAACCTTGGATTATTTTTAACTCTTTCTTTCTTACACATTTCCCATTCAATTTGTTGGCAAATTTGGTGGGCTTTAGTTCAAAAATATATTCATAATTGACCACCATTATGGGCACGTCATAGACATAGACCAAGTCACCACTATCTGTCACCTGCATTGTGCTAATGGCCTCCTAACAGGTATTCTTACTTTAGCATCACCCACCTTCATTTTAGATCCATCACAACTTTAGAGATCCTGCCAAAGTGTATGTCACTCTTCTGTACTAAACCCAGTAAAGCTTTACAATTCATTCAGAGCAAAGCCAAACTTCCATATAAGTTTGGATGCAATTTTACCCATCTTACCCCATCATCTTCCTTCCTATTTGACCGCATTTCTTGTCACTTGACCACCGCCATCACCACTCTTCTTGAGCCATCTTGGCCTCTTTGCTGTTCCTTAGACATACCAGATACTCTACTTCCCAAGGATTTTTTTTTTTTTAATTTCTCTTCTTAGACTAATTTACCTAAAAATTTTTTCCCTTATCTCCATTTAGTCTCTACTCAAAATTTATATTTTTTTCAATGAAAATTTTCCTATCCTCCATATTTAATATTAAATACTTCCACCCTGGTATACCTTATCAAACTTATCAAACTTTCCACAGCAGTTTTCTCCAGAGCACTTATTACTACCTAGCATTATACATATTTTACTTTTTTTGTGTGTTATTATCTCTCCCATTAGAATATAACTCCATTAGGGAATGATATCTCTTGTTTTGTTAATGCTATTTCTAGGGATAAATGAGTGTCTGACACAGAATTGTGTTAAATAAATACCCATCAATGAATAAAGTAGTGAAATATATTTAGAAATTCTTGACTCAGTGCAATTAAAATGTATTGCCTATTTGACAATGGTATGTAAAATTACGAGCTATTAATATGGATACCATATTACCACACTAGAACTTTATCAATACTTATAGAATGTATTCTGATTTTGTGTTTTTTTAATTACTTTAATAAAAGTACACCATTATGTGGTGTATTGCTGTCTACAAAGCAGTCCAACAGTGTAGACCACATGAAGAAGCCAAGAGAGTCTCCAGTGTAATTTACAAATTCTTTCACTCAAAATTACCTTGCAAAGTGAATGTCTGGAGTTTCAAAATCATTAAAAACATTTCTGCTCATCCACTTGGCAAAACTATTGCAATTACATTATTTTTTAGTTATAAAATTAACAGGAAATTAATATTTAAATTAGTTTGCATAATTTGCATAAAAGAGACTTTTGAATGAATGCCATGACCAGCCATTGAAATGAAGATATTTAATTTAGGCCTTCAACATTAAGTAGAATAAAAAACAGTTAATATAAGGACACAGATTTTTAAGAAAGAAAACTATGCTAGCCATGAGTTTGGATATTTTCCTAAAGTTTATGGAAAGATAGAATACTTGTATGCAACAGAAAAGCTTTCTGCAGAGCAGTGATACAAGTAATAGACATTGGGGGCTATGATTATAATTTTATTATTTAAAACCAAGAGTAGGAGTTTAATATATCCTAATATTAGCTTGGCTCTGAATTTCTTAAAGCTCTTATTAGCTTATAGCGCTGCTTGAGGGGACTTGTATGCTAATAGAAAGAAAGTTTAAAACAGAGGAGAAAATACCCATTTGGTTGAATTCATGGATTCATTTTACTTGATAAATGATGTCTTTGAAGCAGGCATTGGGTCTGCTTAAATACTGCCTCTGACAGATACCCATCACCTACCGCTGTTGAAAAATGTCTTTGTCAGCTTTAAAGAGTTTATGTTCTATTTTTTGCATTAGAATAAATTATACATTCTTACTTCTTTCCCTATCTCTGTTTTTTTTAATCTTATAATGAGACAGAAATCTGCATATTTGAACTTGACATGGGAAGAAAATTACAATCAAATCTTGATTGTATTAGATATTTCTTTATATTAAGATAAATAAAAATAATCAATAGTATAATTATTGTAAAACTTGACATGGTGTATAATTTTTGAGAGGATAAAATTGTTTCAAAGAACATTAAGGATTTCAATTTTTAATGTAAATTCTTAGTAACAATCATTATTGTTACAAAACAAATTCTAAAAGAAAATATTTTCCTCACTACCTAAACATTAACAGTGCCAGATTTCCCTCAAGGTGTGTATGTCCCTATTTTTGATCTGTTTAAAATATTCAGTCTGATGGACTCTAAAGTCCCTTTTTAAATAAAAATACTTAGTATGTTCCTTTTCTGAAGGGCGAGTCAGTTATTACCAACTATTATAAAGCATTTCTATAGAATATCAACAAAAATAACTGAAAATGTATCATGAAATTTTGTTTTGTTTGTTTTTTAATTTAATGGGTCAAAGAAGGGCTACTGAATTCATAAATTTAATTTGCTTTCACACAAAATATTTTTCTTTTACATCATTGATATTTAATGTTTATGAAACTTATAAAATTGTGTTTTATTTATCATTTAAAAATTACTTCTAGCAAATAAATAACATATACATTTAAAAGAAACATTTAACTTATTTTGGTATATGCCTTCTTTTTGTATAAAATAATAAAATTTTCCTAATGTATGGTGGTTCTTATAAACTAATAACAAAAGATTAGTTAAATCTAGGATGAAACCAGGAACTAGGAAATCATCAATATCAGAAGAAAATACAATCGTATTGTCTGTTGTCCATTCATCTCTGAAAATATGCCTTATTCTAAAATATTGCATACTAATTTTTCTGCTTTTTTTCACTCATATGATTGGATATATTGCTGCACTTTTCCTAAATGTATGTTATATAATGCTAATCATATGAAAGAGTGAGTAGAAACCATGCATGAAAATTCTGAATTTCAAAGACAGAAAATATTATTGCTTCAATTGAATAATGAGTCCAGTTATGGCCCAATTGGCTTAAAGCAGAGAAGAAAATTTTATAAAATTTATATGTGCCTGTCAAGAGCTTATTTCCATAGATCTGAGGGTCTATCTCAGATATTGGAAAGTTAATAAGTGAAGTTGGAGTATCATATTAATGTTATTCAATTATAAACCAATTTTTAGCATTTTGAGATTAAAATGTTATAATTCAGAAAAGAATACCTTAGAAACGAACATGGAATTGACATGCTGAATTTCATATGTTCTTGTGATCAGTATATAGCAGGAAAACATAAAGTAGATTTCTTTTTTTTAATGGCCTATGAATCAATTTCAAAACACTGACATCAATATTTAAAACTTCAATAGAAAAGCAACCATGCAAAAATAAAAGGCAAACACATACATCTTCATAGACAAGAATGAGGATTACCAAGGTGTGACAATTAAGTTTGTGAACTCATCCTGGAAAAAGTGCTACATACCTCATTGCTGAATATCACTACAGTCACCTTCAAAGCACTCCTGTGGGAAGCTATGCACCAATGCCAGTGCACAGTATACCCTTCAAAGCAATTTGGAACTCTTTTTCTGGAATGGCCATCAGAGCTCTCGTTGTATTACCCTTGGTGTCCTGCATGCCATCAATATGTCTTCCTTTCAATATTTGCTTTATCTTCAAGTAACTAAAGAAGTCATTGGGGGCCATATCAGGTGAGGAGGGAGGGTGTTCCAATACAATTATTTTTTTTACTTTCTAAAAACTCCCTCACAGACAGTGCCATGTGAGCTAGTGCATTGTTGTGATGCAAGAGCCATGAATTTTTGGCAAGAAGTTCAGGTCCTCTAACTTTGTCATGCAGCCTTTTCAGGACTTCCAAATAGTAAACTTGGTTGGCTGTTTGTCCAGTTGGTACAAATTAATAATGAATAATCCCTCTGATATCAAAAATGTTAGCAACATCATTGTAACTAGTTCACGGATATAATCGTCAGACCTCATATGTATTGAGTATTAAATAGGTTGGTCTGAGTATTGAACCCACAAAAAGAGTACCATTAAAAAAAATTATCTAAGCAAGGATAACTGTTCTCATTACTAGAAAGTACGAGAGAAACAGATAAATAAATTATAAGATATAAAACAGGTACTTATGTTATTTACATTTGTGTTTATAAGTTTAATGTATATTTGATATAATTACATAAGCATATGGCTTTCCTAACACATTTCCAAACTACTTAAAAATCAAACATATAGTATTCATGAATATACACAAATATACATATGCTCATATGTGTGCACTATACATTGTACTTATAAAATTGTACATTATAATAGAGTTAAAACCTACGAAAATTTGCTTTTTTAAATGCATGAGATTTTTCACTTTACCTTTCTTAAGACACCTTATATTTATTAAACAGTTCAGATACACTGGGCACTGTGCTTGATAAGGTCATCAAAGATAATATAGAAAAGCTTTCTGATTTGAAATTGCTAATTAGTAAAAGTAATGTAACATTATGAAATTGTTCAGGAAATACTTCACAGATTTTTTTCTTAAAACTTAGCTTGAAGATAAATAAGTTTTCAACAGAATGGAAAGAGAAAGTAAGGCCATACTTACATAGCATTTTATGTAATAAAAAATTATCTTCTACATTCTAGAATATCTGAAACATATATGTGTGTTTGTATTGATATACAGATGTATATATGTAATAATACATAAAGCATCAATTCTACTTACAAATGAACTCAATATCTAGTACAAGGGAAGAACTGTATTATCATTTAAATAGTGTTGGATATATTATTTCTATTGCTTTGCCTTCACTGGGAATTGTTATGTACCAAAGACTCTGCAAATATTCCATTTGATTTAATTAATCATACAGTGATGTAAATATAATATAGTAGCATGAAAGATGGTAATAATTATTCTGGCTGGTGGACAATGGGAATTTTTCACACAGTAGATAAAAACTAAAACCGGAAGTTGAGAATGGAGAGAATTCTACCCAGTTGAGGAAAACATTCCAGAAAGAGAAACTATTTTGAGCAAAAGTGGAGAAATTTGAAAATGAATGGTGTATTCCAAAACTTGTTCAACAAAGATATGACTGGAGCTGGAGTACAACATTCTAAAGGTGTGGTGAAAGGAGACAATATGGTAGTAATAATAATGATAATAATAATAATAATAATAATAAAATAGTTAAACTCAAATTATAAAGAGCATTATTTGGCTATTATCCTACAAATAATTAAAAAGACTAAAATATTTAGATAAAAGGAGTATGAAATTTTGTTATGAAATGGTCTAATACACAATAAAAAAGCCAAAATACATCAAGATGTACATTTTGACTTATTACTCTTAAGATATGACTTGTAACATTTTATGCTCATGAAATAATTCATTATTGAAATGTATATTTAGAAAGAGAAATAGATATTTATATCAGAATCTACAAAAGGATAAAGAGAGATTAGGGAAAAGGGAAAACAGAATACAAAGGGAGGATGAAAGAAGTGAGAGGAGGAAAGAAGAAAGGAACAGAGGAAGGAAAGAAGAAACAATCAAAGAAAAAATGACCAATATAGGGAAATGTTTGAGTATGTTCCAACAGATCTGCCAGTTCAGATATTATGAAGTCATTAAGATGAATTTTTTTTTTTTTTAGGCTTTACAAAATGATTTATTTCAATGTTCTTTTTATTTTTTTTATTTTTTTTTAATTTATTTTTAATTTATTGGGGTGACAATTGTTAGTATAATTACATAGATTTCAGGTGTGCAATTCTGTATCACATCATCCATAAATCACACTGTGTGTTCACCACCCAGAGTCAGCTCCCCTTCCATCACCATACATTTGATCCCCCTCACCCTCATCCCCGCCCCCAACCCCCTTACGCTCTGGTAACCACCAAATTACGTTCCCCAGATTAATTTTCAAACTCCGTGGCCATCCTGTGGTCACCGACTGCCCTCCAATCCCCTCACCCTCCCCCCCACCCCCCACCCCTCCCGCCCATCTAGCAACCCTCAGTTTTTCCTCATTGTCTCCCAAACTGTTTCTGATTAGTTCATTCACTTATTCTTTTCTTTAGAATCCGCAAATAAGTGAGATCATAAGATGAATTTTTTGAACTTCATGAACAAATATAAAAAATGAATTCTAATTAAAATAGATTTCTAATGGACATATAGACTATAATTTCAACTTTGGAAGTAATAAAAGTACAAACAAAAATATGGCATATTGAAAATTACACTAGGTGGTATTATTCTGGGTATTTTAGGCTTGAATTACATTTTGCTAATTTTTAATTTTGGAAAAATAGTAATGACAATAATATGGAGAGAATTAATGAGAATCATGACAGAGAAACTATTAAGGTACCAAATTCAGTTTGCAGGTTCAGCAGATCAGATGATGAAGCCTCGAATGAAAAATTCTCTTATATTTTTATATCTCCCTATCAACATACTGTATTAAATTAAAATGCAGTATATTAAAGTTTTAAAGTTAATTTTACATTACAATGAAATTCACATTTTATCAAAGTAAAAGAGAAAAAGTAAAAATTGAAGGTTTCCTACAATACATCCTGATACTCTATCCTAGGAGAAACCACAGTATTTGGATATATCCTGACAGTTGTATTTATAAAAGTTAAAATATGTATAAGTTATACATATATTAAAGGGGATAGTATCAGTGATAGTAGTGCTTAATTCTCTAAGAAGACTTTTTATGGAAAACTGAACCTAAGTGTATAGCTCAATGAATTTTTACAAAGTGAACAGCTATGAAACCAGGAACCAGATTGAGAAAAAGATATCACCAGCACACAAGTAGCCTTCTCATATCCTTTATATTACAACCACAGCTTCCTCGTAGCATAGTGATATTTCAACTTCTTACAGAATATATTAACTTTGACTGTTTTGTACTTTACATAAATAGACTTGTATAAAGCACACTCTTGCATCTGGGTACTTTAACTCACCTTTGTGTTTGTGAGATACATATATACTGTTGCATGTAGTTATAGATCATTCATTCTCATAACTTTACAATAATCCAGCAGATGACTATATTGCAATTTATGTACCCATGATGCAGGTATGTACATTCATATACCTGTCATAAGAGAATATATGTACCTGTTCTGTAGGATCTGTACCTAAAAATGGAAATTCTGATTCAGAGGATTTGCATATGTTCAACTTTAGTCCATAGTGCCAAACATTCTCCCAAAATGGTTTTGCCAATTTACTCTCTTCATTTACATATGAGAGTTCTGGCAGCAGCACATCCTGTTTTGTATATGTTTTGTCTTTTTAAAAATTTTAGCCTTTCTAGTGGGTGTATGGTGGTGTATTTTATATATATATACATATATATGTATATATTAGAATATATATATACATATATACACATATATATGTATATATATATTCTAATATGCATATTATAATTTATATTAATATATATTAGACATTATTTTTTAGAGCAGCTTTACGTTCATAGCAAATTTGAGAGGAAGGTATAGAGATTTCCCAAGCACACCCTGTTCTCACTCATGCATGGTTGCCCCCTTAATCAACATCTCCCAACACATCACAGTGGTGCATTTGTTACAATCTGTGAACCTATGTTGATGCATCATTATCACCAGAATCTATAGTTTACATTAGCGTTCATTCTTGATTTTGTACATTCTATGAGTTTGGGCAAATATAAAATAACATGTATCTACAATTTTGGAATCATGGAGAAAAGATTTGCTGCCTTAAAAATCCTCTGCATTCTGCCTACTCATCCCTTCTTCCCCCCTAAGTGCTGGACACCACTGATCTTTTTATGGACTCCATAGTTTTGTCCTTTCTAGAATGTCATATACTCGTATGTTGGAATCATATAGTACATAGCCTTTACAGATTGGTTTCTTTCACTTAGTAATATGCATTTAAGTTTCCTCCATGTCTTTTCATGCCTTTATAGCTCTTTTCTTTTTAGCACTGCATGATATTCCATTATTTGTATATACCACAGTTTATTTATCTATTCACTCACTGAAGAACATATTAGCTAATTCAAAGTTTTAACAATTATGAATAAACCTTCTATATATATATATCCATGTGCAGGTTTTTGAGTACATAAGTTTTTGACTAATTTGGGTAAATGTCAAGAAATATGATTGCTAGATCATATGTTTAGTTTTGTAAGGAACCACTAAACTGTTTTTCAAAGTGGCTATACCCTTCTGCATTCCCACCAGCAATGTGTGAATGTGCCTTTTGCTCCACATCCTCACTAGCATTTGGTGTTTTCAGTGTTCTGAATTTTGGCTGTTATAATAGGTGTGTGGTAATATCTCAATGTTGTTTTAATTTGTATTTAATTTGTGATGTGGAACATCTTTTCGTATGATTATTTGTCAACTGTATATCTCCTTTGGTAAGTTGTCTGTTTATGTCTTTAGCCCATATTTTAATTGGGGTGTATGTTTTCGTATTGTTGAGTTTTAAGTTCTAATAGGTTAGAAAAAGCTAAGACCTGAGGAAACATTTTTTGCTATTCTGAAAGAAGTTTAACGCTAAATGGCACAAGACTGAGAAAAAGAACTAAGCAGGAGTTATGCAATCAATGACATAGTAAACAATTTTGGGGAATTAATCTTTCTATTCTAAAAGAAAGGGAAGGGCCTTGAACGGTTTTAAATTGGAAGAGACATAATCACTCTTGCATTTTGGGAACAATTACTTTAAATTGAGACTAAATTAAAGTGGTTTTAAATTAGAGCAATTAGAGTAAAGAAAAACCATCATGGAGTTTTATAATTCAGTTGAGAAAGAATAGTTTTACCTTCAGATTATTTTTACTCAGAATATTCAAACTACATTTATTGGTTTCTAGCACACATTTGGAGAGAGAGATGTCCAATGACTGATTCTTGTTCTATTTGTTGGTCACTCATTTTCATCCCCTCTCTCAGTGAATATAGTACCCCCTTTCTTTCTCCCATTCTCTTTCTAATGTATTTGATAATTTCATCTTTTTAGTTATTTAAATTTAAACTCATTTTATAATAAGTGCAGAAACAAAAATTAAGAATTTTCAAGACACTATTACTAATAATTTCATCATGGAAAATTTGTGACAAGAAAATATCTCTGAAGTAAGAAAACTGCAGACTGTTTTTAGAAAGGCAATGTTTACCAATGTTTTATACCTTTTATTTGAATTGCAAGAATAATATAACCATAGTGGTAGAAGGAAGTGAAATCAATAAGTACAGTTATAGGTAAGAAAATTGAGGCCTACAAAATTATAATGCTCATTTGTCTAATGCCTGACTTTCGGTTTTGTGGATCTGCTTGTATAATCACCTTAGAGATATTTGTCTAAAAATAATAATACACTTCTATCCTTTAACAAAAATGTTGACCTTATTTAGTGCAACTTTTTCTCTAGTAAAAAAAGAAATCTGTGTTTCTGCACTAAGTTATCTCCTACATGCTGGAGAGAACAGAGATTATGAAACGTGTCTTTAAATTTTGAACAAGTTTCAATAAACTGCCAGCTCTAAGACTATTCATTTAACTCAACTTGCAGAAAATTCTGAAGTTCTATTCCATCATTGACTCCCAAAGGTTACACCAAACTTGAACTTTGAGCAATGAACCTTTAGAATGAGGGAACACTGAACTACAATTTGTCATTTTTCAGGAAAAAAATGTGCCTATTACAAGAAATAAATGGAAACTTAATTGTCTCACCTCACTTGTGCTTGAGAGGATGGACTATCAGTCTATATAGGAATTCAGAAAGTCTAGTTTTGCAAATGCCAGGAATTTAATATTACTTGACTTGATAAAGTAAGAAAGCATTAAATTTTCTTGTCAGAAAATATTCAATATACATATATTGCAAGTTCTTTATTTACTTTAACTGGAATATTTCAAGTTAAGACAGCTAATTTGCTAAGAGTTATATTAAGTAAAACCTGTTTAATTAGTTAGGCTAAATATTGAGTCACACATTTTATCTGATGTATATTGGTAAGTATAGTGCTTTATTTTATATGGGTTTCAAAAATAATGTTTTGTAGATGCAGTAGTGCTTTGTGTGTATGTGGTGGTTTGAGTGGACAAAGTGTTTTGACACTCATTTTATTTTTCTCAGAAACCTTGGCATACATCTTCTCAAACACATTAATGATTCTATCTCAACTGGCAGGAACAGAAAATTAATCTGTAATAAGAGAAACTTTGTTTCTAATAAAGTGATATGTTCATTTCAATACAAAATTCAATTCTTTCTGACAGTTTGTACCTTTTTCTTAAAATCAACAAAAATATACAAATGAGCACCTACTAATATAAGTACATGAAGTAATAACATAAGATTCACACAAATGCAACATACCTAGTCATAGAAACACAGCATAAAATATAAATGTCTGCAAATGTGAATAAAGAAAATGTTATGTAATTTGTAACCACTCAAAAAATGATAATAAGAAATGGTTAAGTCATTTTGGTGGAATTGACACTTGTGTTTATTATAATTTCTAGGTCTACATGTTTTTATTACAATTTTCCTATTTTTATACCGTGTTTCTCTGAAAATAAGACCTAACTGGAACATAAGCACTAGCATGATTTTTCAGGATGCCCGCACTATAAAATAAGCCCTAATGAATCTTTTGGAGCAAAAATTAATATAAGACCTAGTCTTATTTTCAGGGAAATATAGAGGAGTTTATTTTATACTATGAGCATCCTGAAAAATCATGCTAGGGCTTATTTTCCTGTTAGGTCTTATTTTTGGGGTAACACGGTAGCACCATTCGTTAAAAAAATTAAAAAGACTATGCTAATTAGCAAT
Organism: Rhinolophus ferrumequinum; assembly: GCF_004115265.2. Taxonomy (NCBI): domain Eukaryota; kingdom Metazoa; phylum Chordata; class Mammalia; order Chiroptera; family Rhinolophidae; genus Rhinolophus; species Rhinolophus ferrumequinum. The sequence continues at coordinate 23,548,497 of NC_046288.1, read as the reverse complement.
AGAGGGGAGTATCTTCAACTTGATAAGAAGAACTACAAAAACCTACGGCTAACATCATACTTAATGAAGAGAAAGTAGATGCTTTCCTGCTAAGATCAGGAATAAAGCAAGGATATTTCCCTCTTACCAGTCTAAATCCACATCATGATAGAAGTTCTAACTACTGGAATAAGACAAGAAAATGAAATAAAAAATATACAGATTCAGAAGGAAGAAATACAATGTCTTTGTTTATAGATTACATGATTGTCTATGTAAAAAATTTCAAAGAATCAACAAAAACTTTTGTAGTTAATAAGCAATTGTATTAAGTACATTTTCTTATTTTATTTATTTATCTATTTTTCGTATTCTTGATGTTTTGGGGCCTTGCTGACTGAGGAGATACTACCCAGCTCAGGGCTAGCCAATTCTTAGAGACAGCATATGACTTCTAGAGAGTACTTTTCATATGCAAATTAACCAATCCAGAGTCCACACTTTAATCACCTCTTTATTTGTCTCTTACATCACAGGAGGCAATATTCTTCTGCCTAATCATCCCTGGACCAGTTACCAGACAACCAGAGACAGTTCTTATCGCCTAGAGGCCATTAAAATTCAAACTAGTCAGTCTTAAACCTGCCTATACTGCTTTCTCTTGCCTTTTCTATGGAAACCGAAGTACAACCTCCAGCCCACGCTTTTCCACTCACTCCTACCTCTTGGTAGACCACGTGGCTTTGTGTGCTGCGGCATGCCTCCTATGCTTTGGAACTTTGATTAACAAAGTATATTTTCAATGGTAGCCATTTCCTGATCTTTTTGTCTCACCATACCTGAACAATAATAAAGCTTACCTTTTAAAACTGCAATTATAGCAAAGTTGTAGGATAAAATGTCAATACATAAAAGTCAATTGCTTTCTCATATTCCAGCAATAAACAATTGGAATTAAAAATTAAAACTGTAGTACATTTATATAAGCACCCCAAATAAGAAATTTTAAGATGTCTATCAAATAAAATATGTATAGCAGCTATATGAGAAAAAGTATAAAACTCTGATAATGAAATTTAGAAAAAAAAGTTACATAGGTGGGGAGATACGCCATGCATATGGACAGAAAGACTCAATACTATCACAGTGTAAGTTCCTCCCAACTTGATCGAGACCCACAAGAGCCAACTCAATGTTATAGATCAAATTAGAGAACTTATACTACTTGACATCAAGACATACTTTAAAACTACAGTAATCAGACACTGTGGTATTGAGGAAAATATATACTAATAGATTAATGAAACAGAATAAAAAGCCCAGAAATAGTCAACAGGTCTTTGACAAAGGAGCAAAGGTAACACAAAAGAGAAAGGATGATTTTTTTCAACAAATGGTTCCTGGAAAGCTGGATAGCCACAGGCAAAACAATCTAAACACATACTTCACACCCTTCAAAAAAAAAAAAAAAAAAAAAAAAGGAAGGAAGGAAGGAAGAAATAACTCAAATTGGGTTTTGGACCTAAATATAAAATGCAAAACTATAAAACTCCTAGAAGACAACATAAAAGAAAATCTAGATGTCCTTAGAGTGGATTTGCTTATTGCTTGCCAGATACAATTCCAAAAACATGATAGATAAAGTAAAAATTGTTAATTTGGGCTTTGGTAAAGTTAAAAGCTCTACTCTGAGAAAGATACGGTGAAGAGATTAAAAAAATGAGCCACAGAATTGGAGAAAATATTTTCAAAAGATATATCTAACAAAGGACTGTTTGCAGATATATCTGCAAAGATATATCTGATGAAGAACTGTATACAATACATAAAGAACTATTAAAACTCAGCAATAAGAAACCAAAACAACTAAATTTCAAAATGGGTAAAATATCTCAAATAAGCATCTTACCAGAGAAGATATAAAGATAGCAATAATGTGAAAAGATGGTCCACATCATGTGTTACCAGGGAAATGCAATTAAAACAATGAGATGTCCCTATATATCTATTAGAATAGCTAAAATCCAACTTGACAACACCAAATTCTGGTAAGGGCAGGGAACAAAAAGAACTCTTATATGGTGCTGGTGGGAATGCAAAATGGTAGTCACTTTTGAAGAGAGTTTAGTGGTTTCTTACAAAACTAAACATACTCTAACTATAACTCAGATATTGTGCTCCAAGGTAGTTACTCAAATGAGTTGAAAAATTATGTCCACACAAAATTCCACACAATAATACTTATAGCAGCTTTAGTCATAATTGCCAAAGTGCAAGTGACTAAGATGTTGTTCAATAGGTTAATGAATACACAAACTGTGGTTCATCCATCCAATGGAATATTATTCAGCATTAAAATGAAGTGAACTATCAAGCCATGAAAAGACATAAAGAAAAACTAAACGCATATTGTTAAGCAAAGAAGGCAATCTGAAAAGCCTACATACTGTATGATTCCAACTATATAACATTCTAGAAAAGGCAAAACTATGGAGCCACTTAAAACATCTGTCATGCCAGGAGATCAATTAGAGGGAAGGGATGAATAAATGGAGCAGAGGACAATTTTAGCACAGTCAGGCTATTCTGTATAATACTGTAATTGTGCATAGATGTTCAAAATCATAGAATTATAACACAGAGAGTGAACTTTAATGTAAACTATGGACTTTAATAATAATTTGTGAATATTGGCTCATCAATTGCAGCAAACATACCACTCTATTGCAAGACACTAATAATTGAAGAACTCGGTACAGGGATGTTGAAGGTATTATATGGGAATTCTCTCTACATTCTGCATAATTTTTTTCTATAAACACAAAACTTATCAAAATAGTCTATTAATTAAAATAAAAAAGACTACTCTTTCCCTATAGAATGGATCTAGTGCTTTCATTTTAAGTTAAGTGATCTTAAATGTACTAGTCTTCTTTCCTTTTTTACTCCTTATTCCATTACACTATATATATATATTTTTATGAACTTATACCAATATTATACTGTTGAAATTACTGTACTTTTTAAATATGTTCTTCTATCTACTAGACTAAGCCTTTAAATTTTAAACCTTTCAGATTGTTTCGTTATTGTGGTTCATTTGTCTTTTATATAGATTTTATCAGCATTATGCCACTCCCTCCAATGCACTTTGTTCTAAGATGGCTGTGTGTGCTATCCAGCCATTTCCCATTGTTTGTAAAACACTCTAAATATCATGCTAAATAAATCCCAAATCCTTACCATGGTCTACAAGGTTACCCATGATCTGTCACCATCATTCCTTCCTTTACTTCATTATCGCTTTTTCCTTGCCTCATTTCAGACACCTTGACTCCTCTCTTTTCTTCAAACATATGAAGCACATGACACTTTATGGTCTGCATTTGCTGACTACTTTGCCTGCTATGGTATTCTACCCAATTTCCCCTTCTGTAGCTTCTTTATTCTTTCACGTTTACACAAATTGCATACTCTAAACAAAGTATTATATCATTGTTAAAAACAAACAACAACAAAACAAAAACAAAAAACTCAATCCCCCACAATCCCTATGCCTCTCTCTACTTTAAGTTTTCTATGTGTTTATCAAATTATACCTATATACTTCCAAAGTATCCATTATAAATCATGTAGTATAATTGTCTTTTCTTCAATGTTCTCATTTTGAGTTCCAGTATTGTGTATGAGATCAGACAATTAAGTTCGCAAACTCATCCTAGAAAAAGGCCTATATACCTCATTACTGAATGTCACTATGGTCACCTTCAAAGTACTCCCCTTGGGAAGCTATGCATCGACACCAGAGCCTAGTCACCCTTCAAAGCAATTTTGAAACTATTTTTCTGAAATGGTCATCGTAGCTGTCATCCTATTACACTTGATATCTTGAATGTCATCAAAATGTCTTCCTTTCAATATTTCCTTTGTCTTTTGGTAGAGAAAGAAGTCATTGGGGGCCAGGTTAGGTGAGTAGGGAGTGTACTCCAATACACTTATTAGTTTACTGGCTAAAAACTCTCTGACAGACAGTGCTGTGTGAACTGGTGCATTGTCATGATGCAAGAGCCATGAATTGTTGGTGAAAAGTTCAGGTCATCTAACTTTTTTATGCAGCCTTTTCAGCACTTCCAAATAGTAAACGTGGTTAACTGTTTGTCCACTTCGTACAAATTCATAATGAATAACCCTTCTGGCACCAAAAAAGGTTAACAACTTCATTGTAACAAGTTCACGAACTTAATTGTCATACCTGGTATCTCATTTTGTGTATGTTCAAAGAAAATGTCTTATCAAGCCTTAAAAATCTTAATCTGGTTTTTGCATAACTTCCAATTTTATTGAAGCTAAAGTTTGCCTTACTTTGTTACCATCAAATTAACCTTCTGTTATTTGTTAGAATATTATAGTTATTAAACAAACAGAAATATAGATTTATACGTAGTGATGTACAAATATATCCAAAGTATACTGTCAGTAATTCATGTATCAGAGTAATATATACACAGACACACACACACACACACACGCACACACACACACACACACACACACACACACATATATATATATATATATATATATATATATATATATATATATTTTTTCCATTTCTATAAAATGTAAAATAAACTTCTCATAGTTTAGCCTCTTGGAAACTGGTAACTTCTGTAATGGATTTGCTTTTTCACTATGTATATAGAACAATTTTCTAACACGATAAACTATTACAAGAAAACAACTAGAGAGGTATAAAGGATTTCTCATCATGTACTTTAATGTGGAGGAGACATTTTGGTACTGCAGTTTTTTTGGAGCTGCATGTTCACAAGGTGGCTTCCCCATTACCAAAATTTCTCCACTAGGAAAGAAAACATTAAATTGTCATCATTTAGTATAAGGTGGTATCTCATTTCCCAACACAGTATATTGTCCTCCAGTTTTAGAATAAAGTAAGTCTTCATTCCACAAAGTTTTATAAAAATTGAATAATCCTTAGTATCAGAAAATGTCTGATCTAAAAAAAAAATGTGTAAATAACAATGCTAAAGCTTCAGTTTGTTATCTAGAAATTTAAATTATAAACACAGCATCATTCATTGAACTCTCCTACAGGACAAGATTAATTTCAATAGCGATTCTGCTTTAAACATCATCGGTATGTGTAAGATTAATCATGTTCCAGCGAGATGTATTGTTAGAATGTTTGATGCATATTAATGTCTTCACAGTTGTGGTTATTTATCTTCATATTCAAAATTTGATGCAATCTTAGCATTAGTAATGTTTAAAGTCATTGCTCTATAAAATCTCCAGTTATGCACAATGGAACTATTATTTAATATCAGACCTACATCTTAAACATATTGCTTGTTTTTATGTAACATCTTTAAATGCTTTCCAAAAAAAAAAGAGCATTGTTAAAAGTCTAACTTTAATCTTTCATAATATGACAATCTCAAGAAAAGCAGGGGCGCTAACAAGACTGCAAAATATTACTGTTTAGTTAATGAAGAAGATATTAATATACTGAATTTGTCAATATCTGAAGTTACTTTTAAAATTAAAATGTAAAATTATTAGGTCGTTTAACCACATACACATAAAAATAAAAATTTACTCCAATTCCTCCACTTTTTTTATCTCTTCAGTTATAATCCAATACTGAATTCTCCACCCATATTTTTTTCAAGCAAGACCACACTTCCGAACTTCAAATCTATATAGCTACTACATCACTAAATTCTCCATAGAATGTCTTATAACTATCTCAAACAAATGTGCCAAAAGAGTGAGAACTTCTGATATAAACTTCCACTATCATTGTATTCCCAGTGGAAATCAATGCCGTTATCAAACAATATTTTTTGCTCAGACTAGATAGAAATCTAAAGATTCATTCCAAACAACTTTTTTTACATAAACTTTTAATTATATAAATTAACAATTAGTCTTCCCTTAAATTCTTCTTGAATCACCCACTTTTTTTTCATTGCTAATTACTAACACCATATCAAAATTGCATCTTTCTTTGCCTGTGCCAAAGAAATATTCTACCAGTCTACCCATATCAATGCTTATGTATTTTTATCATTGCATTGAGAGTAATCTCTCATAAAATACAAAACTTGTCTTTCAACTTATTTGCTTAAATCCTACAGGGCTCCATGTTGCTCTTAGAAGATACCCCAAAATATTTAATGTACCCTACAGGATTTTAAATAGTCAGGCCTTTGCTTACCTTCACAGCCACACCTACCACTCTTCCATTTTATTATTTTTTTTTGGCACCCATATTTTCCTTCTTTCGGTTCTTAATCTTGGTCTTAAAAGTTAACAATAAGTTAAAAGTCCTCTCAGTCCCTGGTACCCACCACTTTAATTTCTATCTCTATGAATTTGACTACTCTAGGAATATCTTCTAAGTGGAATCATAAAATAATTATTCTTTTATGACTGACTTATTTTACTTAGCATAATGTCTTTAAGGTTCATCCATGTTGTAGCAAGTGTCAAAATTTCCTTCTTTTTAAAGCTGAATAATGTTCTATTTTATGCATATTATGTATTTTGTTTGCCCACGAAATCATCACGGGACAATTGTATTGCTTCCACCTTTTGGCTATTGTGAATAATGCTGCTGTACATGAGTATGCAAATATCTGAGTCCCTGTTTTCACTTCCTGACATGGTAAATTTTATGCCATGTGTACTTCACCACACACACACACACACACACACACAAAAGAACTAATAATAGCATATAACTCAGTGGATTCAGTAAAATAATTGTATTGTAATAAATTGGTAAAAAATAAAAATAGCAATTAATATCAGCTTTAAGAAGATTATCTATGCATTTAATGAAGGATAAGTTGAGTGTTACCTATCATATTAACTTTTTATTTTATTCTATAAAATAATTTGATATTGCTTTGAGATAATTTTTTATTATGTCCTTTAGGAACACTGTTCATTAACATACATATCTCCATTTTTAATATGATAATTAGCTAGTAAACATGTCATCTAAAAGATGTTCCTGATGGCTTTCACATGTAAACTTTCCAAGATTTTGGATATTAGGTCAATGTAATATCGCATTCAACAGCACACCTGCAATAATTGCTTCCGAGGCAAATGGATGCCTAGTTCAGGATTGAGATTGAGATGTTTTGCACTTTACATTGGCTCAGGTGATAGATAAAGGAAATAGAAAACGATTTTCTGCCCGTATTCATCTGCTATCATGCCTCTATATCATGCCTCTCCTCTAGACTATTTCTAGAAATAGTCTCTAATGGTCTCTAGAAAAATGTTACACTACATTAAAGTAAGAACATAAAGAGAATGCACTGTTTACACACAAACTGTAAGAACAGTTTTGCAGTTCTTGCTGTCCAGCTGTTTGATTCTACCTCCAAACGCTTGCAAAATAAGATAAACTAGTTTCTGACTAGATCTATTCTTATCACTTTTCTCAGTTTAAAAGAGTGTACATTAACTCTAACTTTTTTTCTTTCCCAAACTCTCTTTCATATTTCGTAAGTTCGCTTAGATGTACTTCATAAAGAAGTGCACAAATCACAAGAGCCCAATTAATTATTGCACACACCCCTGAAACCATCACCCAAATCAACAACTACAGCTTAACAACATCTAAGAAGTACTCCAAGTACCCCTTCCCATCACCACTTGTTACAAAAGTTTACCCGATATGCTAACTTTTAACACAGAGATTGATTTTACTTGTCTTTTGAAATGTATATCAAAGAAAGCTTTTATTTTATGTATCTAATCTCCATTTTTTCACATTATATTTTGAGTTTCATCCAGGCTATTACATGAGTATATAATTTGTCCATTCTCATTGTCATGTAAGGGCTCATTGCATGAATATACTATACGTATTTATCCATTCTACTGTTGATAAAAGTTTCATTGTTTTTTCTTTGTGCTTCCCACAATGACAGTTGCTATTCATATTTTTTGTCATATGTCATGGTAAACATCCATAAAATCTCTTGAATTATAAAAAGAAATGCAACTGCTTACTAAATAATATACATATGTTAAGCTCAATAGATAGAATACATGCTGCCAAAACTTTTCCCCAATGTTGTAAAAATTATGCTTTCACCAAAAGTACATGAGAATTCTTTTGTTCCCCATTCTGACCAACAATCACATTGTATGCCTTTATAGTGTGTTATAGGATTGCATTTTGATTATAATTTGTATTTTCCTAATCACTAATTTAGTGCTGTACTGTTTCACGTTTTTTTGGTAATGGATAAACTTTTGTGAGGTGTCTCTCTTTTCTTTTTTTTTTTCCTATTGTGTTGTCTCTTTTTTGTCCCTTGTATTCTAGATACGAATTTTTGTTAGAATATATTGAAAAGATATTCACTCACTCTGTGTTTTGTCTTTTAATTATCTTATTATTGTCTTAGTTTTAGTGTAATCAAATGTATTATTCTCCACTTCTACGTCCTTTTAAAGAAATATTTGCCTAACCTCGGACATAAAAATAGTCTTCTATATTTTTTCTAGATTTTTTTTTTCCTCTTGAAATACAGAATTGTATTTAGAAACTGTTTAAATTAGGGGAAAAAAACCTGTCAAGAAAGACCAGGTGGAAAACAGTTTCCAATAAAATGGAATTTTAAGGCAACAAAAGTCTAAAAAGGCCACAAAAGAGAAATAGCACCCCTGTTATTTGAACGATGGCTAGTTACTTGCATTTTTGGCATTGTCAATCACTGAATCTGGGTTTTCCTCTGAATTCCACACGTAGCATGCACTACACAACAGTTTATCATAAAATACCTACTTTCTACACACATTTCAGGACAAGTTACCTCTGGAAGCAAATGAATACAAATACATAAGGGAATGAAAAATCTCAGTAGTGGGTGACACACATTTTGCAGAATTCTGCCAAACAAAGGAATTAAGTAGACTGTGGGCAAAGCAAGTGAGGGAGTGTTAAGGAATGAAATGCTTTACATAGTAATTAATAATTAATTCAAACATGGTACTGTATTTTCTGCAAAAGAAAATTAACGTTTGGTAACATGTTAACAATTTTTTTCTCTGAAAGAGATTAGTGCACTGGCAAAGTAGTCTGGTAATAGTGGAGGGCTGTGGGAAAGCAGGTACCAAAAATACGTAGCCTTTCAGATCCCAAGGTAGCAAGGGCCTTCACTGATTACTATTTTCTTGAAAGACCTTGCAGCATGATCACCTGCCTGCTGAACTTCCACTCTAAGCAACAAACTTTAAGAAGACCTCAGTGGGCAAGGGGAACAAAGAAAAACATATTTAATGTAAACTTAAAAGACAGTAAAACGAGATACAACCCTCATTCAAATCCCAGAGATGTGGGCAATTCCCCAAAAGTAATTGTTAGATTTCAAAACTGAACACACCTCATTTCCTAAAAAACACAATACTTAGCAATTTCAGATGTGATTGGAAAAATTGTCAGAAATGCTCAATGATAAAAGCAAGCTATTCGACTCAAACATCTTGGAGCTGAAACACACCCTATGTTCATTCAGGAAACAACGCTTCTTGCTTCTTAGAAGAGGTGCACTTGGTCAAGAACACCAAACTGCTTCACAGAGCAACATTTTAAACTTTGCTTCTGGGCCAAGGGTAGGCCTATGAAGATTGAAGCAGCCCTGCAAAGCCTGTCAACTTCAGGTTCCAAAGTTTCCAAGGTCTGGCCCTTCCTTCCCAGACAGAAGGTAAAACAAACAAAATTTTCTGTCAGATTACATTTTATTTTATTTTTATTTTTTACACCTTGGTTCATATATATACACAATGGAATACTATTCTGCCATCCTATAGTGCCATTTGTGACAACATGAATGGATCTTAAGATTCTTATGCTAAACGAATAAGTCAGACAGAAAATGTTGAGAACCATGTTACATTTTGTAATTTGAAATATGGAAGCATATTTTAAGTACTCTTCAGGCATTTATTTATTAAAATGTTCTCTGCCAAGATTTCACATTAGCTTAAAATTCAAATCAGTCTTTACATTTCTCTACTGAGGTCTGCACCTCAGCATATCACATAAAAACACATTCTCCAGTAATCAGTGTTATCAGCATCCATTTGGTGAGCCCCCTGGCCAGCTTCTTTGTTCCTTAGGTGTACCAGCTAGATGTTAATACTTCTCTGATACAAGGTTTAAGCTCTTAAATCAAACTTATTGGAAAAAGAGTGAAACTTCTGCAAAGTTAAGAAGAGGTACTTTTTGCTTATGAAATGAAACCAGTGAGTCTTCTGAGAATAATAAAAGGGAGTGTTTTACAGTTAAGCACATGATTTGGAGTGAAAAATTCAGATGTTGCTCTGCTGGTCCAGGCTGTTAATACTCTACTTGTTCCTCCCATGGGCCCCCTTAGTCAGATATGACAATGCCTCCATCTGTGACATAGAGAATGTCCACAATCCTCTGCAATACAGGATTATTTCCCAGCTCGTTCTCCTAGACTTGGAGAAAGAAGACTTGGAGAAAGATTTCTACTATGGAAGGGTAAGGAACAAGTCAAGTCAGTGTTCCTTAGCTTTCCATAGTAGAAATCTTTCTCCAAGTCTTCGACAGTAAGTTTCAATATGGTGACCTGCTGAATCAGTTTGGTTGCTTCATCATCCCAGTTGCCCACACTAGGATTCTGTCTCACCATATCCGGGCCACCATTTGGGGTTGCTGTAGTTCTGTGTATTGCAACGGTCCTTTGTGGAGCTGTACTTGCTAGGGCTGAGGGGTTTCTTCATTTTTTTCAGAGCTGGAGCAACAAGGGAGGGAGCCACTTCAGTTTCTTGACCTTGGCTGGAGCTACAGGGTCATAGTCTTTTCCATCATAGTTTGCATCAAAGAACTTCTTGAACCACTGAATGAATTCAAAATTGTCCTGAAACTTCCCTTTACTAAATTGCCCACAAGAATTATTTGGTCAACACCCATCCTCTTAAAACCTGCTTGTAGTATATTGAAGTTCTGAATGTATTTATATTCTAGCTTAGCTTGGAATTTCACTTTCTTCAATGCAATACAGCCAGGGAACATTATGTCTATTAACTGACAATAGGCAAACCGTGAGCACAACTGTTCCGATCTTTGTTACATTCCACTGCAGAGACTCATTGATCCAGGCCAGTGTGCCATGTCAACTTAGGTTATGGCTGGTGACTGAAGTTCAGTATATGTTCACTACCATCTTTGGCTCTTGGCTGAACTCCGTCCACTTTGGTGTTGTACTCCAATTCCATCTTCATCTTGTTCATACTGCCGACCCCATCATCCCGCATGATGACCTCACACCCCCTTACATGCCGACGTAAAAGCCTAGGATTTTTGTGTTGCCTTTCATATTTAAATCTACAGTATATCTGAAAATGATTTTTTTCAATTTTTTCTTAAGGACATCCAATGATCGAGAACCAATTTTTCATAAAGATTACCTTTTTAATTTCAAAGTGTGTGCCAACTTTATACTTAGAAAGTATCTATTTAAAAGAAGAAGGAGAATAGGTGACGTGATAGGAATGGCGGCAGCGGGGCGCACTTTTTGAGTTCTCCTCCAGATCTTATCACAAACAGGACATCTATAACCCATCAAAGGACTCTCTGCTCATCACGCAGAACAGCTAAGAGACTCGTGCAAGGATTACTTGAAGGTGGGCAAATTGGGTGAGCAGGGGAAGAGGGATGGGGGCTGATTGGAGACGCGGCCCACATCTGCGGCTGTGGGGACATGGTTCACATCGGCGGCAGTGGAAATGCGGCTGGCATCCTCAGCTGCAGAGACACAGGGGATCCCAGGACAGAACAGAGAACACAAAAGCCAGGAGGTGGGCTCTTTCCCTGCGTCCCACAGCTGATCTCTCCCACCAAGGGTCAGCATATCCAGCATTTGAGGCAATAACCTCAGCTGATACCTCCAGTTGGGCCCTAGTCCGTATAAAGGACAAAAACTCCATACCTGGGACCCGTCTCCCACTCTTCCAATCTTACCCCCGCTCTTGCATAGACTTAAACTGGACCCTGAACTGAGGAGTAGTGTACGATTACAGAGGAGCCCTAGTGCTCAGGCTCTGGGAAGACTGGTGTGCAGCTCTGACCCAGGGAGGAGGATGGGAAGAGTGTGATTTTTGCTGGTCTAGGAGAGAAAAGACTCCTCCACTCCCAGCCACCACATTTTCTGGCCTGCGGGAAGAGTGTGACATGGCTGGGCTGGGAGAGAGAAGACCCCTCCATCCCCAGGCCCCACCCTTTCTGGCCTGCCCAGGGCAGGACAATTACAACTGCGGAGGCACTCCCAGGGATCAGCAGTAAGTGTTCAGACGCAGCTCCAGGATTTCAGCAGCTCAGAAATCTCCTGCCCGCCACACACACACACACACACACACACACACACACACACACACACAGGAAAAGTGCCCTAAGACTCAGGAGAGCTGGAAACAGAGTTGGTGGTGGTACTCTCAGTGTGCATATGTACAGGCAAGGGCAGAAACTGCACTGACTTTGTAGAAACTACCATCCATATCCATCAGTCCCACGCATCTAAATCTGCAGTCCCAATGTCACTTTGGGCACCAGGTGACTGGCTCTGCCTGCACAATACACAGGAGACTCTGGTATAGCAGAGGACAACCTGGAGATTATTTGGTGGGCTTAAGCCAAGACTGGTGCTGCGTTTTGTTTTGTTTTGTTTTGTCTTTATATCTTTGATATCTTTGACTGTGTTGAGTGGGGGTTCTCGGTTGTTTTAACATGTGAATGTATTTGATTTTTTCTTTTTTGTTGTTATTTTGCTTGGTGATTTGCTTTATTCTGAAATTGCCCTACCAGGGCCCAGCTTAAGAGACACAAGATTCAACATACCCAGAGGCCAACTCCAGACTAAACCAGAGTACTACCAGGTTTGACCTACAAGTGACACACCCAGAGGGAATTCTCCACAGGCACAAGATCCCATAGAGGCCAAACCACATTTAAGTGGTCAACCCTCACACAGCAGAACACCCTGCGGTGGGCAGAGCAAAGTCTCACAACTAGTCAGCCTAGGAGTTAACCCCACCTACTCACAAGCGAAAAGCAATTAAAGATTTTCTTTAACAGGACAATATACACAACACAAGAATCACCTTTGGAGCACACACAGAGGAGAAGAACGAAGTAGTGCAAGTCAAATGTAAAGGACACATACTATATAAGATAAACCAGCAAGAACTAAGAACTCTAGGGGATCTACCTAATACATCAAAGCAAACACAGAGAGTCAGCCAGAATGGGGAAACAAAGAAACATGTTCCAAATAAAGGAACAGAAGAAACCTCCAGAAATGGAACCAAATGAAACAGAGGTAACCAACCTATCAGAGACAGAGTTCAGAAAACTGATGAGAAAAATGTTTAAGGAGCTTAGAGACGACATAAAGAAGGATGTAGAAATCATAACGAACAACCAGTTAGAACTAAAGAACACAATTACCAAAATAAAGAACTTACTTGAAGGAATTAACAGCAGGTTAGATGAAGCAGAGGATCAAATCAGCGACTTAGAAGACAACTTAGCAAGACATATGGGATAACATCAAGCATAACAACATGTGCATCATAGGAATACCAGAAGGTGAAGAGAGGAAGCAATGTATTGAGAACATATGTGAAGTAATAATGTCCGAAAACTTCCCTAACATGACTAAGGAAACCAACATACAAGTCCAGGAAGTGCAGAGAGTTCCAACCAGGATAAACCCAAACAGGTCCACACCAAGACACATTATAGTTAAAATGGCAAAGGTTAAAGACAAAGAGAGAATCCTAAAAGCAGCAAGAGAAAGACAGAGGGTTACATACAAGGGAACTCCCATAAGACTATCAAATGACTTTTCTACAGAAACATTGAAGGACAGGAGGGAGTGTCAGGAGATACTCAAAGTGATGGAAAACAAAGGCCTACAACCTAGATTGCTTTACCCAGCAAGGCTATTATTTAAAGTTTATAGAGAGATAAAGAGCTTCCCAGAAAAGAATAAGCTAAAGGAATTTATTACCACCAAGCCAGCATTGCAATCAATACTAAAAGGACTTCTATAAATAGAAGAAAGATGAAAACAATCTAACTACAAATTTAAAAATGGCAATAACTATGTACCTATCAATATTCACTTTAAATGTAAATGGATAAATGTTCCAATCAAGAGACATAGGGTGGCTGAGTGGATAAGAAAGCAAGACCCTTGTATATGCTGTATACAAGAGACTCACCTCAGATCAAAAGACACACACAGGCTGAAAGTGAAGGGGTGGAGTAAGATATTTCATGCAAATGGAAATGAGAAAAAAGCTGGAGTTGCAATACTTATATCTGACAAAATAGACTTTAAAATGAAGAACATATTAAAAGACAAAGATGGGCACTATACAATAATAAAGGGATCAATCCGACAAGAGGACATAACCCTAGTAAACATCTATGCACCCAACATAGGAGCACCTAAATATATAAAACAGATATTGACATAAAGACAGAGATCAACAGTAACACTATCATAGTAGGGGATTTCAACACACCTCTGACAACAAGGGACTGGTCTTCCATACAGAAAATCAATATGGAAACAACAGCCTTAAATGATACATTGGACCACTTGGATTTAATCGATATTTTCAGAGCATTTCATGCTAATGCTGCAGAATACATGTTCTTCTGAAGCACATATGGAACATTTTCCAAGATAGACCATATGTTAGGCCACAAAACAAGTCTTGATAAATTTAAGAAAATTGAAATCATACCAATTGTCTTCTCTGACCACAGTGCTATGAAATTAGAAATCAACTACGGGAAAAAACTGGAAGACACACCAATTCATGGAAGCCGAATAACATGTTACTAAATAATGAATGGGTCAACCAGTAGATCAAGGAAGAAATCAAAAGATACCTTGAGACAAACGAAAATGAAAACACAACAACCCAAAATCTATGGGATGCCGTGAAAGCAGTCCTAAGAGGGAAATTCATAGCATTGCAGGCCTACCTAAAGAAACAAGAAACATTACTAATCAACAGTTTATCTTCACACTTAAGGGATTTGGCAAAAGAACAGCAAAATAAGCCCAAAGGGAGCACAAGGAAGTAGATAATAAAGATCAGAGCGGAAATAATGAAATAGAAACCAGAAAAACAATACAAAAGATCAATGAATCCAAGAGTTGGTTCTTAGAGAAGATAAACAAAATTGACAAAGCTTTAGCCAGACTCATTAAAAAAAAGAGAGAGAGGACCCAAATTAATAAATCAGTAATGAAAGAGGAGAAGTGACAACGGACACCACAGAAATACACAAAATTTTAAGAAATTACTATGAGCAACTATATGCTAACAAATTTGACAATCTGGAAGAAATGAACAATTCTCTAGAGGCGTACAATCTTCAAAGGCTAACTCAAGAAGAAATAGAAAACCTGAATAGACAGATTACCACCAGGGAAATTGATTCAATAATCAACAATCTCCCAACAAACAAAAGCCCGGTACCAGATGGCTTTACAGGTGAATTTTACAAAACACTCAAAAAAGAATTATCACCTATTTTCTTCAAGCTCTTCCAAAAAATCCAGAAGGAGGGAAGACTCCCAAACACTTTTTATGAAGCCACTATCACCCTGATCCCCAAATCAGACAAAGACACCACATAAAAAGAAAACTACAGGCTGATATCGCTAACGAACATAGATGCAAAAATCCTCAACAAAATATTAGCGAACAGAATTCAGCAATACATTAAAAAGATCATACACCATGATCAAGTGGGATTCATCCCTGGTATGCAAGGGTGGTTCAACGTCCGCAAATCATTTAATGTGATACACCACATTAACAAAATGAAAAATAAAAATTACAATACAATAGATGCAGAAAAAGCATTTGAAAAAATCCAGCAGCCATTTATGATAAAAACCCTTAAGAAAGTGGCAATAGAGGGATCATTTCTCAACATAATAAAGGCCATATATGACAAACCCACAGCTAACATCATACTCAATGGGGAAAAGCTAAAACCATTCCCCTTAAGATCAGGAACAAGGCAAGGTTGCCCACTTTCTCCACTTCTATTCAACATAGTGCGGGAAGTTCTAGCCACAGCAATCAGACAAGAAAAAGAAATAAAAGCCATTCAAATCTGTAAGGAGGAAGTACAATTGTCATTATATGCAGATGATATGATACTATATATAGAGAACCCTAAAGACTCCACCAAGAAACAATTAGAGTTGATAGATGAATTTAGTAAAGTAGCAGGATACAAAACTAATATTCAGAAATCAGTATATTTGTATATACCAATAATAAAACATCAGAAAGAGAAATTAAAAAAAAAAAATCCCGTTTACAATTGCTCCAAAGACTACATAATACCTGGGAATAAATTTAACCAAAGAAGTAAAAGATCTGTACTCAGAAAATTATAAAACACTGAAGAAAGAAATGAAAGAAGATACAAGTAGATGGAAACACATAGCATGTTCATGGATAGGAAGAATTAACATAGTTAAAATGTCCATACTGCCTAAGGCAATATACATATTCAACGCAATTCCTATCAAACTACCAACGATGTTTTTCACAGAAATAGAACATATAATCCTAAAATTTATATGGGACGATAAAAGACCCTGGATAGCCTCAGCAATCTTGAGAAATAAGAACAAAGTGGGGGGAAAAAAAAAGAACAAAGTGGGAGGTATAACAATACCTGACATCAAATTATACTACAAGGCTACAGTAATAAAAACAGCATGGTACTGGCATAAATACAGACACATAGATCAATGGAACAGAATAGAGAGCCCAAAAATAAATCCATGCCTATATGGTCATTTAATCTACGACAATGGAAGCAAGAATGTATGGTGGAGTAAAGACAGTCTATTCAATAAATGGTGCTGGGAAACCTGGACAGACACATGCAAAAAAATGAAGCTGGACCACCTCCTTACACCATATAGAAGAATAAACTCAAAATGGTTTAAAGACTTAAATATAAGATCTGAAACCGTAAAATTCCTAGGAGAAAATATAAGAAGAAACTTCACAGACATTACCTGGAGTAAGATTTTTACTGATATATCCCCTCGCGCGAGGGAAGTAGGAGAAAAAATAAACATGTGGGATTACATCAAACTAAAAAGTTTTTTCACAGCAATAAAACAAAAAGGGATCCTACTGAATGTGAAAAGATATTTGCCAATGATATATCTGATAAGGGGTTAATATCACAAATTCATAAAAAACTCACTCAACTCAACTCCAAAAAAACAACCCAATTAAAAAATGGGCAGAGGACATGAAGAGACATTTTTCTAAAAAGGACATACAGATGGCAAACAGACATATGAAGAAATGCTCAACCTCACTAACCATCAGAGAAATGCAAATAAAAACCACAATGAGATATCACCTCACCCCAGTCAAAATGTCTATCATCAATAAATCAACAAACAACAAGTGCTGACGTGGATGTGGAGAAAAGGGAACGCTTATGCACTGTTGGTGGGTTTGCAGATTGGTGCAGCCACTATGGAAAACAGTATGGAGGTATCTCAAAAATCTGAAAATGGAACTACCTTATGACCCAACAATTCTACTCCTAGGTATCTATCCGGAGAAATCCAAAACTCTAATTCAAAAATCTTTATGCACTCCTATGTTTATGGCAGCACTATACACAATAGTCAAGACATAGAAACAACTTAAATGCCAATCGGTAGATGACTGGATTAAGAAACTGTGGTACATTTATACAATGGAGTATTTACGCAGCCATAAAGAAGAAAGAAATCTTACCATTTGCAACAACATGGATGGACCTAGAGAGCATTATGTTAAGTGAAATAAATCAGACAAAGAAAGACAAATACCGTATGATCTCACTTATATGTGGAATCTAAAGAAAAGAATAAGTGAATGAACTAATCAGAAACAGTTTTGGAGACATAGAGGAAAAACTGACGGTTTCTAGATGGGCGGGGGGGGTGGGGGTAAGGGGGAAGGTGAGGGGATTAGAAAACAGTCGGTAACCACAAGATGGCCACGGGGTTTTGAAAATCAATTTGGGGAATGTAATCAATAATGTTATGAAGATTTTGTAGGGTATCCGATGGACACTTGTCCCATTTCGGAGACCACCTCAGGGATGATGTTGATGCCTGATCACTGCACTGTACACCTGAAGCTGAAGTTGAACAATAATGAATGCCAACTATAATTATATATATATATATATATATATATATATATACTTACAAGCAGAAGAGTACAGCGTTAGGAATAGAGACAGTGGAAATGGGATGGCTCAGTGCGATGTCAGAGGGATAGTGGATGGGGCGAGGGGGGTTCACACAATGTGAGGGATATAAATGATAAACGTCTAAGTATTACTTTGTCTTGTGCACCTGAAACTAATAATAAAAAGCAAATAAATGAAATAAATAAATAAAAGAAGAAGGAAACTGTTAAAGTGTGAAAAGGGAATGTTAGGTAGAGACAGTTTAACATCCAATTGTGAGTACTTCTTTTGCCCAAATTACATAAAAGTGTCCACTATTACACTGTTCACACAAATGGTCCATTTTCTTACATAAAGTGATACCATAGTATTGATTTATTTTTGGTGTATATAACAATTTATCTTGATTACCACATGTTTCTCAGTGTAGCACAGATTATTTTCCTGGTTTGAAATTGTACCATTTTTATTGGAGTGAGTGTAGATTTGCTTTTTGGCTTGACCTTGTCATTTGAGAAATCATTACTTTTTAATGACATATAGTTTAAAATACCTCTTGGTGTGAGTTGAATTTGCTGAAATATTTTTAAGAGTAATTTCATACCAGAGGTTGTCAGAGCACTTACAGAGTATCAACCTTCTTCAGGGCAGATATTTTAGAATACTTGAAATGAATTAACACTTCTACCATTAATGTTTGATGGGGGACCATAGTGAAAAAGATGGATGCTTATATAATTGACATCCTTAACATTTAGAGCTGAATACTTAAATGCCAGTAACATAATTCTGAATAAAATGTCAGGACCTAACTCAATAATATTTAATGATGTAGTAGGAAAGGAATGAACAAGAGTCATTTTATATTATTAATGAAATTACTTAAAATAAGCTTAATTATCCCTATATATCATTAAGAAGTCTTTATTCATATTATTGTTTCTAAAATACTTTGTCTCAAATATTCAACTTCTACCAGTCCAGAGATATCAAGCATCCTCCTGATTCACACGATTAAAAAATACTTTTATCAAAATGTAAACAGCAATTGTGCTTGGTCCACTAAATATTTTAATTTATCACAATTGTTAACCCTACCAAATCTTGCGATATTTTTTTAAACGTCTTAGTCAACAGATAGATCCTTTCCTACTTAAATGTTATAATTAATAAACTTAACATATTCATAGAATCAGTAGGCATATACAAAAAAATAAAAACATGTAATGTCAAAACAACACCCATTTAAAAGTTTAAAAAAATTAATCATTAATTAGCATGGTTGAGAAATAACTGATAGATAACTATATTACATACCAATGTGGTTGCATAATTTTTACTAAAAATTTCATGAAAATGAGGAGTAAGAATTTCAAAAATAATTAACTTTATATTTAATTAATAAGAAAATGGTATTTTGGGGATTCCACTGCAAATCTGTTTTGGGTGGAGGATACGTTAGAGGTTGCTTTTTACAAAAGTTTTACTCACTATACATCCATAGCTATAAGAAACTTGGGACAGATTATAGTTCAGTTAATCATTTTGTCAAATATCAAATCCTGTCACTATAATTTTTATTACTTCCATAAGAAGAAAATAGAATGTAGTCTGATAATCAAACATATTTACGCCATGTCCTTCTGTGTAGGGAAGGTTCTTGAAGAGGGTTCCTGGATGAGACTAATGAATTATGCCCACACTTAAGACAATAGAGGAACTACCTGTCAATATTAAGCATGGAATTTGAGAATATAGTGACAAGTAGAATGAGGTGGTCCAAGATATCAGCTGTCATTGACTAGTTCTTCTGTAAATAGTCATCTTTTTTGTCTCTCTCTAGCCTACAAAACAGTTAACCAATCTCCTGAGAGTCAATGTCCCTGTTCCTAGTATTATTACAATACGTTTTTCAGTAATGACTCTCAAATTCAATTCCAGAGAAGCTTGCAGGGACTCCAGAGGTCAAAATCATTGTCATGATAATTACTTTCACTCACGTTCCCTCATGAATGTGTAGTGGATTTTTCAAGCTAAAGTGATTTTTCAAGGAAAACTGATATTGCCACAGACTGAATGCAAGAAGACATATGTATCTAGCTGCCTTCATGAAGCCAATTATTAATGAAATTTGCTGAAACATAAAACGATGTTGTTGTTTTTTTCACTTTTTTTTGTTTTGGAAAGTATAATAATTTTAATAAAGTATGCAATGTGTCTATTATTGTTATTTTAAGTGAATTAATATTTTTCAGATTTAATTTTTAATATTGTAAACTTTAATAGATCTAACATATGAATAAAAATTCTGGACTTTCAACACTAAGATTACAAAAAGTTCCTAAGAGCAAATACTTTGAGATCCACTGGTTTACAGCATCAGTAATGATTGAGTTATTTTTATTGTTATTGCCATTGTTATTTGAAGTATCTTCTCCCTACTCCCACAACGTAGGAGAACAAGCGTATTTTTCTTAGGATGTAGAAATACTTCCCTATTATAAGATATATCATGACATTTCTAAAAATAAAAAAGCCGACACTGCAAATTGCCCCTATGGTTCATGGAAATATTATATTTTTAGCCCATATAGTTATCACCATTTAATTACATAAGAAAGTTACTCAAACATATTGCTTTATCAAAACATTTCCCATTGTCAACAAAATGACAATCAGGATATTATTTTTCCTTTTTTCTGTATCAAATTTGGGGCAAGGGGAATGCTGTCTCTTTATTATGTCTTCGACACATAGTATATTTTCTGGAACAAAGTAGCTAGTTAAGTATTTGATGAATTAATACATGGCAGAAATTTATACACTGGTTATCATTAGTCTTCATTTATCCTGAATTTGTTAACTTCAACCAAATCAGATTTACATTACTGCCCTATTCTTTTGAAAGATATATCTGCCCATTTCCTGTAGCTTCAGTGTATTAATCGCCCATGTGGAAAATTATTTTTCAACTTTTAAATGAGTATTTCACAAAATTGAAATGATTCTCTGTTTCCTTGCTGTCTTCAGAAAGAAGTAAAAACTTCTTTGTGTGACAAAGAAGTTTTACTATCTGACTAAATTTAACTCTTAAAAATGTAATTTTCAGTGTTTTTTGAGTCACATTATATTCCTTTGCCCTAGAAAGATTGTTATTCTCTCAAACATACCAACTTTGACAATTCATATTTTTCATATAAAATAGTAATACAATGGTTACTGTTTCCAATATTATAGTTTTATCTAATTAGCCCAAGTTAAATTCCATAATATAAAGTTTGTCTTATGATCCTTTTCATTCTAGTAAGATTACTTTTCAGTATCACTTCATAGCTGTTAAGTGATAGCATGTAATTTAAATTGACTTTATTTATGTTGGGTCTAAATGTATATGTGTTGATGAATTTTATAATAATGTGGCTTAATCACAGATTGTCATATACTTCTTTGCATAATACTATTTTATTTTCTGACCTCTATGTTGTACATTTTAGCTGGGTTTTAACTTACAATGAAACAAAGAATGAGGAAGTAAAATCATATTTTAGTTTCTTA
Organism: Rhinolophus ferrumequinum; assembly: GCF_004115265.2. Lineage (NCBI taxonomy): Eukaryota > Metazoa > Chordata > Mammalia > Chiroptera > Rhinolophidae > Rhinolophus > Rhinolophus ferrumequinum. The sequence continues at coordinate 23,526,638 of NC_046288.1, read as the reverse complement.
TTACTACTAATGCTTTTTTGATTCAATGAATTTAAAAACATGTATACTCCTAACAGGGTATATATATATTCTCCTAACATTACCTACTTTTGGTTTCTTATAATGAGTATGACATTTTAACATAAAATCATATTAATGAAATATTTGTAATTTTAAAAAAGAAAATTGTTAGAATAGCAGGGACTTTGATGTTTGATATCTATGATTCTGAAATTTGGCACTTGATAGAGAAGCAAGGTCAAGTTACTTAATTTTTCATCCTCATATTTTGTTGAATAAAATACAACTATTAATACTGTAATACAGGCATATGTCAGTGATACTGTAAATTCTGTTCCAGAACACTGCAACACAGTGAATATCTCAATAAAGCGAGTCACACATTCTTTGTTTGGTTTCCCCGTACATATAAAAATTATGTGTACACTATGCTGTAGTTTATTAAATGTATGATAACATTGTCTAAAACAAACCGATGTACATACCTTAATTAAAAATAAGTTTTTTTGTTAAAAAATTCTAACCATCATTTGTGCCTTCAGAGAGTCATAATCTTTTTTTGCTGCTGGAGGGTCTTGCCTCCATGTTGATGTTTGCTGACTGATCAGGGTGGTGATTGCTGAGTGTTGGGGTGGCTGTACCAATTTCTTAAAATAAGACAACAATAAAGCTGCTGCATCAATTGACTCTTTCTTTGACAATATCTCTGTAGCATGAGATGCTCTTTGATAGCATTTTATTCACAGAGTTTTCAAAATTGGAGTCAAACTTCCCAAACTATGCCACTGCTTTATCAACTAAGTTTATCTAATATTCCAAATCCTTTGTTGTCATTTCAACGATCTTCACAGTATCATCATCAGGAGTAGATTCCATCTCAAGATTCCACTTTCTTCTCTCATCCATAAGAAAAAAAACTCTTTATTTTTTAAAGTTTCATCATGCGATTACAGCAATTCAGTCACATCTACAGGCTCCACTTGTAATTTTAGTTCTCTTGCTATTTCCACCACCTCTGTAATTCCTTCACCACTGAAGTTTTGGATCCCTCAAAGTCATCCCTGAGGGCTGACATCAACTTCTTCCAAACTTTTGTTACTGTTGATATTTTTACTTTCTTCATGAATCAGAAATGGTCTTAATAGCATTTAGAATGGTGAATCTTTTCCAGAAGTTTTTCAGTTTACTTTGATCAGATCCATCAGAGAAATCACTATCTATGGCAGCTATCGCGTTATACAATGCATTTTTAAAATAAGATTTGAAAGTCAGAATTACTCTTAGACCATCTGCTGTAGAATAGATACTGTGTTAACAGGCATGAAAACAATATTAATTTAATTGTACATATCCATCTTGGGTGACCAGGTATATTGTTGATGAACAGTAATCTTTGAAAACATTTTTTTTTTTTCCTGAGCAAAGTTCTCAACAGTGAGCTTAAAATATTTAATAGTCCATGTTGTAAACAGAGATGCTGTTATCCAGGCTTTCCTGTTCATTTATAGAGAACAGATAGAATAGAGATAGCATAATTCTTAGAGGCCTTTGGATTTTCAGAATGGTGAGTGAGCATTGGTTTCAATTTAATGTCTACAACAGCATTAGCTCCTAACAAAATAGGCAGCCTGTCCTTTGAAGATTTGAAGCCAAGCGTTGACTTCTCTTCTCTAGCTGTGTAAGTCCTAGATGACATCTTTTTTTTTTTTTTTGATATACAGCTGCTTTATCTACATTGAAAATAGGTTGTTTAGTGTAACATCTTCATTAATTATTTTAGCTTAATCTCCTGGATAATCTGCTGCAGCTTCTACGTCAGCACTTGCTATTTCACTTTGTACTTTTGTTATGGAGATTGCTTATTTCCTTAAAACTCATGAACCAACTTTTTCTTCTGTAACATCCTTACCTCTCTCAGCCTCCGTAGAAATGAAGAAAATTAGGCCCTTGCCTAGGATTAGGCTTTGGCTAAAGAAAATGTCTTGGCTGCTTCGATCTTCTATGCAGACCACTAATACTTTCTCTATATCAGCAATAAAGCTGTTTTGCTTTCTTATCATTAGTGTCTTCACTGGAGTAGCACTTTTAATTTCTTTCAACAATTTTTCCTTTGCATCCACAACTTAGCTAACTGTCTGGTACATGAGGCCTAACTTTGGGTCTATGTCAGCTTTCAGCCCTCTTTCCTCAAAAAGCTTCATTATTTCTAGCTTTTGATTTAAAGTGAGAAACATGTGAATTTTCCTTTCACTTGAACACTTAGAGCTCATTGTAGGGCTAATAATTGGCCTAATTTTGATATTATTGTGCCTCAGAAAATAGGGAGGCCAGAGTTGAGAGAGATGGGAGAGCAGTTAGTTGGTGGAGCATTCAAAACACACACTACACTTATCCATTAAGTTCATGGTTTGTGACACCCCAAGTCACTTACAATAATTACATCAAAGATCACTGATCATAGATCACCATAAGAAATACAATAGTAATAAAAAAGTTTGAAATATTGTGAGAATTACCATAATGTCACACAGGAAGTAAGCAAATGGTGTTGTAAAAATGGTGCCAATAGACTTGCTCAATGCAGGGTTGCCACAAAACTTCAATTTGTAAAACACAGCTAATCTATAAAGTACAATAAAGCAAAGTGTAATAAAACAAGGTATGCCTTATGGCAAAATATGAGCTTGGAACAGTTTTTATCTTCTCTCAAATTCATTTTTGTTATTGATTAAATCAACACTATTTGGCTTGTTTAAGAACTTCTGATGAATTCAAGCAAGGGTAAATGTAATACATAAATGTGTTACTATTATTATTAATGTTTTATTTTTAAAGTATTGCCAATCAATTATACTATTACTATTTAGAGTAATAGCAAATTGCCGTCTGCATGTGTTCTAATTAGGAACATTGTATTAAAGTATTTAATGTGAGCTACTCTACCCTAGAGATAAAAACAGAAATTTCAAGGTTCTTTGCACAGTGCACATGTATTTCTCACTCACTCACTTAATTGCTTATTGCGGCTGGTGGGGAAAAGGAAAAGACTCTACTCAATGAAGTTATTTAAGGAACAGGTATTTTCTACATTTCAATCTGCCATTATCAGAACATGGTCCCAAGGTTACCTTGATATTATCCATGTGGAAGAAGTGTGTAGTCTGGACAAAAGCATGGAGAATTCTATGGAGATTTTAGGACATAGAATTGGTATATATAATTTATATCCAAATCCAAATGTCCAGAACTGTCACATGGCCCTTCTGGCAGTCTTGAAGTGTAGACAATGTAGTTTTTCCATATGTCCAGGGAAAAAGAAAATGGTTTGTTGAATGCACAACATTGTCTCTGTTGGACTAAGTATCCAAATAAGAATGGCATTTGAGAAAAGTTTTAAACATCAATGTATGTAGAATATAATTTCATGGGATTAAACACTAAATTTAAAGACAATAAATTAATGTTAAGTGCATTAGGTTAGCAAAGAAAACTGACATAATTTTTCTCCCCAAAATAAAATTTTATTCTATACAATAACACTTTATTAACATTCCCCCTTCCTGTTATGGTTTTTAACTAAAGGGATAACTTTGATTTTTAAAATCTTGGGAAAAGAAGTTTCAGTTACAATTAATATCTGCAAAAGACAAAGACAGCTTAATGTTAATTTGAAACTAATTAATATACCATAAATTATTTTACTCAATAAGGCTTTGTAATTTTAATTTAATTTATTTCTGAAAAGATTCCAGATTGACATAATAACAGGAGTAAAATATCATCTCTCAATTGAGACTTCAAGTGTTGATGAATACGAGTAGCAGAATTGTAAGCTAATGAATCTTGGGTAGTTAACTTAAAGAAGCAAGTCTATAAGAATGAAACTCTGAATATAAATATGAAATTGCATACTTTAATGACTTTATTTGGTTCTCAGGAATCAGCTTTGATATCAAATTAACATTTTATATGCACTATATAAATGCTAATTTCATTAGCGTCCTTACACATATTAGGATATTTGCATATTAGTATATATTTTTAGTTTCCTCCTGGGAGCACCACATGTTCAATAAATATATCAGCTTTTTTCTCTCTCTTGATTTCTCATTCTCTCACTCCCTCTTGTTTTCTCTCTGTATCTCTCCCTCTTATTCCTGAGACAACAGCTGGTCTCTCTCCCTATAATACTTCCCTCCTTTCACATTAACAGTTGCTGATCAACACATTTAATGATGCATTTGACTTTATTTTCACAGCACAGTGATTATATGATGACTTTCGATAGTGTTGACATCAGTGTAAGTAGTTAAAAAACTGAAAATAAATTAATCTGTTCTTCTAATTATTTAGAAATCTTGACAGCTCTGATCAAATATTTTATATCAGCCTTTTCTAAGATGAAGAGTTTAGCATGATTTCTTAATGAAAAACAGTCTGTGGACATTTGCTGAAACAAAGTTATCATGGGATATTTGACGCAAAATTCTCAGTAACTTTAATACTCCATTACATATTTTGAATCTATAAAGGGTACATAGTTTGTCCATACAGAAATAAAAAATTGTTTGTTTATCTTCCATATTCTGGAAACTATCTAAATAAGGTATTTTAAGACTAATATAACTACAAGTGAATATGTCTTGATTATGTAAAATTGGATTAAGATTTACTTAACTAGGAATTAATTTACACCTATATGTATTTAGGAAAATAGGAATTGGGAAGAAGTAAAAAAGGAATATAGATAAGGGAAGTTGTATCAATGTATGGATAGGTTATATAGATAGATAGATAGATAGATAGATAGATAGATAGATAGATAGACAGACAGATAGATACAAGATGATAAACCTGTTGAGAGATTCAGATGAGTTTATTTTTTATTTTTAATCTTTTCTTTTTGTATTGTTGTTTTATTATGTGTTAATTCTGTGCCCTAAGCATTTCAGGCTAACCTGAGAAAAAGTCATAATGGAAAATATCTCTCAGAGCCTCACAGATAATAAACACTACCATTTTATTTAATATGTTTTTTCTGTGTTTTATCAGGCAAGGTTCTACCAGAAAAATTGCAGATTATTTTTAATCATCCCAGTAATAATGGATTTAAAGGGCATCAGAGGCTTTTGCAATGATTGGTAGGCTGAAGAGTAAAGGTCTTGAAACACAGTAAGACCAGGAAATCCAGAAGTTCAGACTTCTGTGACTACAGCACAGAATTGATTTGGGGATGTTTGCCCAGGAGCCACTGCAAACCGAACTTGGCCAAACTCCCATGCAATTGTCTTCAGCTCTCAACTAAGACTACCTTCAACTTCCATTCTGTCTTCCAAATTTTTTGCAAATATCTCTCATTGGCAGAATCACAATTGTAACTTTGCTCAAAAACAACTTAGGGGCTGTGATTTTCTAGCTTTTCTCATGTTCTACAGGACAGAGCATAAAAAGGAGAATTCAACAGCTGAAAAAGATAATATGATACAGTAAACTTCTTTATGTGTATTTATAAACTCCTTTCTACCTGTACTAACTTCTAAACCACAACAATAAAATGATGCATTTGTCTAGCAGATTTTAACTAAACTTTGTGTACAAATGACCACATGATCATCCTTTCTATAAGAGACTCAAAGCCCCAGTGATTATTCTAAATGTCTATAAATTATATTGATCCCTTTTATACTCCATTTGCAATCCATTTTTGATATTCTATAATTTAAAAACTAAATTATAAGGTTGACTACCACTACCATTTCTTATCTAAAATAGTACCAGGGTAAGATATGCATGTACATTATCTTTTCTTACTTACGCTCCTTAATTTAACTATCATGAAGTTTTTTTTTAAGATTTCTGTAAAATAGTTAATTATAAAAACTTAATTATAAAATCATGTAAAATCTTCAGCATTATCATGGCTTACCTAATGGTCTTTGGCAGTTTTAAAACATGTCCACCAATTTGTCTGACATTTCTTCCATCAAGGAGTGGGGTCTATGTCTCCACCACTTTGATTCTGTACCAACTTTAGTGGCTATTGACCATAGCGTATAATGAAAGTAATAGTATTGCCTTATGGAACTAAATGGCCATGCAATTCCTGCCTGTCTCTCTGGATTTCTTGTACTGGAGCTCTGAGTTTTTGTATAAATTGTATGAATGCTCTGGAAACACAACAAATGGACTGACTACAAGAGATCGGGATAACCAGCCAGGGCCAGCCAGTGTCTGCAGCAGGCACCTGCTATTCCAGCTCCAGCCACACGAAACACCCTGAGCTGGAATGGCTTAGCAATGCTTGTTCCAAATTCCCGAGTCACAGAAAACATGACAAACAAGATAATAAGACACAATGCTTTCTATTTAGAATAGAAAATTTAGGAAGAAAATGTCATTCCCTCTGAATTAATCATGGTTCTGTAGAGAAACATAATGAATTCAGCAAAGTGAATACAGAAAAATTTTAAATATGAAAAGTTTTTCTTTCTTTGTATTAAAAAAACCAAACACCTAGTTAAACGAGATATTCTGTTTGTGATTTCAGCCAAGTTATAAAATATTTGTAATAAACTTTATAAAAAGGTTGCATAGCATATATTCAAATATATAAAATTTTTGAAGGATATAAAATTAGATGTTCTTGGATGGAAACCTTAATATAAAAATTCCAATATTCCCAAAATAATGCAGTTAATGCTATTCATTCAGAAATCCAACAGACTTTTGCTGTTACTGTTGTGTTATCGAAGGAAATTATCTGAAAGTATATGTGAAATAAAAACATGTCTAAGAGTAGTCACAATATATTTGAAAAGAATTACTCAGAATTCTTCTATGTACATCTAAGTTTTTTCATCCTAGCTGGCCACCCCAGTGCATGTTCTTCTCTTGGATGTGGTAAAAGGAAAAGCAACTCCAAGCATGCAAACATATTGAAATTCTCTGCTTGCTCCATATCTGCAAGTATCTGATTGGCCCAATACATAGCATGATCAAGACAAAAGTCAAGGGACAGCCTTGAGGATGATAATCAACAGGAACATGGAGATTGGTAAATCTCCTTTCCATGGAGATGGAGTGTGAGAAAAGAGTGAAAATTTGCTGAATGATATTCTATAAAATAATATGGGGTACTTGGGTATGGACTTCAATTTGGAAAGATTATATTTCACGTGTACTTAAAATTAGACATTTCTTAGAAACCTAAATACTCCTGTTTTATTCATGGTTATTATCCTCAAGTCTCTTCGTTTTTGAAGTAACTCCTCATCCATTTGTTCTCAATTCTAATTCTTACTTCCCTCTAGTCCATCCACTATAGCAGTACTTTTCAAATTTTAGAAGGGTATGGAAATCAACTGGGATCTTCCTACAATAAGGAATCCCATTCAATAATGCTAGGTAGGACTGAAATTCTCCATTCTATCAAACTCCCAGGAAACCCTCATGTTGCTGGTATGTGGCTCTACCTTAAATTAGTAAGACTTTACCCTGTTCTCAGAAATGTATTTCTAACACACACACACACACACACACACACACACACACACACACACACACACACTCATCAATTCTATGCTTAAGTTTTTATACTGTGCTCCATTAATCACATGATAAAATTCAATTACACGTCTTCTTCACTCTTTGAAATGGAGCTTCTCACAATACCAGTTATATTCTCTTTCTTACATCTTTCATCTTTAATGAACAAACAATGATTCTTTTTTCCAGTGGAAGATCAAATGCCTATAAATTCCCTACTGCCACCATGATGGGCTAACCTCCCAATTTTTCATACTCTACACAATAAGTCTGTATCACATTTGTTTGTACCACTAATCATTAGACTAGAAGTTCAGCAAAAGAGCAACTCAATTTACTTACAGAATCTAGCATATGGCCATGGACCACAATCGCCACTCAGATATATGTATATTATCCAAGTCATGTTATATTTGTATTTTTTAATTATTACTATTTCACATGCAATGAAGTACCCATTAAGTGCCAGACACTGAGCAGATAACTGGGGTTGCAGTGCTGAACAAAGATCACTTCTTCCTGGAAACTTGCAGTCCAGTGGAAGAAAGAACCATAAACAAATAATTATATCACTGCAGATTCTAAGTACTATGAAGGAAAAGAAAAAAAGTATAAGGGCATATGGCAATGATAACTGATTTATTAGGGAAGCAACAGGTAAGCCTTCTCTTGACGAGTATTAGTATTAAATGCTAAAGTGTAAGTAGGAGTTAGTGAAGAGAAAAGTAACAGGAGGACTGGAGAAGTGTTCTAGGCTAAGAACACAGTGGGAATCAAGATTTCAACTAGGCTAGTGCTTAGCATGTTTCATGAACTCAATAGCAGCTGTGTGTCTTGAACATACAAAGGAGGGTCGTACTATAATAAATGAGGCTGAAATGGTTAGCGATGGCAGACAGCCATATTGCGCAAGCTTCTTAAAGAGCTTGGATTTCACTTCTTATCATTTTGAATGGGAAGCAAATGAAAGATTTTATGCAGGGCATTGACATAGTTTTGTTGTTGTTGTTATCATTATCTTTTTAAATTTTGGTCTGCCAGTAACATGGGTTATGAAATAACAGGAAGCTTGCGACATACTTATTGGAATATCTATTAAGGCTTGCTCATTGTTTCACATGTGGTTCACACAATATTTATTAATTTGAAACCCTGTCTATGAATTCAGTTACAGTAAGTTCAAAACAAAATAACATTAGCATGGGACATACATAAAATCATTCCATACCATAAAGGTAAGAGTTGTCAATCTTACCTGTCCCAGAGAAGTGTGTGTGTGTGTGTGTGTGTGTGTGTGTGTGTGTGTGTGTGTAATGAGAGTTTTATTTATGACACGTTAAAATAATTTCAGGAAATTAGAGCCCAGCCCATTTATATTCAAATTACATTGCATGACTCACCCTTCAAATAAGGCTCTAATTTAAAAAAATTGTCATTTGACAAAATATAATTTTAAGCAGCATTTTGATATGTACTCTTAATATACTGACTGCTTAAAATTTCATATTACTAAATGCTTTGACATATGTGTGCAATCCATAAGGGATGTGTTCTAAATGGCAATTTCAAACATCTACATTCTATATACCTGTGAGCTCTTCTTATTCTTAGCTGTCTGAAAGAAGGCTAAAGCCCTTAAAATAACTAAATTATAGTGTTTTTACTAAAATCACGAGTACTATATATTATAAATTTACCAATAATTTTACCTGCATTATTATTTTATCTCCCCACAAGAGTCAATCTCTCCATAAAAATCAAGTGTTTTTGAATTGAAGTTCAGTATTTTCCATTCACTATTGTTTACACTTAATATTATCTTATTGCCTTTTTATATGTACAATGAAAAGTTAACTATTTACCACCAGAATATATTTCCTTTAGAAGAAGAAGAGTGTTTAGAAAAATATACGAAATATATTACTTTAGTGCATTTTTTGAGGTATTATGGTTTTACAGAATTTGCATGACAAATCAGTGATTCTATGACAAACAAGCAATCTTAATTATTTTGTGATATTTATTACCATAATAGGGCAATTATAGTACATCATTATAAAATGATCAGAATATCACAGTAATCATGAGTAAAAGGTTTTCACAAACTCATCTGGAAAGTAATCTATCAGTTTATTTTCAGAAAGATGTAAAATGAAAGAAAATTCTTCCCCACATAAAGAGTTTCAGGAGCTTATAGATCTTGTGATTTTAAATAAATCAGTTTGAATTCATAATTTAAATATATTTATTCAGTAATGGGATACTCAACAGTAATGAATATAAATAACCATAACTATATTGAATATAAATAATCATGTGTATTTATTTCTTTTAAGATATTGAAATAACTAATTTTCTGCTTGAATACAGGACAGGCAGGAAGGTTTCATACACTTAGAAAATTAACTATGTGAATGTTATTTGTTGTAAAAAGTGCAGTTTGAATACATCAATGAGATTCAACTTAAGTTCAAAGTACAGCATTATTTTCCTAAGCAGTGACATATCAGGGAATGCCTTAGAGCATTTTAAAATAAAGGGGGAAAAAATAAAGATTATTTTCTCCTTTACAAATGAGAACTCTATTATAACGGCTTTAGTTCTAGGGATACCGGTCTGTCAGAATTTCAGACATTGCTATTCAGTAGATAAACCATATTTTTAAAGAAAAGCAGACTGTTAGAATCTTCATCTTCATTTTCTTATAACTCTTGCACCTACATAGAAAGGCTAAAATTTATGTTGTATTATTCTACATAGTACTAAAAGTTTTTAAACCCTTTTAGTTGTATTTTTAATTTAGGCCTAGTGGATGCTAGTAACATGGTGTAATATGCACAAACTTCTAAATAAACATAGGTAATTAACACATGCTTGTATCTCCTCTTCCTCCTGAATTTCAATTTAAAGGACAAAGAGAATGAAGGAGACAATAGGTAATGAGATATATTAACACCGTTTTTGAAGAGTGGCATTAGAAGAAAGAATTAAGTAACTCACCTAGAAGAGTAGATAAAGTTGAAACCTAATTGTTGGCCACAAGAGAGACCTTGTGAACCAAGATAATTCATCCGGAGGAAGTCCAGACAGAGTCAGGAATTAGAGGGTTTAGGTATCTCAGCAAGTGAGATATGGAACTGACATATGTAAATCCACACAAAATAAATTAAAAATGAAAGTTTAGCTAATGGGCTGTACCTAGCACAATCTGATGACTCCAGAAATTTTGGCAACTTGAGCACCACTGGATTTGAAGATATTGAGCATAAGAAAATTATGCATTAATTAGCATTAATTTATAGAATTATTTTGCACTCCAGAATTTTCTTTTAGATAATTTTCTCTTTCTGTTGCTTTGACACATAAAAAGAGAGACAGCTTAACAATAATTCAGTAAGTAATTGTGCTCCAATTTTTATTTATTTTTTACAATGTATTGAGAGCGAGAGAAATCTCATTTTATATTTAAAATATTTTAGATGGTAGAAATTTAGTTTGTTCACAATTATCAAAAAACTGTGTTACATCCTTTTACTCAACATGGTATCCCTTTGTATCTAAAGGGATTGCTTCATAAAATGGTTTAAAAAAATAATATTATAAGACAGCAAAACTCCCAGAGCAACAGTATTTGTTCCGCTTAAAAAAAACCAAAAACACAAAACAAAACAAAACAAAAAAAAACAAAAAAAAAAACATTCTGTGGAATGACAGATCATAAGCATACACAACAAGAACAATAAAAGTCAGAAAGCTTGACTCACCAGGTCCCTATTCTCATTGGTCCCACAACAGCCATTCAGGCAAACACAAAACACAATTGACAAAAATAATATTGAAGTTAGTTTGAATCACACATACACATACACATGCACAAAGTGTATTTCGCTTTAAGTTTGAGGTAACGGAAAATTCTTGGGGAGAAATGTGTGGTCTCATTTTCACAATAAAAACATAAGGAATATATATCAACATCACTAATCATCAGAGAAGTGCAAATAAAAACCACAATGAGATATAGCCTCACATCGGTTAGAATAGCTATCATCAACAAGACAATAAGTGTTGGAGAGGGTGTGGAGAAAAAGGAACCCTCATACACTGGTGGTGGGAATGCAGATTGGTGGTACTGCTATGGAAGGAAGTCTGGCGGTACACTAGAAAAGAATGTATAGTCTGATGTTCTAGGATGAAATGCTCCATAAATGTCAATTATGTCCATTTTGTCTAATGTGTAATTTAGGAGTGATATTTCCTTATTTATTTTCTGTTTGGATGATCTATCCATAGCTGTCAATGATGTATTTAGGTCCCCTAGTATAATTGTGTTTTGGTCAATTTCTCCCCTTAGCTCTGTTAGTAGTTGCTTGGTATATTTCAGTGCTCCCTGATTGGGGACATAAATATTGATGACTGTTATATCTTCTTGTTATATAGTCCCCTTTATCACTATTAAATGTCCATCTTTGTCTGTTGTTATCTTTTATATCTTGAAGTCTATTTCATCTAAGTATAGCTATATCTGCTTTTTTCTCAATACCATTTGCTTGGAGGGTCAATTTCGCTTTGAGTCTACATTTGTCCTTGTAGCTGAGAAGTGTCTCTTGGAAGCAGCATATGGCTGGGTTTAGTTTTTTGATCCAATCTGCTATTCTGTGCCTTTTTATTGATGAGTTCAGTCCATTTACATTTAGGGTGATTATTGATATGTGAGGATTTCCTATCATTCTATCTTTGGTTTTCTGGTAAGACTGTGTCTCCATTGTTTCTTTACTTTTTGTTTTTGTCTATCATTTCTGTGCGGTGGTATTCTATGATTTTTTCCCTGTTTCTTCTTCTTTTGTGTTATATGTTTCAGTTCTGGATTTTGTCTGTGTGTGTATATATTTTTTTCTATAAATTGAGTTGTTTAGCTTTTTCTTATTTCTTTGTACACATCCTAAATATATTATGGAAACTATCACTTTTTTAGTTTTATGTCCAATGTTATTTTTATTTTAGGTTGTCCATTCACTTTCTTTATGTCCAATATTATTTTTTAGGTTGTCCATTCACTTTCTTTATGTTATATTTCAATGAACAGAATATCTTTGATTTTAATATACACGATTTTTAATCTTTCTATTTAATTTCATGTGAGAGAGTGAATTTGTAGCTGTACTAGGAAAACTCTATCTCTGGGGATGACTGAATGTCTAACTTTTAACTCTTGCTCATGATTAAGGCAGGGTCTTTTATGATGTACTGTTTAAAGTCCAAACCTCCCTTATGACTTCTCAACTTCCCAGGGCTAGTTTGCTTTGTCTTTGTTTGTTTGTTTGTTTGTTTGTTTTGTTTTTAACATGTAGAATAAAATGCAATTAACTTTGGTTTATAATGTGTAGCAAAAACCTTAATCTACTCAGCTACTTCTAGGCCACTAGAGGTTCTTTTTCATTTCAATCTTTGCTTAACATTAGTCTCAAGCACTTTTTCCTAGTGAAGAGGCATAGTCTACTAAATATGATCTCTTTCTTTGAGGATTAGGAATCCTGCAATATCAGATATTTGTGAACATTAATTCTCTTCTAAGCAGCCTGAGCATGTGCTCCACATGCTCTTTGGTGAACTGGGGATTAAATGGGCCAGCTTTGATGTCAAAACTGGCTCTACTACTTAACCAACTGGGTGGACTGGGACAAGTAGTTACCAGTCTAAGTTTATGAGCCTTAGTGTCCTTATCTGTAAAATGGAACTGTGCAGAAACAGTAATTTTGCTGAGATGATGAGTGTTATTCCCTTCTTATATCGTCTGGCACATAGGATGCACTAAACGAATATCTCTTTTCCCACTCATTTCATGGTAAGGTGAAATATATATTGATCCCAGGACATACCCTAGAAATATTGATTGCTTGTAGTGAATACTCTAGTGCCTTTCCAGATCTCCTCCCCGGGCCTGGCTGTTCCCCAGATGCTGATGGATCACAGTTATGAGCCTCCCTAGGCATTGCTATTGGACACCAGGAACTGCAGGACTAATTTTTTTTTTTTTTCTCCCAATGGTTTTTAGCTGGTATAACTGGTTATGCAGCCTGGCTTAATAAGCGATCAGAGAAAAACAAAAATTCCACGGGAAAATTAATTTTTCATTGAGTTTTTCTGAAGTCAATATTCACTGCACAATGATTGGTGATACGATTTAGAAACAAAGAACATCTGTGGGTGAATAAGGATCCCGAGAGCTTCCTCCTGGATGTCTCTTGGATCTCATTTCTTTTCTATACTCTCTTTTGTTGCTTTAAAATAAGCCTTATGTGAGGATGCTCTACACAACTTCCAAGAACTCTTAAAGATTCAAATTTATGGAATCTTTGCAGTTGGCAAAGATAATGGGATGTTTGAAAGCATCCCTAACCATACAAGTTAAATAATAATGGCTAAGATATAGTTTGGTAGAAATAAAGCTGAGGGGAGGGAATCATTGTAATTTCCAGGCTGACTTCCTAGCTATCACTGAGTTTAGGCTGCACAAACACTAAATCTATTGACAGGAGGAAAATCATAAATGAAACTTGAAATTCATAGATCCAGGACTAGATGGATAGCTAAGTGCATTACAAAATAAATTTTTGAAAAGTAAATCAGCCAACAGTGTGGTATTTCTTAAATAAATTCTAGTAAAATTGAAGTTACCAGAGAAGCAGGTGGAGAGCTAGAGACTGTTAAAGCTTCAAAATTATGACCTGTACTTACTGTGTGATATTAAGATTCCCACTATCTCTATGCCCCTTAATAAGCGATGACTGGTGCTCTGATATGGATTTTAAGCCCCTGAATGGAATTAAATAATAGGAAAATTTTCAGGATTATAGAAAAAACAAGGATGTCTTTAATCCATTTTGAGTTTATTTTTGTATATGGTGGTCCAGTTTTTTGTTTTTGCATGTATCACTTCAGTTTTTCCAACACTATTTATTGAATAGACTGTGTTTACCCACTGTATGTTCTTGTCTCCTTTGTCGTAGATTAAATGACTATATAGGCGTGGGTTTATTTCTGGGCTCTCTATCCTGTTCCATTGAGCTATGTGTCTGTTTTTATGCCAGTACCATGCTGTTGTGATTACTATAGCCTTGTAGTATTGATTGCTATTAGGCAGCATAACACCTTCCATGTCGCTTCCCGCTCGACAAGAGTTGGGAAAGAGGAGGGTGACACAGGGTTAAGAAATGACAGTAGTCATGAATAGAGTTTAAGCAAACCAAGGGACCCCCAATCTCAAGGACTGGAAGCCCCGAATCGGCCTTGCATCAGCTTTTTTTTCTGTGGGGAAGTAAAGGAGATAAAGCTTGTCAATCTCAAGATCTGTGAATCCTATACATCATAATAGGAAACCGATTCAAGTCAATCACCCTTGCCTGCAGGCAGATGGACAGTAAGTCTCAACTTCCCCAAGGTACAAAAACCTATATGCATATGAATAGATGGAGAGCACCTCACTGAATCACTTCCCTTGCAGGTTTTGGGAAGGAATGCAGCCACAAAGTCTGAGGCTTTCCTTAACCTGAGGAAGGTGGGGGGCTATGCCCACCTCTGTGAACTCCATGGGTTCTCCTGTTCATCCCCACGTGACTGCACCTGGCTTGAGTTGTTCCTTCCGTGAGGACTCTTACTCGTCATTGACTGTCCAGTCATCTTTCTGGGACCAAACAGGGAGGCATAAGGTGCAAACACAAAGGTTTAGCAAAGTCCCTGAAAGGATCTGTTTTATAGACTCTCCTTTCTTTGGGGGCAGACACAAGGAAACAAACGGTTAAGCTGCTGTGTGGCGATACTCCCACTTCTGGGTATGTATCCAAAGTAATCCAAAACACTAATTTGAAAAGACATATGCACCCTTATGTTCATTGCAGCACTATTTACAATAGCCAAGATATGGAATTAACCCAAATGCCCATCAATAGTCGATTGGATAGAGAAATTGTGGGACACATATACAATGGAATATTATTCAGCCATAAACAAATAATAAAATCTTACCATTTGCAACAACGGAGGTGGATCTAGAGGGTATTATGTTAAGTGAAATAAGTCAGACAAACCCCATATGGTCTCACTTATATGTGGAATCTAAAGAACAAAATAAATGAACAAACAAAACAGAAACAGATTCATAGATACAGAAAACAAATTGACAGTTCCCATAGGGACGGGGTATGGGGAAGCTGGGTGAAAAAGGCAAAGAGATTAAGAAATACAAATTGGTAGTTGCAAAACAGTCATGGGGATGTAAAGTACAGCATACGGAATATAGTCAATAATGGTCCAACAACTATGTATAGTGCTAGGGGTATATGAGACTAATCAGGGAGTTACTGCATAAATTAAATGTCTAACTACTGTGCTGCACATTTGAAACTAATATAAAATGATACTGAATGTCAACTATAACTGAAAAATATTTAAAAATATGAAATACCTCAGGATAATTAAACTATGTGGCATTCTTCAGAGGATCAACTAAAAATGACATGATAAAAAAAGAAATAGATGGAGTACCTACTAACATTTTAATGAATGACTATGATAGCCTATGTCATCCAGTCCTACCAACTACTCAAGTTGTCAAATGAAAATGACAAATTCAATAACTTTATCTTGGCTTTGATACATTTTAAAAAATCTGATGATTATAGAAAACTGGAGTCTATAATCATTTCAGAATCAATGCCAATTAAAAGAGGAGAGACTTGGGATTCTGTGTGACAAGAGGGCCAGGGTTTCTTGGCCCAATCCCCTAAAGGGAACCCAAGGTCATTTTCACTGGGATGGGTACAGTGGGGCTGGTGAAGAAAATTTAGTAAAACTGCTCAACACAGGTATTCAGTGTACTGCCTTTTGTAAACCTGCTAATGAAAAGTTAAAAGATAATAAAATCAGTGGAATATGGCAATGAAAATATAGAAGGTTTTCAGGTGAACCTATAGTTCAAGCTAGGAATTTATGAACAAAAGTTATTTATGGTTGTGGGCTCACCATTGCCAGAATGTATTATTGGAATATATGTGATTTTCCAATGGGAGAATACTCCCTTATCCAAAATATAGGAAAAGAAGAAACTAAGCAAATCTTCTCTCCAGCCTATTTTAATTAGATAGTCTACATGAGAACAGTTAGAAGACTCTGTACTCAATTGCTTAATTTTATAACAATGGAGGGTGCTTGGAGGATATAAATACTTTGGTTTAATAAGGGAGTTATTATATGCAAATATAATAGTATTACAAAACTCCTGCTTGATAGTACATCATGGCCTATAAAAAGCTGATGAATTTTGAAAGTTAAGTGTAGATCATGGAGGGTAACATAAAGTGGTGCCTTCAGAAGCATCAGCTGTACCGATATGATACCAACAGTTCAAAATATGCCACAATCTAAGGGACATAGCTTAGGTTTGGCTCTTGCCTTCTTTTCCATCTCTGTTTAAAAGAAAGTTAAAGCTGATTTGCATTCACTTGAATGGGCTGTAATATATTAGGTTGGTGCAAAAATAATTGCGGATTTTGCAATTATTTTTAGCCTTTTAAACCGCAATTACTTTTGCGCCAACCTAATATATTTACTGTGTAACCCCCAAAATATTTTGTCACTCCTGCTGATTGCACAGTCTGGTAAGAAGAGATATAGATTGGATTTAGCTGGAACGTGCTATTACTCATTATATTAATCATAGAGTATTTATATCTCAATCTGAGTACTAAATCAAGACATAATTACAAATACTTACTAATCATATGACCACCAGAGGATGGCTAATTAATCCAAATGAAATACCAAGTTCAGAGCGAATTATAAAATTCTGTGGCATATCTTGAATTGCGGGCAGTAGAGATGATGCTCACACAATCAAATATAAGTTATTATCTCTGCCAGCTCCAAATTCAGTCAAGAGGCTTACATATTTATCAGGTTATTCAGTTTCTAAAAAATATCTCGTGCCACATTTTAGAATATTATTAGCACCTATTCACAAAGTTACCAGGAAAATACTTAAATTTAAATACTTTTTTTCCCCAAGGTGAGCTTTCTTGGAGATTCAAAATCTACACGGTACCACCTAATATGTACAAGACTCCATGTTCAAATAATTTTGGAAGTGTCTGACATTTATTTCCATAATGACTGAACATCAGACAAAAGCCCATTACTGTCACCCTACAGAGACCACTGGGATTTTGTACAAATTTATCCTTGCAATTTCAAGATATACACTCTTTAAGAGGCTAGTTTGTTATTACGATTTAGTTGTAACTGTTTCTACTACAGAGGGACAAAAAGTTATCTTGAGACCTAAGACAAACCTTGTGTCAATATACCTGCTCCATTCCTGACTTACCAGATATCATGTGTATTACTGTATAACACAAATTTATTTTTATTGTTATCTGTTTATTTACTTTTTGTGGATGGAGATAAACTGTTAAGGTTACAAACTACTTGGAAAACAGAAACTAGTATTCGTTTATAGGTGACTTGTTGACATATAGTCTTGCTTCTAATAGCTCCAATGTCTGCCAAGAACACTGGTAAGAAGCCCTTTGGTATACTCAAACAAAAGTATATTTTGAACAACTACAATTTTTATGGTATTGGCCTGGGTAATTCCATGTTTTTTCAGTCCAAAACATATATATGGAATTTGTAATTATGAAACAAGCATTTTAAGCAACAAAATATTTGGCACATAAACTAACATTAACCAAAATACCCTACCTCAAAAAGCCCTAGGAGGAATGGGCACAAGTCTAGCAGTCCTTGGGCAAGCTGAAGTTGCCTTCACTGAAGAGAGAAATACTGAGAACAGTCTTAATAGCTGAAAGTCTTAATAGCCTTTATCAGCCGCTTAAAAGGGAACTTAGTTCAGGAGAAAGGAAAAGGATGCAAACCGCCTAAAGAGATTACGCTTCTTTGAAAAATTATAAAAAGAACCTCAAAGGATTAACAGCATGACAGAAATGAAGATGGGAAAGAGCATGAATACTGAACCAAGAGGGGCTGTCATGTATGTTCCTTCAGATAAAAACAGAGGTAGCTTGAGGACAATGGCCTGGATCAAGGCAACAAAAGTAAAAGCAATGAACTTTTGGAAGATTTAAGGTCGCTCCATTCTATGGGAATTCCAAAGTAAAGAATGCAATTTGCATAGGTACTTCCCAGCTGTGAAGGCCCTACATATAAACAAACATTAGATGTACCTAAAAGGCATTGGGGATGTATTCAACTTAACCAAGAATTAACTGTGTGTGTGTGTGTGTGTGTGTGTGTGTGTGTGTGTGTGTGTGTGTGTGTGTGTGTGTTCAGGGTAAGAGAAAGGGGTTACTTAAATACAAGGCTCATAATGAAAACTGGTCAATACTCCCATGTCTACTTGAATGTGTAATAGGACTCTTAAACTTAATGTATCTGTACCTAACTTATTGATTTTGTTTTTACTACTCAAAGTGCTTCTCCCAGATTTCTCATCAAGTAACTAAACGTCTACTCATTCCTTCCACTTTCTCATTGGAAAAACTCATTGGAATCACCCTCAATTCTTCTATTTCTTTTACCACCCACATGGCATTCATCAGGAATTCTTGTTGGGTCGATCATTAAATTATATCTTGAAAGTGACTACCTCTCACTATCTCCACCTGGTCCAAGTCATTAAATTCTGTTACTAGAATTACTAGAGTGTTCTTGTCGGATCTTCCAGCTTCCCCCTTTGTACTTCCCCACCTCAGTCTTTTCTCAACACAGAGGATAGCCTTATCCATTTAAATTGTAAGACACTTCTTGGCTCAATACTCTTTAGTGTTTTCTCATCTTAGAGTGAAATACAAACTACTTCCCTTACCCCAGTAGGAACTGTATGATGTGGTCCATTGCTATGTCTCTGCTATTAGGTTGGTGCAAAAGTAATTGTGGTTTTTGCAATTATTAACCTTTTAAACTGCAATTATTTTTGCACCAACTTAATATTATCTTCATCCACTCTATCACACATTTACTTATTTCTAGACAAACTGGCTGCTTAGATTTTCTTTGAATGCCCCAAATATCCTATCTTAAGATCTTGGCATGTGTTCTTTTTTTTATTCTGTAATTGCCCTCACCCCACGGATCCCTGCATCATTTGCGTATTGATTTTCTTGTTCCATTAGTTAAATGGTCTGTTTTATTAATTTTACCTTTGTTTTCGTATGAATAATTGACAAGATTTCTTTTTTTCATTTTGCTATTACATGCTATTACAAGGGTCAGCCCTTCTATCATCTCAAAGAGAAAATGCCTCGACATGTTTTCTCCTCTGAAACACAGTCTGAGGGATTACATGAGTCTTAGTGTCCTGGTGAGAGGGCATTCTCAGTTACGTTCATGTCATGCTTCATTTTCAGAATTTCAGAATGTTTCATTGTAAATTATATATTAGTGTCCACATCAGGGTTCGCTCCACATACTTGGGAAATGTATCTCATTCCCACAAGGAGTTCCCTGAAGGTTAGCAGTGGTCCCTAACTTTTGTGTGCTTTTCTCTTCCCTTCCATCTTTCACTAAAATACGAATCACACCACATCAGTCATATCTAATACTCTCCAGTTAAAATACAGAAGGCTGGAACTAGAAAAGACATCGGAGACAAAACTATAAAGTTTACCTCCTAGGAAATCAGAGGACAATGACCACAAATGACTCTGTTAAGATAATCATGATGGCATATAGGAGAAGATTTATATAAGAAAGAGACCATTTTGAGAACAAATGAAGAATAATGCTGCTATTTATAATGATATCAATGACAAAAATGTTAAAATAATAAGATTTAACATTTAACATGGGGCCTATTTTATGGCAGGAATTATTTATAAGTGTATTACCTGTATTAAGTGCTTTAATTTCTTCAGCAATCAAATACAGTAGGCATTAGCAGTATCTTAATTTTGAATGTGAGATGAATGAAGCACATTCATATTTAAATTACTTTAAGTTACCCAATTATAAGTGTCATGGTTGGGAATGGAATCCCTGTAAGAATACTTGAGTAAGTGCTCCGCTACTAGACAAATGGTCGTGATTTCTTAAAATTGGTTGAAAGAGATTAAGAATATTGTAAGCTAATATAAACATATGCTAAAGTGAACTAGGATAGAATGTTGACAAAATACTATATTATATATGAAAAACAAAGTTTGAAAAGTACAATGGGGGAAATAATTGATGGAAAATAGATTGAAAATATATTACAGGAAAGATAATAAATGTTTTTTTTCTTAACTGAAGTTGAAAAAATAAAACTACATCACCAGAAACTTGAAACTGGTTCCTGAAATATAAGGCCATTTAAAATTGGGGATTTCAGGAGACTTTTTCTCATTCTTATCTTCACACAATTAGTAGGTAATGTGCCATGGAGAAAGAGAAAAGGAGGAGTAGCTATATAACTCTAATCAGGCCCAACCATTTTACAGATGAAAGGTTTTGTAATAAGAAAATTAAGAAAAAAATTAAAAAGCCTGGTATTGATTACACAATCAAAACATTAACCCAAATTTTGGGTAATAATATGTATGTTATATTATACATTTTATCATCAAATATGTCTTCTCAAGTAAATAAAATGTCTGTGTTGTAGTTCAAAACGTTTCTAAATGTGTCTGCAAATATACATCTGAACTCAATTAATATTACAAATTCATAATACATATTTTTGTAATTCCAAAATCTAAAAAGCCTGAAAATATAAGACATTTTGTAAATTATTTGGAAGTGAATCTGACCTAGTCTGACACGAAACTATTTACATCTTTATTCATTTAGTGTGAACATTTTAATGTGGTTTTTTTTTTTTTTTGTAGAAATATTGTATAATCAAGAGATACTGCCCCGGGCTATGATGAGTCTGTTGCCTAATATCTTACCTATGTGCATTTAAACTTTTAAAATATCTGAAAAAGTTCAAAATATGTGTTGCCCAAGTGGTTCTGGATATTGAAGAATGGATGTCTACTATACAGAGATGCTGTACTCAGCTGTCGATATGGTTCATTAAGGAGATTGCCTAGGAAACAATACACATCAGCTCCATGCACATCCTTCTAGACAGGACCACCACCTGTCTGACAGTACATTTGTACAGAAAGAAACAAAAGTTTGGTAAGCTTAACTGAGGTAAGAAAAAAGTTCAGCATGATTTCTATTAATGTTTAAGAAAAATACAGACTTCTACTCTGTAAGTTCTAGTACCTATCACCTAATGTTCTGATTTAATTAAAATATGTTATCCTCATTAAGAAATAATGTCAAAATGTTTATTTTAATCTCAATAAAGTGATAAATTCTGATCACATAGGCTAATTCTCATGGCTATCAGGGTGCAATTAAGGAATAATTAAACACAAAAACACATATAGTGATTTTAAATTTGATTAGTCTGTCAAAAACAGTAATAGACAATATACCTTAGAATTGGTGTGGTTCTTCCATCTTTTGTGTGTGTGTGTTACAATATACATATAAATATATTTAAATAATGCTGTGATTTTTTTTTTTTTTGGAAATATTTGAAGTTTCTATTTTAGGATTGCCTCAGAGTAAGATTACAAAACATACAGGTGCATATCTCACTTTTTTGTGATCATATTTTTAATACCAAAGTTTAGTATACAAGTTTTAACTTCCAATCTATTAAGCAGATGTAGGCTTAAATGGCGCTTCATTTTTTTTTTCCCCCAGAACTCAAACACATTGTCATGGAATTAAAACTAAAAGTATCCAGAATAAGTTTCCTCAGAAATGAAGAAATATGTTAATAAAATATTCTCTAAAATAGCTTTACTCATTAAATATCCTGTTAATAAAGCAGAACAGAAACATTAAACATGTAAGTATGGTACTGTGCCAGACACTGCATTTTCAGTAAACATTGTAACTATTTAATTGCTATAAAACCCAGGAAGTTGAAGATTAATAAGGAAGGAAAACAGTTTTTTGTTCACAATCTACCTCTAGTTAGTGAATGCTCAAGATTCAATCCACATCCAAAATCTGAATAGCATAATTAAGAAGCAGTTGGCATTATTAAGTATAAAGAGACTTTGAGGGCTTTCAGACCTGGGTTCCAAAAGCTGTTCTCACAGTTGATATCTCTATGATATCACACGTGTCAAATTTACTAATCCCATTTCCTTATTTTTAAAAAATGCAGTAGCAATAAATACCATATGAATAAGTTGGGAGAATAAAGTGGAATACAGAATAAAAAACATGTAATGATAGGACAGATATCTGTTGGAGCTTTTCAAAATGCAAGTTTTACTATATCTAAAAAAAAAAAAAACTAACAAAAAAAATAAAATTCAACTGAGTAAATTTTAAAGACCTCATTGGCTTATTCAACAATTCATGAATAGGACAGCTTCCAATCTAGCAGATAGGAAGCTGTACACAATGAAAGACTTTTATAGGCAAAAGAGAGCAGGGACATGAAAGTTCTACTAGGCAAAAATAAATAAATAAGTAAATAAATAAATAAATAAATAAATAAATAAATAAATAAATAAATAAAATAAATAAAATAAAATAAAATAAAATAAAATAAAATAAAATAAAAAAATATTATTGCAAGGTTACTTTCCTTTAGGTGATGGTAGGGTGGTCTGTCAGCAGATTACCTAACTAGTGCTGGACAGGTGATTCCTGATTGATTTAAGATTCCATTTCTGAGAAAGTCCAACTTATAATTAAATCTTGGTTTGGTGACCTGACCTGGGCTTAGCATAAGCGGCTTCATTTTGGGCTTGTTGTCTTGTTTTTAATTAATATGAATAATCTTATTAATTGAAATATTAAATATACATATACCATTCATGATTGGACATGGTTAAACTGCTGTCACAGGGGGAAAAAAGCCCTTTCAGATAATATCTCTTTAATAATTTTCTTGTTCTACAAATCTTTCATCTGAATTTGACTTTTAGAAATACATTTACTTTCATTTTTTAAAAAATTATGTGTCTCAAAGAAACTTTTCAAAATTTTATTTTTAATTTTTCTAATTTTTCAGATTTCAAAAGATCATATATTCAAGTGTATTATTAGTTAACTCATAACTTCTTAAGATATAAATAGAACTCTCATTTGCATGTAAAATTTTAAGATGATAATTTAAAGAATCAACAGTTATTTACAAAGACAACAAAGGGAAATACACTTTATTAAATTCTTTGGAATAGAGTATTTTCCTGCTGTTAAAAAAAAGTTTGATTTTCATCAGTGTTTCTGAAGTTTTGCCAAAAGGTCAGTTCTAAAGCTTATGATTAAGTATATTAATTCTGGAATTTAAAGTGTAAAAAATTCCATATGTACATAAAAGTAACCCTCACAAAGTTATCCTTCAAATTCATATGGATTAAATCTAGATACCTAGCATTCATTTTATAAACTCCGGCCTCCTTCTTTTTAATGTCATCAATTTAGCTGATTTTTCTGGCTATTTCCACACAGTCTTTTATTCTGCATGTTTTTCCTTGAGAATTCATCCAGTGGCTCTGTTCCTAATTCCTTCATTGATAATAATCATAATGATGACAAGGACGATGATGATGACATTTATAACAAAGGTAACTATTATATTAACACTTAACTATAATGTTAGTTATAGATTAGGTATTATCCTAAGCTCATTGCATATCATTTCTTTTAGTCTCACAACACAATTCTATAGAGTAGCACAAATATTATGTCTTCACCAATGTTATTTTATCTCCAATTACAGAAAATATTCTAGTCATTATCTTATATCTTCATATCCCTGAATTTTCTGATCATGCAAAGACTCTATATCAAATATGTATGAAAAGTCCAAATACAAAGGTCTTTATGTTTTACTTTCTTTTGTTCTTTCTTATTTCACACTGTAGAAAAAAAAAAAATCATTTAAAACCTTCTTCAAAGTTCTTTATCATTTCTTTTTACTCTTTATGTTTCTTTTCTCACAACTAACCAAATTTTAAAACACCCCAAACTTGTATTCTTAATATCTGTATCAGTCTTTTTAATCTTAATTTAATCTATTCCTTGTCTTTTTCTTTTTTCTTTTTTCTTACTCAAGTCACTTCTAAGTATTTCTTGCAGTAGGATTTTAGGTGTCCCTGAATGATCCTAGTATATCAAGTTCAAAACATTATCTTTAGGCTTCAGAGACTTTCAGAAAATGTTTGTAACTTTATAAATAACATGTATTAGGCACTATTTCTGTTTCCACCTTTGTTCTACTTAGTTTTTGGATTTTTACATTTGTTCACACTACTAATCAATCCTTGATTTGGTGACTCAATCTATGCCTATTCTTCATCAAGTCACATCTGTTCTTAAAACTCATTTGAGCAGCATATATTATCCTCAATGTCCTATTGGAATCATTATAATCTATAATGTAGATTTGAATAGTAAAAAAAAAAAAGGAAAACAAGTTAATGACTGATGACAAAAAATAATAAAGTTGTTCTACTTAATACTTTTAGAACTAATATCATATTAAAGATTTCCAAAAAAAATGCAGCTGGAGGAGCAGTGCATTTTTTTTCAATTGTGGTTTAGAATTGAGAGACAGAGCTAGGTTATTGCCTTTGCAGCCATTATCTTTAAAGTTAGCATTATTGCAAGTGCTTTCTATAAACGCAGTTTGTTGTGGGAGGGGGAAGGAATTAACATGAGAGAAGAGACAAAAATCACCATTAAGATTAATGTGAGAAAAATATTGATATTAAGTAATGCTTATTTGCTGCTAGTCTTATTTGAATGATATGCTCAAGTCCTAACTTTCAATGTTATAAATTAAAATTCTGATAATGAAATTCCCTTCCCTACTTCCTAACCAGCCATTCTCTCCTCAACCAGTTATGATCAGGAGTTCAGTTCCTCAAGGGCACTAATATTATTTTGTTATTGTCATCAATAACCTATTAACAATCCCACTGTCATTTCTTAGTCTTCATTTTATTTTACCACTCAGCAATATTTATCATTATTTATCCCATCTTTGTCCTTGAAAAAAACTTTTTATTTATCTTTCTAATTGGCTACTTTTTTCAATTTCCTTTGTGTTTCTCTAATTTTTAAATGTTGACATTCTCTAGGAGTTTGCTATGTACACTCAATCACTAGGTTCTCAAATGTAGTTCCAAAGATTTTAATATTATCTATAATCTGACTCACCCCTGAACTCCAGAATAATTTAATCTGCTTATTATTTCCTATTCGGTATATAATCTATATTAAAATTAAGATTTCTTTTTTTTTTTTAATTCCTTGTTTTCCTCAAAGCTTGCTTATTTCCCAATATTTACCATTTTGATAAATGGCCATCCTTGATGACTCTCATTCTCTCAGGTCATATGTAATCAGTCAATTATCTCTACGGGCTGGTCCGTGAATCTGGGCCTTCTCCACCACAGCTATCTTAGTATAACAAATTTCACCTATAGTATTTGTGGGATCCAGAGCAAGAATAAAACGGGAATTCACTACATACATCTAAGTACTTAAAAGTTATATATGCTGTTTTACTCATAGCCTGGGCTGCTCCCTGTAATGGGACCTATGTGGCCCTTTCTCAGGGATTTTCTGAATGACCGGGAAACAGGCAGTGCTTTCTTTCTTTCCCTGACCAGGCCCGCAGCCTGTGGTTCAGCCAGAATAATAGCGAGACTGTGCTGAGGCAGGGCCGCATAAATGTGGGCCTGGAGCATCAGGCTCCTGGGATATTACCTGAACCTTTTGAACCCAAATTAGAGATTGACAAGGTCAATCTCCCCAGCGAACCAGGACAGGTTGGTTTCCCTCTCCCATACCGCACTTGACTCAGTGTTTCCCAAACACCACTACTCAGCTGAGGGGAGAAAAGCAGCACTGTTTATCTAGGGAACGGGGTGGTTTAGACACACTGTCAGTGACTTCCTTCCACCTGCTCACGTGTTCTCAGTCTCACTGCATCTCTGGCTTGACAAGAAACGTTCTCCTCCAAGGGCCTGCTCTAGCATATTTCATTTACTTTGATTAGTTATAAATTTTCAGCAAAGGTTCTTAAGAGAATGAAAAGAAATATACACACACACACATACATATATATATATATATATATATATACACACACACACACATACTTATATATATTTATATATGTGTGTGTATATATAAATATATATATATATATAAAATATATAAATTTATATTTGTTTTTGCATTTCAGTATTAGTATATAGTATAAAACCCTCCAAAGTGTGTGACCCAGGGTAGGACTCCCTTTCCTAGATCAAAGTGTCATGGTATTTGTCCCAGCTTGTGGCTGTTTCACTATGTGGCCCCTGTGATATTACCTCTGACCATAATTATTACATATGAGCTAATTACATTCCCATATAGTCATAAGATATATTTCAATTTATTAATACTAATCCATTTGAACAGAAATTAATATCCTTGAGGGGGAAATAAAAGGTTTATCTTTTCTAGGAAATGTATATTCCTAAACTTCCACACTCTTTCCTGAAGATAGCAAGAGAAGAGGACTCATCAAATTTATATAATTGTACTAATTTGTTTTAAAATGCAGAATGCCTTATTTGGACATTTCCCTGAAGGTACTGTTTGTGGAAATAGAAACTGCCTCAAAACTTTGCAAATTATAGGCTCTATAAATATGATCTATTCAGCAAGTGTTGACTTTTTTTAATTCTCAATTTTCACTTTGATTTTTGAGAACAGTTATTTTCAGGTATTTCAGCTGAAGTACCATGATATATTGTAGTACGTAGTTATAGGCCACTCATGCTGCATTACAAAAGCAGACATATCAGTTGGAAAGCATTTCATAAAGTTGGACCTAAAAGGCATTATTACTTTACAACATGATCCAGCCGCAAAACCTTTGAAGATGTATCTTTTTTTGTGGAAGTTGCTAGTGACTCCAGATGCTTTCACTTCTACTATGAAGGCCCTGTCTACAAAAGAGCCAAAAATGGTTTGCAGTGAATAAAAAAAGTAGTGTCAGCAAATCATTGTTACTGAAAATACATAAAATATTTTTCTGGTTTCATCTTCTCTATCAACAATAAAGGGCATTGAAAACAAAAAGTGAAGAAAATATAGTAAGTATTTTTTTTTCTTTTCTGACATAAAATTTTCACTTGTTCCAAAACCACTCTGTGTCAATAAAATTTGGTGGCATGTAAATAAAGCACTAGCCCTGAGAAATATACTGAAGCTCAATGTATGAAGTACTTAAACGAAAACGAAAATATTCTTGGGCTTTCCCACAACTTATACAATGTTGAGTAAAGTTGTTCCACTGTGTCTGTCATTTCTAATTCATAGTTTTATTACAACCATGTTAGTTAACTAAGGGCCAGTATATATATTTATTGCTTTTACATACTATTCAAAAGAATGAAATATAACTTACATGTACTAAAGCAGAAAGTTCCAAGGACTTATTGTTATAAGAAATAGGAAGTGTTCAAAGTGTTACGAGATGTCTTTTTGTAAAAATATATTAATAATAATGTAGAATGCATTGATATACTCTTCCCAAAATGGAAAATATGTATAATTATATTTTGCAAATACAGGAGTTAAGTTTATTTTTATGTTCTATACCATATAGATACAGATATTGTGTAGAAAATAAATGTTTAGTTGCATTTGCAGTTAACAAAAATAAATATTACCATATGGCATCTATAATTTTTAGAATAATTTAAAAATTCATAATTATAAACTCTTTTTGCCTTCTTTATATCAAAGTATTAAATTTGTAACCTTATAGAGACACACTCCATTTGCCAAGCAAATTTGGGAATTTTCTCAGAATTCTTGGCAATGAAACTAAAATGCATTACTTACCTTATTCACATTTCAGTCTACATTAACTAAAAATGAACTCAGGCTAAAATAATGATTATATAGGCAGACCTATTTGAAAGAAACTTCAGTAATTCACACCTAATGAACAGCAAAGAAGGGTCAATTAGAACCATTGTTAAATCGTTAGAAAAATATTCTTCTTAATGCTGTTGTGAGCACTATATTCATTTACTTATCATGAAAATCTATTCCTTAATACTATAGTGGTTACTTCCAAAAAGGCATTACAACTACCAGGTAAGTGCTATATGCCTTACTCATAGTATGCTAAGGGCTTACATACAGTATCCCACTTACCCTTCTCATTTATCTTAGGAGGTCAGGACTACTATTTAAAATTTATATGCATACAGTACAGTCATAGAGAGATCAGTTGATCTGCTTAAAACCACATGTCTAGAGAGAGGTGTACTACCATGCTTCCCCAAAAATAAGACCTAGTCAGACAATCAGCTCTTATGAGTCTTTTGAGGCAAAAATTAATATAGTAGAGTGAAATAAGACCTGGTCTATAATATAATATAATATAATATAATATAATATAATATAATATAATATAATACAATATAATATAATAAAATACAATATAATGCTGGGTCTTATATTAATTTTTTCTCCAAAAGATGCATTAGTGCTGATTATCCGTCTAGGTCTTATTTTCGGGGAAACACGGTAGGGTCTAGTGCAACCCTGTCATTTGTAACCCCATTTAGCCTTAAAACCTCTACTCTTTTGCTTCTTTGTATGGTTTTCTACAGGAACAAATCAATACAATACCATTCAAGAGATCAGGTTAGATTTAAAATAATGATTATATCTATGCATCTGAACAAATGAAATAAAATTGTGTTAATTTTTCTAAAACAAAAAAAAAAAAGTAAACTGCTGCTTCTTTGATACATAAAAGATTAAATCTATGTCTTTTTGTTTTGTAATTAGTACTAAACCCAATTATTTGCTGACAGGCATTCTAGCTTCAGGCTGTGCTAAAAAAGTAGCTACAGACTTCTGTAATTAGAATTTTATTTTAATTCATATCATAGGCATTTTTAGACATATATCCCAAAGTTATATTTCCATCATGTTTACCAAAATTGTCTTTTTGCTCTTTCTACTTACACAAATAGACAACTAAAAACAAATTGCTGTGTTTGATAGTTTTCATATTTATGAATATCACTTATCTCATAAAAGAAAAATGAAAATTATATGTGATAATATATGAAAGATTTAGAACAATGCCTGGCATATTGGTTGTTCAATGAATGTAAACATTATCATTGCTATTGATATTAATACTTCCTTTTTATTTGGTAAGTTTGACATCTTACATTTTGTAAATTTAAGGTGTACAGTGTATAATTTAGATACATTTATATATTGTGATAAGATTGCTATTGAAGAAATATTTATCACATGACATCATTATAGTATAATATTATTGGTAATATTCATTGCAGTGTGTATTAGATCTCTTTGGCGTATTTACCACTCATTATAAGTTTCTACCCTTAAACATCATCAATTTTATCCCCTCACTCTCCATCCACTGGTAACCACCATTTTACTCTATGTTTTTACAAGTTTGACTTTTTTAGATATAAATAGTTATCTTTCTCTGCCTGACTTATCTCAGTATATGTGTTCAAGGTCCATTTGTGTTGTTGCAAATGGCGGGATATTCTCCTTTCTTGTGGCAGAATAATATTCCATTGTGTACATATTCCACATATTTTTTTCCATTCATCTGTTGCTGGACATTCAGTTTGTTTCCATATCTTGGCTATTGCAAATAATGCTGCAATAACCATTGGTGTGCATATATCTTTTCAACATCCTATTTTCATTTCCTTGGGGTCTATACCCAGAAGTGGAATTGCTGTATCATATGGTAGTTCTGTTTTTAATTTCTTTGGAATCTCCAAATTGTTTTCCATACTGGTTCAATTAATTTATATTCCTACCAACAGTTTATAAGGATTACCTTTTCACTACATCCCCAACAGCCTTTGTTATTGTTGATTTTTTTATGATAGCATTCTAACAGGTGTGAGGTGATATCTCATTGTGGTTTTTATTTGCATCTTTCTGATGATTAGTAATGTTGAACATCTTTTCATGTGCCTCTTGGACATTTTCATTTCCTCTTTTTATGCTCATTTTTAATTAGATTGTTTTTCTTTCATTGTTGTGTAAGTTCTTTATATATATTTCATATCAATCCCTTATCTAATATATAGCTTAAAAAATTTCTCTCATATTCTGTAGGTTGTCATTTCATTTTGTTATTTTTTTTTCTGATCAAAACCTTTTGAGTTTGATATAGTCACATCACTGTTTTTTATTTTTGCTTTCCTAGTTTATCCTTTTGGCCTAAGTCCAAAAAATCATTGCCAACACCAATATCGAGAAGCCTTAAGGTATCAGGTCTTATGTTTAAATCTTTGATCCATTTTGAGATAATTTTTGTGAGTGGTGTGAGATAGGAGTCCAATGTCATTGTTCTGCATGTGTTTATTTTAGTTTTCCCAGAACCATTTGTTGTATAGACTATTCTTCCCCCATTGGATATTCTTGGCTCCCTTGTTGTATATTAGTTAATTGTATATGCCAGAATTTAATTATTAATATGTTCTGTTCCACTCATCTATACATCGATTTTTGTGCCAGTACCGTACTGTTTTATTACTATGGATTTGAAACATAGTTTGAAATCAGGAAGTGTGGTACCTCCAGCTTTGTTCTGAAAGGCATATGAAGTCAATGCTAACTTTACTGAAAGGCATATGAAGTCAATGCTGACGCTCAAGCACCATGCTCTAAGAAAATGCTTTCTATTACCATATACCAAAATTAACTCAAAATGGATCAAAGACCTAAATGTACGTCCTGAAAGAATAAACTGCACAGAATAAAGCATAAGTACTAAATTTATGAACCTTTTGTTCAAAGAGAATTTTAATGAATTTGATCTCAAAGACAAGGGAAGTAAAAGCTGAAATAAATGCATGGTGCTGTATCAAACTAAAAATCTGCACAGCAAAAGAAACCATCAACAAAACACAGAGGCAATCAACTGCATGGGAGGAAATATCTCCAAACAATGCATCTGATAAGGGGCTAATATCCAAATATACATATGGAACTCATACAACTCAACAACAAAAAAGACAAACAATCTAATTAAAAAATGGGCAGAGGACATGAACAGAAAATTCTCCCAAGAAGGCATACTAATGGCCAAAATATAAATGAAAAAATGCTCAGCTTCACTAGCCATTTGGGAAATGCAAATCAAAACCACAATGAGAAATCACCTCACACCAGTTAGAATAATAACAAATGTTGGAGAGGCTATGGAGAAAAAGGAACCCTCATACACTGGTAGTGGGAATGTAAATTGCTCAGGCGCTATGGAAAACAATGAGGAAAAACTGAGGGTTGCTAGATGGGCGGGAGGGGTGGGGGGTTGGGGGGAGGGTGAGGGGATTGGAGGGCAATCGGTGACCATAGGATGGCCACGGGCTTGAAAATTAATCTGGGGAACGTAATTTGGTGGTTACCAGAAGGTAAAGGGGTTGGGGGGTGGGGGATGAGGGTGAGGGGGATCAAATGTATGGTGATGGAAGGGGAGCTGACTCTGGGTGGTGAACACACAATGTGATTTATGGATGATGTGATACAGAATTGCACACCTGAAATCTATGTAATTTTACTAACAATTGTCACCCCAATAAATTAAAAATAAATTAAAAAAAAAAAGAAAACAGTGTGGAGGTTCCTCAAAAATTAAGAATAGAATTACCATATGACCCAGCAACTCCTCTCTTGGATATCTACCAAAAAAATCTGAAAACATTTATCCATAAAAATATATGTGCTCCTATGTTCATTGCAGCTTTATTTAGGATGGCCAAGACATGGAAACAACCAAAGTATCCTTCCATAGATGATCGGATAAAAAAGATGTGGTATACAACACAATGGAATACTATTCTGCCATAAGAAAACATGAAATAGTGTCATTTGCAACAACATGGATAGAGTTTGAGATTATTATGCTAAGCGAAATAAGTCAGACAGAAAAAGTCGAGAACCACATGATATCACTGATAGGTGGTATATAAACCTGAAAACAACAAAAGAACAAGACAAACAAATGAAGGAACAAAAACTCACAGACACAGACAATAGCTTAGTGGTTACCAGAAGGTAAGGGGGGAGAATGGGTGGTAGATGAGGGTAAAAGGAATCAAATATATGGTGATAGAAAAAGAGCAGACTCTGGGTGGTGAACACACAATGTGATATACAGATGATGTATTACAGAATTGTACAACTGAAACCTATGTAACTTTATTAACAATTGTCACCCCAATAAACCTTAATTAAAAAAAAAGAAAAAGAAATTCTATTTCTGTGATAAGTTTTTCTAAAACATCAGAAAATGTATTAAAATGACGATAATCTAGTAACATGACAAGCAGGTTTCCAAATACAACCTTGTGGACAAGACTAGCACTCAGTTTTAATGCTTTTTTTATTTTAAGTTTAGGATACTTTTGCTGCCAAGTATAAATCTTGAGTAACAACTTAATATTCAACATAATGGTAAGTGTATATGGCTCCCCTACTTTGGCATGTCATAATGTTCAGTGATATCAATAATCTCATTTTATGTAAGCTCCATAAGCACAGAAATGTATTTTTTCTCACCTAGAATAGTACCTGGCCTTTATAAAACACTCAATATTTGTTAATTTGAATGATTGTCATTGATTGTACTTTTTTCTGTATATGAACAAAATTTTTCATTTACAGTGATAAATTGCAATTGAAATGCATTTTTATAGATGAAAACTCGTAATCATTTCTTAAGCATTTAAAGAATTAATTTAAATGTTAAAATATTTCATGTTTCAAAATATGCATTAATTCATATTTTGTTTAATTGTCTTTGTGGGCTAATAAGTAGTGATATAACATGAAAATGATTAATCTGAGTCAAATGCACCGTGTTGGGAGAATGGCTATGTAGTGGCTGAAAAGGTGAAATCTTTTAGGAGAATCATTGTATGACATACAGTGTGAAAGTTTTTTGAACTCAAGGGAACCAAGGACCAAAATTACATTCTAGTGGATGTATGGGGTTTTGGGAAGCTTCCATGTTGGTGAACACGTCCCATGTACTAGGAGGGTGACATACCCCTACTCCATGGGGACAGAAGTTCCTGTGATCGGCCCCTCTCAGATCATCCTATGTATTTCTTTATCTGGCTGTTCATCTGCATCCTTTATCAACTGGTAAGCCTAAATATTTCCCTGAGTTCTGTGAATGCTCTAGCAAATTAATCAAATGTAAGTTTGTGGGAATTTCTGATTTGTAGCCAAGTTGGACAGAAGTTTTGGGAAACCTGGGCACTGTGTGTGATTGATTGATTGGCATCTGAAGTAGAGTGTGAATTGTCTTGTGGAACTGAGCCCTTAACCCCTGGGATCTAACAATAACTCCAGTTAGATTTAACATTGAGTTCAATCGTATGCCACCTAGAGGGTATTTCAAAGAATTATTTGCATGGGGAAAATTTCCCACACACATGGTGAACAGAAGTGTCAGAAGTGAAGTGTTCTATGTGAAAGTGAAGGAGACACATAAGTGGAAAACTGAGTTTTTCTAACTCAGATATAAAAAGCAACTGAAGCATATTAACATTTTTTAAATGTTGCTGCTTTTCCAGTCTTTCTAATGTGATGAACTTATTTTCTTCATGCGTCAGTGATAACCAATGGAGATTAAAACTCCAGATTAAACAAAGCCCATTTAACATTGGTATTCCCTCACTTTTTCATCTGTTATGAGGATCAGGCAAACTAATTCATGTGATGTGGTGAAAGTACTATCTAACAGAGCATAAACATACAGTAAAAAGAGATATAATTAAGTTTTTAAATTTCATTTAAGTTACTTTATATTATGTTGTACAATACTCATATTTTTAATTTTGTTATATTTAGTCAATTGGTATTAAAATTATTTTTTGAATTGTGTCCTGAAAAATTTATATGTTGAAGTTCTAATACCCAGTACCTCAGA
Source organism: Rhinolophus ferrumequinum (assembly GCF_004115265.2). NCBI lineage: Eukaryota > Metazoa > Chordata > Mammalia > Chiroptera > Rhinolophidae > Rhinolophus > Rhinolophus ferrumequinum. Next base: position 23,492,056 of record NC_046288.1, on the reverse strand, counting down.
ATGTGACCTTTTTTGGAAATAAGATCATTGTAAATGTAATTAGTTAAATTAAGATGAGGTCACATGGGGGCAAAGTAGACCCATCATCTAATATGAGTGGTGTTCTAATAACAAGAATGCCATGTGAAGAGATAGACATACAGGAGAGAGCACTGTGTGAAGATTGGAATTACGTAGTCAGTAGCTAGGAGACAGTCCTGGAACAGTTCTTTCTCTGGTACCTTCAGAAGGAGCATGGCCCTGCTCACACCTTAATTTTGGGCTTCTGGTCTCCAGAACTGTGAGATAATACATTTTTGTTATTCAAAGCCACCCAGTTTGTGTTATTCTGTTATGACAGCTACTGCAGAACAATACAAGTAGATTTACTATTCTGTGCCATACTTAGAAAACACAAGGATGAAGAGTACATGATCCCAAATAAACCAGTAAATGCCTAATACATTGAAGTTTGATAAGTATAATGAAAGGTGGAAGAAGTTTGTCTTAGGTGAGGTTCTCTGATAAGTACACCATAAGCTAAAGATCCAGATGCACGTGATTTATTCAGGAAAACTCACAGGAAAACCCAGATAAAGTGTAGAGGAAGCAAAATAGAAAAGAGGAAGAAGCAAGGGTGGGTTGTAACTTGAAATCCAGGCACAACCCAAATCTTAGAAGGAACTCTGAAGAATAAATTCAAAAGTTTGTCCAAACTGGAGGCAAGAGCTGGGCTTTTGTGCTCCTACACCAGTCATAGACAACTGGTCAGGTTCGGGGCTTGGGGGAAATAATATAACAGTATAAGATCAAAGAAACCTAGACACTTCCAACCTTCTCCAGGGGGCAAAGTGGTTCAGGGCCAAAGGACAGTACTGTGAGTTTTGCAAATGCTCCTGGATGGGTGTGAGGGAGGGGCTCAGGAGTACACAAGGCTGGGGGACTGGATCCGGAAGGGGCTTGAAGACTTAGCACTCTGTCTACACAGGATTTTATGGAAGATTCTATGAGGGGCATGACATTAACCTTGAGAGTTTAAGAAAAGCTTTTCTGGAGGGAGAGTTTTCTTTTTTGAATCTTGAGGTACATGTATATGTGAACCAGTTGGATATCAGTACTCCCTCAGTTGTCAGTTTTGTGATCTTACTTGCATTCTACATTTTCTTTACTATTATATTTTCTGGAATTGAACTTGTGTTTGATTTAATAATGTCCTTCACAGTGTCCAGCAGAGTGCACTCGAATGTGAATGTTAAGCATTTGATTTTTTATCAGCCTCATTCTTCTTTTATTTGTCTATGAGTCACTGCCCTGCTAATGCTAATTTTATTTTTAAATCTATTCCAAGATATTTGCTTGTTTAGGAAGCTGTTTTGGACAATCTACTCCTGTTACACTGTCACATTGACATCAAAAAAACAGAAACAAACAACTCACAATTTTATCAAAATATTTAAACAGTATTTTAAACACATATTCCAGATGTGATGTTGCCATTAATAATAATACATGTTTGTGCGTATATATGTATATGTATATATATATATATATATATGTATTTATATACATATATATACATAAAATATATTGTAATCTTAAATTTAAATACATATGTATACACACACACACACACATATATATTAGACTAACTCAAAAAGAGAACTTTCCCTTGCTTTAACTTGATATCTATAATATGTCAAGCACCAGAAAAAAGAAAATGTGTTAATCCAGATACTCTTTTAATTGACTCAAATTATTTAGAGAAAATAATATCAAAAGAAAATATTAGGAACTATAAAACATAGCAAGAACAGATTGAATGTAAACACTAAATATGAAGAGTTTGTTTGCAAAGTGTTTTTTTATCCAATTTTTATTAATAGAACAACTGTTTACTTAACTTTCAGATTGCCTGAGAAATTTTCTATAAAATTTGAGGAAAAGCAAATATTTAACACAAGGATATCAGTCAATGAGAGAATAGTTACAATGTGTAAAACTGTTCTCTAAATAGTGTTTCATTTACTAGGTAAAATTTCTGGTTATTCTTCCTTTGAGATTATTTGTAAGATCTAGAATTACATGTAAATGAATATAGATCAAATGTAAAATCACATCTTAGACATCAGTTCATATTGTAACAAATGAAAACAATTGCCAAGGCAGGTGATACTAAAATGTTCGAATTCATGCCTCTTTTTTTCCATTCTGGGATTCTGTACCCCTGGGAGGTCTTATCGGCTTGAAGCAGCTGTTATGCGAGACAATGTCTTTGGAAACAAGAAAAATAGGTTTATATAACTGCTAGTCTGAGCACCAAAGTTTATAAAAACTGAATATGTAGAACACAAAAAAGTATAGTCATTGATTTTAATGAAGTGATACACTCCACGTTTCATTAAAATTACTGGAAGACTGATGTGAATAGTCAAAGGGGAATAATTAAGCGACTCTGAAAACAATATACCTATTTAATTATGTACAAAAAGTTGTATATACTTTTTCTACTTTATTATTAAATCTAATGCACTAAAAGTATCTTGAGACACTAACAGTTATAAATATAGCTACAAATATACATATCTGTAAAGACAAAAATTACTTGACCTATTTTTTTTTATTCAAAGCTTTTGTCACATATCAAATGTGAGCTGACAACTTGTTATAGAAGCCATGTGTTAAATATTTCTACCTGAGTAGCTTGTCTTTCACAGTAGCATCTGAGGCCAGATACTAGATGAATCCATTTTAGTTGTGGGAATAATTTGTTTCATATTGACATCAAAATTTTAAGTACGGTTTGTGAGTTAATTTCAAGAAAATAAAAGGGTTTAGATCACAGATACACCAGCCAAAATGCCAGTGGATATGTTATAAAATTACAGATATATTGACTTATTTTTTTATACCTAGAAAATAAAAAACTGAAATCAAAATGTACTGGTGAAATATCTAAAGAAATTTACTATTCTCTCCTTATACAAGTTTGCTGCATGTTTAATTGGGATTAATCAGAAACAAAATATTAAGACTGTAATAATGAGACATATGATATTGTAGGCCCAAGTAATGTAAGTCTAAAACATTGAATTAATTTGGAACAAAACTAAACTATTCCTTCATCTTTCATTTAATTATGACTATATTTCCAAAAATATTTATCATGAACTCATTTGGGGAATTCTGCTGGGTTTTGGGGAGAAAACCATATTCTTGCTCCCAAAAGCATAGGGAAGGTTGTAATGGTTGCAGGTAAATGAAATATTGAATAAGTGTTGTTTCAACTGCTGATGCTATTGAAAACCATCAGTAAACATGCTCGCCCTCAGGTTTCCCAGGGGAATTTCTAACTTCATACATAATTTAGTGAATCTCGATGCCTTTATTTTAGGTAAGAGTCAATGTCATATATCAAAACATTTCAGAGTTAAGACTAGAGCATTTGCAATCCAAGCATGAATTAACTCTTTACGACATAGTGTTATCTTCAAATTATTAATTCTTTTGCTTATTCTGTCTTTTAAAAAAATTGTTTTTCATTTATAGTTGACATTCAATATTAGATTAGTTTTAGGTGTACAACATAGTGGTTGGACATTTACATAGCTTACAAAATAATCTCCCTGGTAAGTCTAGTAACCATCTGATACCATACATAGTTATTACAATATCATGGACTATATTGCTTATGCTGTCCTTTACATCCGCATGACTATTTTGTAACTGCCACTTTGTACTTCTTAATTCTTTCACCTTTTCCACCCAGCCCCCCAGGCCTCTATTATCCAGTCTTAAATCCATGTCTCCTTGGTTAAACACCAGGATCAGGACTAGGGTGAGGCTGGTGAGAAGCCTAAGGACACAATTTGAGGTACTCACTCTCAGGGTCTTGCAATGCTAACTAGTTCTTTGCACATGCCAGGCAAATGCTGTTTTATATACTATATTGCACAGCTGAGAATTGGTAAACAAAAAATTATCATGACACTTGTTAGATATGGGAAGAGTTTTATCTAAAATACAGGGGGCGTTTGTAGAAGGGGAGAGAGACCTCCCCTTGAAAAATCAAGCTCAACTCTAAAGACAACAAGAAAAAGTGGGAATTTATAGCCAAGTAACAGGGTGGAGGTAAGAGGATGGAAAATTACTAAGTGCAAACACACATCAGGGGTAAGGAGGATTATGGCTAAACCTAGTTGGCAGTATTTTTTTTTGTAGGCAGGCCAGCGTGATAAAACATTGAGGGTGGGGGATAAGGAATTCAGTCAGATATTGAGGGCAGAGGATTTTCCCTAAACTAATTTAGTAGAATTCTTGCTATAATTGGGCTCTTTAGGACAAAGCCCAAGAACCAGACCTAGTGAACAAGTACCCAAAGAAGCTTGATTAGAGTTTGGTCAAGGAGTGACACAATCTCCAATGAAATTAGTGAAAATTTCAAAAATGGAAAAAAAAAAGAAAAGAACCCTCAAAGACTTTGGAAACAGACCTAAGGGCAAAGAGCCAATGGAGACACATGTATCAACAAAATCTACGAAAACTCAGTAAGAAAGATGAGAGTCAATAAAATTTAAACCAAGACTTCTTCCTCCCTCCCCCTTATGCCTCAGTAATGTAGAGGCTACTCCTAACGCTACAGCCAGGAACACAGGATTCTCTCTCTCACCAGTTCCCAGGGTGCTTTCTTCCTGGGAGGAGGAGAACTTCAGCATTTGTCACCCTATTCCCTGCTTCCTGTTGCTGAGGCCAAGTCCCAGTCAAGTGAGGATGAGAGGCAAGGACTCCCTTCTCCTGCCTTGACACCACTAGCCATCAGGGAAACACAAATTAAAACCTCAGTGAGATATACCACTTCACACCCACTGGTATGGCTAAAATAAAGTCAGACCACAAGTGTTAACAAGGATGTGGACAAATCAGAACATTCATACACTGTTAGGGGAAGTGTAAATTGGTATAGGTGCTTTGGAAAACAGTATAGCAATTCCTCAGATAATGAAAGGTGGAGTCACCATATGACCCAGCAATTCTACTCCTAATATATACCAAAAAAAAAAGATATATGTATATATGTCCACAAAAATACTTTTATCTCAATGTTTATAGCATCATCACTCATAATAGCCAAAAGGATAAACCATCCCAAATGTTCATCAAAGGACAAATAGATTAAAAAAGTGGTATATACATATACATATATATAATGGATTGTCATTCAACAATAAAGATAATGAAGTATTGATACATGTTACAACATGGATAGATAAACCTTGAAAACATTATGCTAAGTGCAAGAAACCAGCCACAAATGACCACATGAACTATGATTTTATTCATATCGAAAGCACAGAAGACAGAACCCTATAACCATAGAAAAGAAATTAATGATTGCTTAGGACTGGAGAGTTAGGAGTGGGGGTTATAGAGAGAGGGGATGTGATAGCTACAGAATACGGGATTACTTTTCGGGTTGATGACAATGTTCTAAAATTGACTATGGCTATGGTGCAGATATCTGTGAATATTCTAAAAATCATTTAACTTTATGCTCTAAATGGATAAATTGTATGATATGTGAATTACATCACAGTAAGGCAACTAAAAAAATAATAACCAAACTTGCTTTCACTGGCTTTGAAGATGGAGGAAGGTGCCATGTGCCAAGGACTGTAAGTGGCTTTAAATAGTAAAAAAAGCAGGAGAACATATTGTCCACTAGGGGTAACAGGGAATTAGACCAGCTCTGCCAACACCTTGGTTTCAGCCCAGTTAGACACATTTTGGTCTTCAGATCTACAGAACTGTAAAATAATAAATTTGTGTTGTTTTAAACAGTAAATTTGTGGCTTAAACAAGCAACAAAAATTAATACACTCTATCCAGGCTATATGAATAACATTTGTAGCCAGTTAGTTGACAAAAGTGCCAATAGATTTTATAGACAATGGATTCCCCCAATTAAAATTCTTTACTAAAATCAGAGGAGGAAAAATGGTGGTCAAGCAAATGTTCTATAATTATCATCATTAAATAATGTAAAGAGTATAAGTAATAATAATGAGAGTATTTGCATCACGTGAAGCACCGAATTATTTAATTGTTATCACTGAGTTTTGTAGCATGAATAATTCATTAATGCATTATTTTTGCCTGTTACTTATTGATTTACTGTTACTCTTTCTTTTTTATTAATACATGAAACTTTCTTTAAAATGCTACTATATCATATTGCTAGTAATAAAGTTAGGAGCATTTAGCTAATCTCCTGGTTTTCATCAAATAAAGATAACTACAAAAAACTAAATCCAAAATTAAAATTTAAAAAAGTTTCTTCATTGCTTACTATAAATATTTTCTGTCATAAAAATGAACTATATGATTCTAATTAAACAGTATCTACCCTGTTTAATTTTTCATATATATTGTAACTTTTATTAATACATGAGAATAGTAAGAAAATGTTTACTGCTTCTCAATTGTTGTTTGTGTGAAAACTTTAATGACTTACTTTACGTTTTTCTGTGGAGAGGTTAGGTTGATCAACTTAGAAAATGCTGTTTAAAAATTGATCCTGACAAGTGAGCACAGGACATTGTATGTTAATTTATTTGTATAAGATTTTAGTGTTTCTCTGAAAAGATGATATTCCTATTACCTCCTTCATTACTTATATAGTGAAATACCTTGGGTATGCAATCATGTTTATCCCTCTCAGTGATAATTAAAGGCCACTGAAACCTAATTTTTGTCATTCCACATTTACATCAGTCTATTTTTCTTGTCTCTTAGCTTGAGTTGGCTCTGTACCTAACAAGTTATATCAATAGCTGTTATGTGTTTGTAGTGGCAATCCACCATGGACCCTGAGATTCCCTGCAAGTTCTTGCTGACTCTGACATGAATGCAAGGCCCTTTCTACTCATTAACTGGGCCATTTTTCAGAGTTATATTTGAAATAAACAACCTTCAGGAATGAGGTTATATCTTCCCTTGGACAGAGATCAGGCTTGCTTGTACGCAGTGTACAGTCAGGGAATTCCCCAATGCAGTCTTCCTTTCCTGTAGTGCAACCCACTGCATGTGGAAGCATCCTTTATAGGCCCTTTGATTAATCTGGGGCTTGTGGGGAAGGAGAAGTGAAACAAACAAATATGGCTGTTGCTTTTACCATGAGTAATAAAGTCCTTCCTCTCTGACTCAGGAGTCTTGTGTCTTGCACTAGTATCCATGAAACAGTCACAGGCTAGCTTGGAAGTTTGTATCATAGATAGAGTAAAATCCTAGATTATTCACAATTCTTGATATTAAGTAGCAGTTTCAATATAGTATTGTGCTACTACGATACTGGGAACCAAAGCAACAAATTGTTAAATGGATGAAATTTAAGCTTCTAATGGTATATTCACAAGGAATTTAACCTTTGCTTACCCTAACAATGTCCGTGTTCTTGTTTGATGCTTGTCATTTCTGTTTGCTACATTTTAAGTGTACTGACTATTCTGGACACAGGGACTTCTGGATATACCAGAGACATTACATTTTGCTTTCCTTATGCATGTCTGTGTTCCTTGTTTCTTAGGCTTATTCATTATCCCAGTTCCCTTTCCTTCACATAGGACGAACATGCACAATTAAAAAATAAATAAATAAAAGAAAAAACTTGTTAAACCCAATAATCGTTTCTCTTCCACACATTGCAAATCAGTCTGATTCTTGAATCAGAAAACTTAGCTCTTAGGAATCTGTTGCTATTACATTTTTGTCATTAAGATGCAATGAGCCCACTACTTATGTTTCTAGGGTTTGTCATATTTTACATTGTTTTCTTTTTTCTCTCTCTAGCTGTGCTTCTCTATACCTTTATTTCAACCATGGTACATAATAAATACCATTAATTATCTTCACACTACTGAGAAGTGATTTTCAAATAGTTTCTTGTCTCTTTCTCAGCTCATGTGAATGAAATGTATAAAGTACACACTTAAAATATGATGCTAAGTTCAGTCATTAAACAAATGTTTTCTGAGTCCTTACATCTTTAGGTGAAAAATTAGGATTCCAATTTATTCTTGAGAAGCCCCTACCTAATCAGTCATTTCGTGAAAACCAGACTGTTTTCTGAAAAGAAGTGTGAGCTAAGAAGAAAAACTATAGATGTTGGGTAGGGGGAGGGAAGATAGTAGTAGATGATTCTAGGGAAAAATAAGAATCTATGCAAACATCAAGAATGAAAATATAACATGTCATACTGTAAGTAATACACTTTTGTAAAAACATATATTTTGGTTGCAGTGATGTATATATATGTGTGTATCACACACACACACACACACACATACACACACACACACAATTGTGACTCTAATTCCTTTTAGCTTAAAAAAACAAGCAGCATGTTGGTGGGTGGTTGACTACCAGCCTCTCACAGATATAGTTAAATAATCAAAAGTCTTTTGATGACTCATTATGTGATTATATGACATAGAATTATATATTGATTGTATATGAATATATATTATATGTAATTAGACATCTATGAGTACACAGATATAATATATATATATATATATATATATATATATATATATATACTCATAAAAGCCTAGCGATGACTTTATGTACATGAAATTGCTGCTATAATAACATTATAGCAGCATTACATTATATAATTTTACATAATTATATAATGCATTACATAATATTACATTAGCTTTACATAATATTACATTACTTTGAAGCTTATGAGATGAGGTAGAAAAAAGTAAAGTCACTTTTTTATATCAATTTTACACACTTTATATTCTAGGCCACTTTTCTGATACATATTGTTTGCAGAAACAGCTGAAGAGTAGAGCCTTATCATATATCTAGATGGAGTTCCAACATGTGTTGGGACATGTGACATGTATCTTAGAGAGATTAAAACATTAATAGGAAAATGGAGTTCTTTTTTTATCATAACTTGAAACTTCCATCATGGAATTATTCAAAGTTAATTGTATTCAATTATTCCATCACTCACCAACTTATTGACTAAAATAAAAAGCTTATAATCAACTCTGTACTCTGGTGAAATAGTTAAAATATTTTTCATAACATGATTACACACATACGAAGAAGATCAGGCAATTAAGTTCGCAAGCTCATCCTAGAAAAACTGGTACTTACTTCATTGCTAAATATCACTATGGTCACCTTTGAAGCACTCCCCGTGGGAAGCTACGCATCAATGCCAGTGCCTAGTCCACCCTTCAAATCAGTTTTGGAACACTTTCTGGAATGGCCATCAGAGCTGTTGTCGTATTAAGCCTTGATGTCCCGGATGTCATCAAATGCTTTCCTTTCAATATTTCCTTTGCCTTTGGGTAAAGAAAGAAGTCATTGGGGGCCAGATCAGGTGAGTGGGAGGGTGTTCCAATACAGTTATTTGTTTACTGGCTAAAACCTCCCTCATAGACAGTGCCATGTAGTATTGTACATTGCCATGATGCAAGAGCTATGAAGTGTTGGCACAAAGTTCAGGTTGTTTTTATCAAATTTTTCACATAGCATTTTCAGCATTTCCAAACGGTAAACTTGCTTAACTGTTTGCCCAGTTGGTACAAATTCATAATGATTAATCCCTGTGATATCAAAAAAGATTAGCAACACCGTTGCAACAAGTTCATGAACTTAATTGTCAGACCTTGTATGCACATATATTACTTACATATATACATATACACATATATATATATATATCACATTTAGAAAATACTATAAACAATCTTCTCTAAAGTCATATAAATAGCATATTTTTAAGTGGGGAGTAGTCTATGAGGATGAATAATCAATCTTTTTATACAGTTCCCTAAATTATTTATTAAATTCATTAAGTCCTTGATATAATGACACTTATTTCAGTTTTAGTAATCCGTACTGTTGCTGAAAACTTGTATTATGGTTTTTCATAAGATAAATATTGTTTAGTTGTTTTGTTTCGAGAAACTAAAAGGAAGAAGTCAAGATTTGTTCAATTTCATGATAAAGAAAAAGTAAAGGTAATATCTAGTGGAATTAGGATTTGAATGCAGATTTGTCTTATAGTGTAAAGTATTTTTATTTATTTGAAAATCAAAAAAATACATATGATTGAAATCAGCATTTAAAAGTATTTTTAAATGTCCAGTCCTAATTGATAGTCTCACTAAATTCATATTGAAAAAGCTTTTAAAAGTAAACTTATTTTTAAGTGGCACATTTTGTAGTTTTTCAATTAGATTTTAATGCATTTAATGTAATAAATAAGCTAAGAATTATTGAAAGCTTGTTGGAAGATTATTGAAATACTTAACTGTCAAGTAATAACATCTAACATCTTGATGTAAAGAATATTTGACAGTAAATATTCCAAAATTTTAAAATATTAAACTTTTAAATCCTTCAAACTATAAACAAATAGGAATATCTCAATTTGCAAGTAATAAACTATGTACTTGTAACCAAGCCTGTCAAAACCTAGTTATATTAGGAGGGAAAAATAAACACTTGAAAATATTGAGAAATTATATCAATATTTACAGAAACATTTTAAAGTTTTCTATGTTATTTTCATATAATTTTTGTTTATAAAAAGTAAATCTAAATAATCTCAAATTCAGTATTGCTTTGTGGTGTGAATTTCTGTCATGCTTTATGGGCAATGTAACATTTGAAAAATGTACTGCTGGTGTGATCTCACCTATATGTGGAATCTAAAGAACAGAATAAATGAGCAAACAAAACAGAAATAGACTCAGAAATATAGAGAAGAAACTCATGGTTGGTAGATAAAAGGGGTGTGGGAATGGGGGAGATGGTGAAGGGATTATAAAGCACAACTGGTAGTCACAAAATAGTCACAAGGATAAGATATAAAGTATGGGGAGAACAATCAATAGCGTTGTATAGATTTTGTAGGATGCCAAATGGGTACTGCACCTATGAGGGGGATCATTTTATAGACGGTGTAGAGATACCTAACCACTACGCTGTACACCTGAACCTGAAGTAGCATAATATTGAATGTAAACTGTACATACACACACACACACACACACACACACAGATGGTGCCAAAAATTGTATACACATTTTAAGAAAGGAAAAAAACTGTATTAATATATACAGATAACAGAAGATGAATACAAGTCACATTTGACTTTTGCAATTACAAGAAGTGCTCAAAGCGGTTACCATCAGCATCCAGAGACTTCTCATTATGGTGAACTGCTGCTTGAGCAACATTAACAAAGTGTTATCAACTCTTAAAATCTGTATACATTTTTTGGATATATATATATATATATATATATACACACACACACACACACACATATATATACGTGTGTATATATATATATATATATATCCAAAAAATGTATACAGATATACATTGATATATATATATATATATAAAATGATATATGTATATAAAATGATATATATAACGACATATGTATATAAAATGATATTTATATTTTATATACAAATTTAATGATATTTATATTTTATAAAATTTATATATAACATTTTATAAAAATGTATATATATAATGATATATGTATATAAAATTATATATATATATTCACGAGATGTAAAGTACAGCATAGGGAATATAGTCAATGGTATTGTATATTGTAACAGCTATATGCAATGTCAGAGTGGTAGTGAATTGGGGGTGGTTATCATTTTATGAGGACTATAAATAGCTAATTATTATGTTGTTTTGTACACCTAATAAAAAGGAAAAACCACTCCAGGAAGACTCACCCCGTCTTTCTCCTGTCCAGTCAATATGACCATGACCACTACCACTTTTTCCCCCAGTGGTAAACACTATACTGACTTTTATCACCATAAATAAGTTTTACCTTTTTTTGACATTTATAAAAATGAAGCATGGATATTTTTAATGTATAGTTGCACACAATACAATGCTCCAATTTTAAGTGTACAGTTTAATGCATTTGACAATCATATGTACTTGACAATCATATGTAAAACACCCCAGTCAAAATACAGAACATTTTCATCACTCCAAATAGTTCTCAGTTAGCCCTTCACTGCCAACCCTCATACCCCTCCCTACACAACCACTGATCTGAATTCTATCATTATAAATAAGCTTTTCCTGTTCTAGAACTTCAAATAAATATAATCACCAGTTTATTTTTTTTAATGTACTGCTGGTGGACTGAAAGTTTTATAAATGCCAATAATGTCCTTAGTGAGGGTGACTATTCTGTGTTTTAGAGATTATTATACAGTTTGAGAACAAAGCATTTCAAAATGCACAGGTGTTGTGATTATGCAAATGCATCCAAACATAGTTAATTGTAGCATTCTTGGGATCGATAATTGGAAATTGAGTTTCTGTTCTTTATCACACTTTGCTGAAGTAAACCAGAAACTAGCAAATTTATTTATATTGACACTGTGATATGTGACATTTCAGTATAAATGAGAAAAAAAAATCACTTACTGATAGTAGTAGATAAAATAACAGTGTTTTACTTCATAAAGAACAATGCCAAAATTCCACATTAAAACATTATATTTAAACTAAAGGTGAGTTAATGATACTATAGATAATGGCATTGTCATGAGTTCCTGGCATATCCATTGATTCTAAATATTTATCCTTACAGTCCTCAAGTAAGAAACTATCAACAATTCAATAGCTATGAAAAAATAAATAATTGAAAAAGATTAAAATAGTCTGCTCTCTCTTTTTTTTTTTTTTGGTTGCTATTGAAAAGCATACATTAAATGTGCCTTTTTCTCCTACTCACAAGTCAGGGAAAAACAATGCTAAATCAAGTCTAGAAGTGTTTGATAATCATACCATATTCTGTTACGCTAGTTATCACTGCCATCACTATTTGGTATGATTAGCTATCCATATGTTATGGACTATTATTAACAATATTTGATGTAGAAAATAATAATACATTGCTTACTTAAAAGAGAATTAAATGCATAACCTAAACAGAAAGCTTCAACAATTATCAGGTTTTTGTTATTTAAACAATGGATTTTAAATTTAGGCTTCAAGCATGTTTTATTCACTCTTCTTCATTTGCCACTTATATACAAGGGAAAAATGTTTTCTAGTTGTCGAGAGAGTCTCAGGACTTCTCTAGTGCATCTTCAATCCACTGTAATATATTTTTATAATTGTTTCCTAAGGATGTCTATTTATTCATCGAAAATTTGAAAAAGAAACAGATGATGCTTATACTATGTGTACGCCCTTCTTGGATGTGCTCCATGGTAACAAGTTGATTTTATCTTCGTCCTCTTCATGTACTCTCCACTGTCTAGCACAATGCCTTGGACATAATATTATTCAATATATATGTATAAATTTAAAATAGCCTCAAATTATTTCTGAGTGCCATCTGTGGCCATATATTTATTGTACCAGTGCCGATTGCAATCCAGGTACCATCCTTGTTGCAATGGCTTACTTTCCCTTACATTACTTAGTAAAATGAGAAATTAAAATTAACAAGTATATTTAAATTTTATGTTGTCTACTGAGATACATTTATTGTTGTTTTGAGCTTTAGCAGTTAGGTTATTAATACCAAGAAATTAAGTGGTAAATATTTTGTAATAAATTACCAATTAATTACAATACTCATTTTAGAGTTAAACAAAGAAAACTTTTAATTTCCTATTTTAAACAATAATGCAAAAAAATAATAAGCTTTGTTTTTTAACAATGCTATACCTCCTTTTGTAATACTGGATATTTGCGAAGCCTTGTCTAATACTTTTGATTTATATACATCTGCAGATAAATGTATTGGGTGATGTCTTTTTCAGTCTTAACACTTATAAGGAATTTGAAAGTATTGATGTCATGATTTTGTGAAGATCTTTTACATTAAATTGATTCGTTTGAACTTGTTAAGTGATATGTTCTAAAAGATTTATATATTTTCTTTTGGTGAGATTAAATTTACAAACTACAAGGTAAGAGAAAGTTCCTTTATTATCTTCAAGTTTCCAGCTCAAAACAAATAATCTTACCCTATCAAAAGAACACCTGCCTAAATTTGGGATATGGGTAACAGCAGTACCCTCTCTAGCCACATTCTGTGGTAGTTATATTTAGGGAGGAAATTATTCATTACCTGTCTACTTTAAACAAGACATCAGTCCAAGAATTGTTGAAAATGTATCATGTTTAATTCTTCCAATAATTATGCTTTATTATCATTATTATTATTACTATTATTATTATTATTATTATTATTATTATTATTATTATTACCAGTTTTAGAGAGGAGGAAGAGAGATTCTCTGAACTGCCCAGACATGTGATTAGCTTTTGCCAGAGCTTAGATGTAAAATTCAATCAGTCAGATTGCCCCAGCAAAGAGTCTTTAAGAAAATAGTTTTATTCAATCTCTTTCTTAGGCCACACTCAATTGAATTGCAAAGTCCTGTCAGTGAGCACAGTGTTAGGTCTGTGTTTAGCTGGCTGGCTTGTTGTTTTAAGAAATGACTAGACAACTGGTTGCTTTACGGAATAGCTAGACAAAAACACATGGAGAATTTTCCACACAAAAATATGCCACCGCTTGTCTTGTGCCATAATAAAAATCACCACATTTATCATTGTTCTATTTTCTTTGAATCTGCATGTCATTTGGCATCCATTGATCATAGGACCAAACTATCAGCCAAAGTGTTTACCTCTGTCCTAAAAGTCAGCTTGCCTGTAACTGGCCTTTCTTGTGCACACCAACTGATCCAAGGCTGTGCCCCAACCATCTCTTATCTAATTCTTATACATCAAGTCAATATTTCCCCTGCCCTAAACCATTCCACAGCCAAGGACCAGGCAATGAGAGACAAACCTTAGAGCCCAAAGCCTGCTGGAATTAATCCAACTAGCCAGTCCTAAGCTGTTTACCCTGCCCTGCCTTGCTTTTCCTGTGGAAACGCCAATTAAAGCCCTGGCTCAGGACTTCCCCTTGCTCCGGTCTTCTCCTCCTGATCCAAAACTGGTGTTTCCCATATGGCCCGGCATGGCATGGAGTGCTCCTTTCTTTTGAGAAATGTAAGTAATACTTTGTTCTTTTGGATGGCATTGACCGCTCTGTATCAGCACTCATAGCTTTATAAATTAAGATCCGGGCACGGACCAATCACCCCATTAGTTCATAACATCTATGACACTATTAGTCCTTTACATCATTTTCATTAATATCTTTATGAGAATAAGTAACAAAGAGCAAGGATGTGAGAAAATATGAGAAAGCAATATCTATAATATAACTCCAACCTTCACCCCAAAAAGGATAGCAGCAGATGGTAGACTACTGAGAAATAAAAGAAATTGTACAACCTGAACTGGTGAGCAATTATTACTTAATGTTACCTAATATTATTTTTTAGAGTAGAAAATGACTCTCTACTTCTAAAAATACATCTTGTTGGGACAAATCACATATAATTTAAGCTTGAAGGGAACAGTTATACATGAAACTGATGCCTGAAAAGAAATTTTTAAGCATTAAAAAGCAAATAGTATTATTTTAATTTTTCAAAATGTAATAATAATTATCCCTGATAAAATGCAAACAGCAATCTCCCCCTCCAATAATCAATGGGCATGGATTGGGTTACATCATCAATGAATAAACAACAGTCATGTAACATTATGTTATGTCGTTGAATGATTACCACATTTTACACAGCAGTTTTAAGTTTCAAAGTATTTTTTACTTAATTGCTCATCAGATGCCCACGCTAATTATTATCTCTATTATGAACATTGATGAGGCTACTCTAAAAAATAATTATGTCCTTTTGATAAGTAGAAGACACCTGTGAAAACAATCATGCTTAGAGATAAATAATGATTCCTAAGCTTATGCTTTTGTCAGCTCCCCTGTAAATATTGTTAAAACAAGCAACAATATAAAAAGCAAGCTACAAAATCTGTTGCAATTAGTGTTTTTTTTTTTTTTTTTTTTTTAAATTGTCATTTCTACTTTGATTACCCTCATGGAACTCAGAGAAAAATCTAAATCTCCCATGGACAATTTGATGGATATTATGGTTACATTCAGCATATTTTTAGAGCTATTTTAAGAAAAGGATATTACTACACTAAATTACTTAAATGTAGTTTAATGTGAACTAATTTTCTAGCATTTGTGCTAAGGTGAATCACTGCCAAGCTATTCGTATTTTTAATAGCTTTTGGGGCACTGGGATCCAACTTCTCAGTAAACCATCGTTGTTGTTGTTTTTTTTTTATTACTTTCATGTGTACAAAACACTGTAATAGTTAGACATTTATCATTTATACCCTTCACAAAGTGATAACCCCCTCCCCTATCTACTACTCCTCAGACATCGCATACAGCTATTATATTTCCACTGTCTCTATTCCTTATGCTGTACTCCGCTTCTTGTGATTATATATGTGTATACATATCTATCTATATCTATCTATCTATCTATCTATCTATCTATCTACATATATATATATATATATATATAAAATTATAGCTGACATTCATTATTGTTCAGCTTCAGGTGTACAGTGCAGTGATCAGGCATCTACAACATCCCTGAAGTATTTAAGACAAGTGTCCACTGGATACCCTACAAATTCTTTACAACATTATTGATTATATTGCCCAAATTGACTTTCATATCAGAAATCAGTTTAATTTGTATATATCAATAATATCAGAAGGAGAAATTAAGAAAACAATCCCATTTACAATTGCTTCAAAGACTATAAAATACCTAGGAATAAATTTAACCGAAGAAGTGAAAGGCTTGTACTCAGAAAATTATAAGACACTGAAGAGAGAAATTAAAGAAGATAGAAATAGATGGAAACACATACCATGCTCATGGATAGGAAGAATTAATATCGTTAAAATGTCCATACTGCCTTAGGCAATATACAGATTCAACGGAACTCCTATCAAACTACTAAGGACACTTTTCACAGAAATAGAACACATAACCCTAAAATTTATATGGAACCATAAAAGACCCTGAACAGCCTCAGAAATCTTGAGAAATAAGAACAAAGGGACGGGGGGTATCATGATACCTGACATCAAACTATACTACACGTCTATAGTAATCAAAACAGCATGGTACTGTCATAAAAATAGACACATAGATCAATGGAGCAGAATAGAGAGCCCAGAAATAAACCCGGGTCTATATGATTATTTAACCTACAATAATGGAAGCAAGAATTTACGTTCGGGTAAAGACAGTCTATTCAATAAATGGTGCTGGGTAACCTGGACAGACACATGCAAAAAAAATGAAGCTGAACCACCTCCTTACACTATTTACAAGAATAACTTCAAAATGGATTAAAGACTTAAATGTAAGATCTGAAACTGTAAAACTCCTAGAAGAAAATATAGGAAGAAAGTTTACAGACATTACCTGGAGTAAGATTTTTACTGATATATCCCCTCGGGCAAGGGAAGTAAGAGAAAAAAAGAAACATATGGTATTACATCCAAATAAAAAGTTTTTTCACAGTTAGGGAAAAAATCAGTAAAACAAAAAGGGAGGCTACTGAATAGGGGGAAGATATGTGTCAATGATATATCTGATAAGCGGTTAATATCCAAAATGTATAAACCATCTTTTGAAGGACTGAACATGTTGCAGTAATTTTTCTTTCCCTAGTACAACACAGAATTCCTAAACAGTGGTTTCCAAATGGCAGAAGGGTTTAATTAAATTAAAGCATTTAGTCAAGAAAACAAGTATCATCCTATTAGCATCAGGAAAACAGGATTATTGAACTTTGGTTTAAAAATAAAATCCTGCACCTAGATTCTGGAAAGGAAATCAAATATTTCAATAAATTCATATAAGACTATTCAAGGCAAAATATAGTAATGTAGTGGTAAACCTTACAGCAATTATAATTTCACTCAAACAGTTGCTGATATACAAAATAATGATAGATTATGTTCTTCTTTTTACTGTTGTTTACTTGATCCCATGCTTTTTTTATGTACTTGGTAGAAACATAAATCTTTTTATATTTTTATATATATACATATATATGTTAAAGTGAACAGACAAAAGCTAAAATTACTCTTTTTCTAGCATATTATATTATGTCCTCTCTGATATTTCCCATTCTTAAGTATTTTTGAAGTAATACAAATTTCTAATAATACATACAATACATTATATATTTTATCATCTTCTTGAAACTTAAATAATAAAATTCTATGAAAATACATAATCTAAATTTTACTATATTTCTAAATTTCGGGTGTCGTTTTGATCACTATTTTAATGAGAGGGTTGAGAATTATCTTTATGTTGGATTTTTGAATGATGATTTTGATCTCTAATACTATTTATTTTGTTCATCATGTCAAGGTAAATTCACAGCACAAACAGTAGTACATATGTAGTATAGAAAGAAAGTATTCAGTACAGTAACTTTTTTTCATTGCTGGCAACAACTAAGTCAAGATGAAGGATATACAATGTTAAAGTCAATTTTACGCAGGCCATTGGACATTCAATGCAGCATGATTTTTCAATTTTATAAACAGTAGGAGACAACAAGAAATAATGAGGTTAAACAGGACCATGAAATCGCTGGTAGTGTTATTTTCTTTTTCTTTGGCCATTTAAGTTCAAAATTTAATGCTCTTAAAAATCAAAGCTAGATGGAAATTATGGAATTCCCAAGTAACCATGCTTAATGTCACACACAGTGAATGCCCAAGCTTTCATCCTTTTTAAGAAACTTGATAACACTGACTAATAAAAAAAAATATATAGTTTTAAAGGAAGAATGGATTGTGTACATTTTTCAAGGATATAAGAACATTGAATATATTCACTAGAGAAAATTTTGAAATGAAATATAGTTCTGAATCAGTGATATTGACACTTAAATATATCTTTCAGATCTCTATGGAGATAGTCACACTGGACTATCATGTCTCTTTGAAAGTAATATCTAATATATTCCCTAGAAACTATGTCGTATTTCATTTATCTGGTTACATGCTTCGTGCTGTTATTCATAACATTCAATATATAAGGCTTTTAGAATATCAATTAGCCTTCATGTGGGTAAAAAATTTTCCCCTAGTTTTTTTAACCATAAACTCCTATCTAGTCTTCAAATTTCAACACAACTGAAACTGTGAAACATCTTATCTGTAATATATGATGCTTTTCAATTCAATTTTCACTGTGAAATATGTTATCTAGATGCTTACCTTGCATTATTATTATTTTTATGTGCATGATAATTGCATACTGCCCTATATATTATTTGAAAGTGAACATGTCTTTCAATTTTATTCTCTAGAATAGTGTTGGACAACAGAAATAAAACATGAATCACAAATGTGAGCCAAATATATAATTTTACATTTTAAAGGAATCATATTAGATTACAAATAAAAGTTGGGTTAAATTTAATAATATATTTTACTTCATCCAATATATCCAAAATATTAGAATTTCAAGTTGTTATTAACAAATATCTTACTTTTTTTCTAAATATAATCTAAGTCTTGAAACTCTGGTGTTTATTTTATCTTTATAGAACATATCAATTCCTACGGGCAACATTCAAAGTGCTTGAATTGCTTCATATGCCTACTGGACACTATGTTGGACAATGTAAATCACAATGATATCTGGACATGGCAGGTGCTTGTTAAATTGATGAATGTGTGTGTGTGTGTATACATATGTGGTATTTCACACACACACACACACACACTCACACATAATAAGACAGACAAGTTGGCACAATGATACAGTAAACAAATATAGTTAAATCAATAGCCATAAAAGGGAAATGTATTAGGAAAAGAAAGAATATGTGATTATACAACTAGATATACAGAATAGCTAAGTTAAGCAAATAAAAATTTAAGATGTGAAAACAAAATTATTGAAAATAAAGTAGCTTATATTGCACTTTTTCTAATACAATGTTTAATGTGCAGTTGGCTTATAGATACATTTTATTTTTTTATATAGGAATGTATGTAAAAGTTTTGGTGGTGGACACTGTTATTTATATTCACAGGGGGGAAAGAAACAGTATATCTTGTAAAACAAAGGTGCCCAAAGCATGTATTTTCATCTAATAAATGACTTTAGCTCTCTGAATGTATTAAGAAAAATTTAATATCAATGATTGGCATGTTATTTAAACTATCCCAAGTTTATTACAAGAAGATATACTTCACAGATCCAAGGAAACACTGAACCAATGAGTAAGAGAAACAAGACATTTACAGTGTCTACATCCATGGAATGTTAACTGCATCTACCACTATTCTTTTTTTGTTTTCCTTTAAATTTATTGGTGGTGAAAATTGTTAGTCAAATTACATAGATTTCAGGTGTACAGTTCTGTAATACATTATCTATATCTCACATTGTCTGTTCATTACCCAGAGTCAGTTCTCTTTCCATCACCATAATTTAGACTCTGTTTACCCTCTTCTAGAGCCCTGTTCCCCCCTCCTCCCTTACCCTCTGGTAACCCCTAAACCAGGGGTATCAAACTTTTTTCAACATTTTTTTACCAAGGGCCATATGCGATAAAATACAAAACAGCCAGGCCACTCACTCGAAGTGAAGTACATATTGCCTCACCTAGTTTATTTAAGTAAACTAAATATATTTTTGGAATTTGCTGCGGGCCAATTAACAATGGATTGCGGGCCACAGTTGGCCCGAGGGCCGCAGTTTTGACACCCCTGCCCTAAACTATTATCTATTTCTATGACTTTTTGTTCTTTCAGTTGTTTGTCTTGTTATTGTATTGTTTCTGGTTTATATACCACATATCAGTGAAATCATATGGTTCTCTACTTTTTCTTTCTGACTTATTTCATTTAGCATTATAATCTCAAGATCCATCCATGTTGTCACAAATGATCCTATTTCATCTTTTCTTACTGCCGAATAGTATTCTATTGTGTATACATACCAAAACTTCTTTATCCATTCATCTATCAAAGGACATTTTGGTTGTTTCCATGTTTTGGCCACCGTAAATAAAGCTGCAATGGACATTGGAGCACATTTGTCTTTATGGATAAATGTTTTCAGATTTTTTTGGTAGATACCCAGGAGAGGGATTGTTAGGTCATATGGTAATTCTATTTGTAATTTTTTGAGGAACCTCCACACTGCCTTCCATAGCTGCTGCACCAGTCTGCATTCCCACCAACAGTGTATGAGGGTTCCTTTTTCTCCACAGCCTCTCCAACACTATAGGGCAACAATAATCAAAACAGCATGGTATTGGCAGAAAAACAGACACATAGACCAATGGAATAGGATTAGGAACCCAGAAATAAACCCACATAAATATGGACAGATAATTTTTGACAAAAAAGCTAAAAACATACAATGGAGAAAAGACAGCCTCTTCAATAAATGCTTCTGGCAGAATTGGAAAGCCATGTGCAAAAGAATGAAACTGGACTGCTATCTGTCACCATGTACCAAAATTAATTCAAAATGGATCAAAGACTTAAGCATATGACCTGAAACAATAAACTGCATAGAAGACAACATAGGTGCTAAACTTATGGACTTTGGGTTCAAAGAGCATTTTATGAATTTGATTCCAAAGGCAAGGGAAGTAAAAGCTAAAATAAATAAATGGGACTATATCAAATGTAAAAACTTCTGCACAGTAAAAGAAACCATCCACAAAATAAAGAGACAACCAACTGAATGCGAGAAGATTTTTACAAACAGTGCCTCCAATAAGGGGCTAATATCCAAAATATACAAAGAACTCATACAACTCAACAACAAAAAAACTAACGACCCAATTGAAAAATGGGCAGAGGACCTGAAGAGACATGTCTCCAAAGAGGACATGCAAATGGCAAATAGACATGAAAAAATGCTCAGCATCTCTAATCATCAGAGAAATGCAAATAAAAACCACAATGAGATATCACCTTACCCCAGTTAGAATGGCTATCATGAACAAGACAAATTCTACCACCATTCTTGTTAGCAATCAGATACAATTCATAGGGCAGATTGTTTGCTGTTCCTCAATGAAGGGGCTCAATCTCCTAGTGTTTCAGTTTCACATATCTAGGACATACAATCTGATTGAAAATTGAAACTGCTTATTCAGTTATGACTCAGAGAGTAAAGTTGGTCACATGATACATAGAATGATTTGTTTCATGGATTGCTTATTGAGTAAATTCTCTCTGGAGAAATAAGGCATTGAAATGACATCTGTTGTAAACCTATCATATATTATAATATCTTCATTACATAACTGCCATTATGCAATTTATATATATTTCTTTATATTTTTCCTGACAGAAATTATAAAAGAAATAAGCCTTATTTAATAAATAATTTAAAAATTTTGTGAATATACCAAGCAATGTTTACTTCTTTCTTACTTTGTTAAATTGGTATAATTAATATATATATATATATATATATATTATTTATTTATATATAATATATATAGGTATATATATATATATTTATATGTATATATATAAAACAATTAGAAGCACCATGTTACCTATCAAGATAGTACACAAAGAGTAGGTTTATTCCTGACATATGCCTGAAAAATAATGTGATGTCATTGCAAAAGTATTCCTGAGAGCCCTTACAAAGCCTTTCATAACATAAAGTGCTCTCAAAATTAATGCATTTTTTCTGACTAAAGGGAATGGCCTCAGAAGTGTAACACCCAGTCGGATGAAGACATATGACATCTATATCAATCTGCTATCATCGTTTTTTAAATCAGTAAGATTTGTATGCTTTTACAAATATAAATGAGTACAAGATTGCATTAATGTTTAAGTCTTTAAAATCCAGGAGAAAAGATATTTATAGATCTTAAGTATTCTAATCAGCTGCTTATCATGGGTGGAGCTGCTGACTTCTATGAACATACAAAGTTACATAAGTTATTCCTCTGTTGAACATTACTTTTTTTTTTTTTAAATTGGCATATTAACAGAAAATAAGGTCCAAAGTGTTACTTCAGTGTCACGAAAAAAAGAAAATCTAAGTTATTCCTCTTGGCTAACTCTTTAGAAGTGAATAATATAACTGGAATATTAACTGACTTACATAATTAGGTTAGCACATTTCAACCCTACACAGACTTAGAAGGAAACACTATAGATATTTCAATGAAAAAGAAAATAGAACATTAATATTTTTGTATTTTTATATTTGTAATGGTTAAGATAATCTGACCTATTATAATGATAGCCAGGAATCTAATCCAAAGTATGTAATCAAGGAATTTATTTATATAAATCTTACATTTTGCACTTAGTATTAAAATATCTAAGAGAAACTTAGGTTGATTGTATTCATAATATGAGATTTTAAGCCACTAAATTTGTGCCATTTTGTTATAACAGTAATAGAAAACTAAAAAAAAGGGGGGGTAATACAACAAACTTAATCTAGTGTGGGAGAATAAGGCAAAATTTCATTAAGGTGATGGAAGGAGAACTGACTGAGTAGTTGAACATACAATATGTTATATAGATGATGTAGTATAATTGTACACTTGAAACTTATGTAACTTTACTAACCATTGTCACCCCAATAAACTTTAATTAAAAAAATGATGTTTCTACTAAAATCTCAAAAAAAAGAGGTGATAGTCAAGCTTCGTTATAAAAAAGAGAATAGAAATTAGCTCTGTCATAAGCAATTTTTGCCGCAGGCACAGAGGACAATGTCAGTGAAGACCAAGAAGTAAGGCTCTTTGCTAAAGTTTAATTACTGAAAGGTGAAGTTACAGAGGTAATTGGTGATGTACCTTAAAGTCTAGACATGATATCATGGACTTTCCTAGGGCAATGGATAATCAACAGGTGAGTGGCATGAATAAAATGTCATTTCTGAGCAATCGCTAATATTCTAACGTGGTACAAGGCTAGAATGGGGAAAAGCTACAGATAAACAGGAAACCATTTTGGGTGACACTGAAATAAGATCAAAGTGTAGAGTGACATGGGCTAAGGGCAGGCATGGTGGAAAAGAAAAAAAACTGAGGGAACAGAGATATGTAGGAGAAATAATTAGCAGCCAAAACATAGTAACAAAGTGAAGTTGGTTTAAGGAATAAGAAGTAATCAAATACAAAAATCTCATGTGTTTAGATAAAGAAGTAGAGTGTAGTATAAAAAAAATGTCATTCACTGAAGTTGGGAACACATGAGGAAATAAGTGAAAGGGAAATAGTTTATATTTGTACATGCTGCATTGGAGATCTGTGTTAGATATTTAAATGGAGATTTTAGTAAATTTTCATATATGTTTTGAACACAAAAAAGATACTTGACTGGATATTAATATTTTGAAGCTACATTATTTTTGTGGTCATCATATGTGGATGCCACATGAAGCAAGATGGAATGGAGATCAAGTCTAAAGAAAAAGAGAAAAGAGGTTCTAAAATATATATCCAAGAAATACTAACTTTAATAGCCAGCCTGTGGAGAAATATCCAACTAAAATTATTTCTAGAGAGGGAAGATAAAGTCCGGAAAGTATTATTAGGATGTGCAAGAAACATAAATCCATGAAATTCCAATCAAATAAAAGAGGAGGGCACTACGAAGATCCATGACTCCATCTGAAGTCTCATTTCACGTACATCTTGAATTTGATGTTTTTAATTAATTTGTTGTGAATTGTAAAGTCGTTCATTATTGATAGGTAAACATAGATGAATAATGTTTAACCGATGATCTGAGGCATTTATAAACACTTTTTTTATAAGTAGCAATTAATTTTTGTTTATTTGAAGGGGGTACCTCTCAGAATCTCAGTGGGCATTCCCAAACCCATAGAAGAAAGATTTGATTCTCATGATATTTTCAAATTTAGTTCTACTAACCAGATTTACAGAGATTCCAGTAATTTTTTCCATATGAAACATGCATTAGAAATTAAATTAAATGTACCGTTATGAACAAACTATAGATACATGGATGAAACTCAATATTATGCTATGTAAAAGGAAGCAGACTCAAAAGGCCTCACTGATGCATGATCCCATCCATATGATATTCTGGAAACAGCAATACCATAGTTACTAAAATCAGACCAGGACTGGGTACAGGAAGAGGCAAGAAAGCATTATTTGGAATGATGGAAATGTTCAATATCTTAATTTTGGAGGTAGTTACACAACTATACATAAACTCTGAATGACTCAAGTTCTCACAGTTAAGTTCACGAACTTGTTGCAATGACGTTTTTAACCTTCTTTGATATCAGAGGGATTCTTCATTATCAATTTGTACCAACTGGACAAACAGTTAACCAAGTTTACTGTTTGGAAGTGCTAAAAAGGCTACGTGAAAAGTTAGATTACCTGAACTTTTCACCAACAGCTCATGGTTCTTGCATCTCGACAATGCACCAGCTCACACAGCACTGTCTGTGAGGGAGCTTTTAGCCAGTAAACAAATAACTATATTGGAACACCCTCCCTACTCACCTCATCTGACCCCCAATGACTTCTTTCTTTACCCAAAGATAAAGGAAATATTGAAAGTAAAACATTTTGATGACATTTGTGACATCAAGGGTAATATAATGACAGTTCTGATGGCCATTCAGAAAAAGAGTTTCAAAATTGCTTTGAAGGGTGGACTAGGCCCTGGGATCAGTGCATAGCTTTCCAAGGGGAGTACTTCGAAGGTGACTGTAGTGATATTCAGCAATGAGATATATAGCACTTTTTCTAGGATGCAGACTTAATTGTCAATTCAAATTTTATGCCTAATTAATCACATTTTGATGAAATCTCACTTCAAAAATCTGAATAAATTGTAACGACTAAAAAGCTTACTATTATATTGGATATATGCATCTAAACCATAACTACTCATGTAATACATATTTATTTAATAAACACATTAATTAATATATTACCAAAAGAGATTATGTACTTAATGAAATAGTTGTTTTAATTATTTTTAAATGTATCAACATTTTTTTAAATGAGAGACCTAACTTCAACCAGTAAAATTTTTATGACTGATGAGTTATACTCTAAATATGTTTGTCAAGTTCAGTTTGGCAATATGCAACATATTATCTATTTAACTATTAACTATTTAATTATTAACTATTTATGCTAAAAAATTAGAAAAACTTAATGTCAGATTTTACCTAATATATTTGAGCATATTTGCAACAAAGTATATCATAAAATACTTCAATTACATAAATTTTATTAAAAGCTTAAGTTTAAAATAACTTAACAATATAAAAATATTTCATAATTATATATAAAGTTCACTATTTAACTACTACATACAACCTGAAATATTTTTCTTCAAATCACCCATTGCTACAAATTGCTACACTGATTCTTACAATAGTTATATACATGATTATACAAATATGTGTAAACACATATAAATTAATCACAATCACATTATTTTTCTTAATGCATCGGGTATTGTCATAGCTATGTGTTATATATAATTACTTCTGATTGCTCATGATTGATTATAGTCTATAGTACCTCAGAAACAAGTTGCTGAAAATTTAGATATAAATATCTGTTTGCATTTGGAAATCATGATTATTTCAGAAAAGACTCTATTAAATGCATTATATTCCAATATAGCTTGTTTCAAGTCAATTGTTTACAAACATGGGTGTGAGGATCAAGATATATCTTTATAGAATATGTTACTGGTATTTTCTTATCTAATAATTTGTGTCTGTACGTAAATTATTTGTGTAAATGCACAATCAAATTTTTAATGACTCTTTTAATTCATGGTCATGTATTTCTATTTTACATATCTGTTTTTAGATATCAGTAACTGTAGGATGCTGCCTTTAACATAATTAGGTTAACTGAACTAGTACTCTTCTAGTCTCCAATAGATTTATGAGTTCACACTTATTTTAGCACTTACCTAATTATACATTAGTTATGATTTTGTCTCTTATGCCCTACCCATTGAATTGTATGTGAATTTTCTGAGCATAGGAGACATCATAAACACGTATGAATATTGTTGTACTATCATCTATTTGTTGTAAATAAGACATTGTGGTTTTCAAAGCCACATTTAAATGGTTCTTTGAACATAGGTCTATTTTCATATTTTGAAAATGGCATGAAAAAAACAAAGTTGAAATGATAAGTTTAAAAACTTATTCTTTTCTGGCACACTAGTTGATACTTAATACGTATATGATAAATGAATAAAGGAATTGCTTTAGTAGTTTATAAATTCTCACTTTAAGACATTAAAACTAGTTTTGGGGAATTTAAATTATGCCTTTTTATAAGGCTTCCTGAATATATAATTCATATATTTACATACACACCCAAACAAAAGATCAGAGTTTACTTTAAACTTCAAACAAGTTTTGGTTTAAAAATTATTTGAAGGTTTGTTTATGTGCTGTAATTAATTTTGAAAAAGAGATACTTGCAAAAGTAAATTGCTGAGAGCTTTTGTTTATGGCCATTTAGAGTAAAATAACAGATTGTAACACGTCTAGCAGATATATTATTTCAGTTAAAGTCTAATCTTCAAATTATTACAACTTATTTTATTCAGCATATGTAATACGCTTGTGCTTGAAAATTGATATACATAGATTTACATGAAAATGTTTATTATTACAAAAAATCTAAGTATCAATTTATTATATAATACTTTTCTTATATAATATATAATCTCAGCCCTCCTACCTCTCTTCCTCTCTCACTCCTTTTCACACATACTTCATTCATTTATTCATGTATATATCAAACGTGTTTTTAGTGACTGCTCTGTGGTAGTCATTGAACATATGCCAGTTACAATATAAACATAATCCTTGCCTGTATTTACCTTATGGTCAGTACTATTTAGATATTCATGACAGTATTGCATCATGGCAATGATTCCCAATTTATTTTGGGAGAATGGCAAGAAGAATATTAACATCTTGGGGTCAGGTAAAGTTTGAAAAATCAAGTTAAACAGACAAAAAATAGTATGAGTGTAGAGGTGAGGATTAAATGTAGATATGAGGAGGAACACTAAATTTAATAAATATTAGCATATATCTCTTACTAGCACTCATTTTCTATATTAAATTGTCCAAGCCAAAAATCTGAGGACCAAGTTTGTCCTTGTTTTCTCCTTCATAATCTACTTCCAATTAAAAACATGGCCTGTCATTCTATCACCATAACAAAGTATTTTTAAAGGGTTCCCATCTCTATCTGTGTATTACTTAGTTTTCAGCTGCAAAAAGTAAATAAATAAAAATAAGAACAAAAACACAAATCAAAACACAGTGTTTGAAAACAAAATTTTTTTCTTGGTCAGAGATCTGTAGATGATTTTTTGTTTGCCTGACATCTATTGAACTTCATTCCAGACTGCAAGTTTGATACAGATTTGTTTCACATAATTTTTCAGTCTAGGTTGTGAAGTTTCCTAACACATGTAATTTTTATGATGAACAGCCGAACTATATGAAGGCAAATAGAAACCTGAGATTTATCTGAAATTATTGGCTGTGAACTAGGCCAATTATTGGCCTTTGACAACATTTCATTGACCAAAGCAAGTCATATGGCCAAACTCAATTCAATGGACCAGGGTAGTATATTTCACTGGTTCTATTAGGAGGTTCTTCAAAGTCACATAGCCAAGACATGGATGTATTATTCCAGTAACATAATCAGTCTAACTGGAAATCCTCCAATATTTCCTCAACTGAATTATCTCAGTAATTTCTTAACTATTTCCTGTTGTTCCCAGTTACCACCTCCAAACATTTACCAAGAGACAATATTTTAAAAGAGAAAACTGTCTAAATTACTACTCTACTTAGAAATTAGTAGTCATAATATAGTCACGAGGATGTGAAATACAGTATGGGGAATATAATCAATAATGTTGCAAAGATAATGTAGGGTGCCCAATGGACACTGGACTTATCAGGGAGATTACTTCATAGACTGTGTAGATGTCTGACCAATAAGCTATATAGCCAAAGCTGAAGTAGAATAATATTGAATGTCAACTATAAATAAATATTTATATATTTTATTTTTATATCTATATCTGTATCTATATTTATATAAATATAGGCACAGCATATGGAGTACAACATAGTGAAGATAGTCAATGATATTGTAACACCTATATATGATGTCAGAGGCATAGTAGATTGGGAGGCGTGTTATCACTTTGTGAGGGGTGTAAATGTGTTAAGTAACTATTACATTGTTTTGTACACCTGAAACTAATAAAAGAGAAGAAAAGAAAAGAAATCATTTAATGAATTGCCATAATATGTAGAATGATGTTGTACTGCATGACATCACCTACAATATCTTTTAATACCTTATCCTTTACTGCTCTACTTTGTCCTCCTGACCCAACAATTTGCCGTTTTCACGATTTTCACACTTCCCTCCATAATCTTTGGCCATTTGCACTTCATTTTAAATACTTTTGCATTACTTCTTTTAACATGAAAGTTAAGCTTTGACCAATCTAGGAAGTATTTTTATTCCTGTTTTTAATCTGAATTATAAATTCTTTTGACAGTCATATATTATATTATATTATATTACATTATATTACATTATATTATATATTTTATGCCTTTTTCATAAAATTTATCACACAATGTTAGAGATGTTTCTCTCTAACTTCATCACTGAAAAATAGTAGACTATATATTAGTTGAAGGTAGATTCTATGTTTTTCAAATTCCCAGAAACTGACATATGACATAATAGAAAAATAATTCATTGAGCATCTACTAAATACATGTACAAGTAAAGATGCTAAGACTTATCCTGTTGATGAAGTCCCACAACACATGGACCCTCTCCTCAAGAAGCTTATAATCTGGTAGAGATGATAAGGTTAAGAAATATTTCATGATGTGATAAAATTTATATTAATGGTACAAATTTACTATGTGTGTGCACGTGTATGTTTGTACAAGACTACTGTTGGATGGGATATTGCTTGGATATTTGTTAGATATCTGGTGTTGGAATGTTAGGCCACTAGGTTTATTTTTTTTAACAGATTAGTAAAATGATAAAAATTATTCTTTAGAAAAAATTAACAAGTGACAATATACAGAATAAATTGAAAAATATGTTCAGGATGTAGTTGAAACCATCAGTAAATAATTCAAATATTCTAATCACAGACCTAAACTCAATGAATGCCGATTTTGAAGGACATATCATTATCATTTGACAAATGATCAAAGTCAGTATCAACAATTATGTCTTGTTAGCAAACAATACCCTTAATATAATGTGATGAAATTGGCACTTTGCCTCTGTCATCTTCCCCCCAAAAACCCATAACCTTAGCGTAATCATGAGGAAAACATAAGAAAAAGTCCAACAGAGGGGCATCATACAGCATACCTGACACTGTCATAAAAAACAAAGAACATCTGAGATACTGTCACAACCAAGAGGACACTAAGGAGATGTGAAAATTAATGAAATGTAGTATCCTGGGTGAGTCCTAGGAACAGAAAAAGGATGTTAGGTAAAAATGAAGGAAATCAAAATAAATTATGGACTTCAGTAAATAATAATGATTTATAAATATTGGTCCATTAATGATAAAAATGTAACATACTAATTTTTAAGACGTTAAAAATAGCAGAAACTGTGTGTAGAGGATATATGGGATATTTCTACAGTATCTTATTGATTTTTTTATAAATCTAAAGTTGTTATAAAGTAAGTTCTAGTAATATAAAAATTAACAAAATTAAAGACTGACTACTTCAATTATAAATTGTTGCCTCCATAACATTAGTGCTATTAAAAATAAAAAATATGTAGAGAACATAAATTCTATTAAAAATCTATTCACTACAAAGTTATTAACATGTTAGTGTTGTTCCAGGAATCTTAAAATATTTTCTTTTATTCAATTTGGTTTCTTTTTAGATATTTTGCAAGCAATTAATTAGCGTATATATGTATATATCACCTTGGTTTTATCATGCACTATATTCTCTAAGGAAATTAAAAAAAAAAAACTAATGAATTTATGATCAGGTAATTATATTTTATTATTTAACTTATCACAAGCCTATTTGATAAAAAATAAACTATAATTTGTCAGTTGGTTGATTACTCTGGATTAATATCTCTCTTTGAACATTTTAAATTCTTCAATACAGAAATTATCAATTGTAGATTGAATGTAGTGAACTTCTTCCTGCATGATGAAGCTCAATATATTATTTTCACCCTTGGATCATCTCAATAAACATGTTCATTCAATCATCTTTAGTGTTGATCCCGTATATCTCCAGAGAGTTTCTAATTAATTTATATATGTGTGAAGGTAATTCTAATTATTTCCCTTAGAATGTATAATTAGTAGTTTCTCTACGTTAAATCACATCTGTTCTCTAGTTGTTCCATCAAAAATTTAAGGTATATCCTTCTAGAATTTTTCAACAATATCTGAATTAATATGGGTACCCCTCCCCTTTTCTATTCATCTTATCAAATACCTAATGGTATTTTTCCATAGTCCGTAAATAGGCAAAATAATTACATCCTTTCTAAAATCAATTTCATAGCATATATGACGCAATGTATTTTCAAAGAAGGATTATGATTTCTCTCTGTCGTTTTTTTCACTGTTTTCTCCTTGATTTCCCTAGGTGAATAATTATTTTAGTTTTACCTATACCTGAGTTAAAGTATTACAAATAAGAGCTGATTATAGTTCTCAACTTTCATTAACTGGAAAAGAAGAGTAGTTTTTAAATTTCTTAGAAGTTTTTTTTTTTTTTTTAAAGAACTACAAATAGCTTAAAGTGTGTGTTCTAGAAAACTTACTAAACTATCAACAACTACATTTGTACAAATGCTACATTCCTCTCCAATCTGATCTTGTGACGGTGACAAAGACCTACAGTTCCCTTTTACTAGTATTACATCAACCTGTAGTTAACTTTACAGACAAGTAGTTTTATTTTGCATTTATTTCTGTTCTGTAGTGCTGCAGTTGAAGTACTTAATGATCACAGGAAAAGATTTTTTTTTAAAGATAATGTAGGAGGAGAGGACTGACAGAAGTTGGAATTGCTCATTAAAAATATAACGTTTTACCTCAAGCCTTGATAAATTTTCACTTCTCAAAAAAATTAACATGTTCTTGGTCATTCTTTACAATACTGTCTCCCTATTAATATATTGTTTAATTTATTGGTTATAAGGTCTTCAAATATCCAGACCTTTTTATCTGTCTCCCAGCATTGGTTCTCATATTTTCTTACTTGATTTTCTTTCTCAGGAATGAAGTTCTGACTTGATTTTCTGTAATTTCCTGATCTAGCTACTAAGTACTTCTCATAATATGTTCAGCCCAAATTTCTGGCCTTGATTTCTGTCCATAAAAACTTGATTATAAAACTTTTCCTAAAGGTCATTTTGGAAAAAAAAAGAAGTTACATTAAGGCAATTTTGGAATATATTCTGGCAGTTTCTCACAAAACTAAAATGCTCTTTCTATATGATATAACAATTGCTTTCCTTGGTAGTTACCCAAATGAGTTGAAAGTTCACATCCACACAAAACCTACACATGGATGTTTATAGTGGCTCAGTTCAAGATTTCCGAAACTTGGAAGCATCTATTTCTGCAATAGATGAATGCATAAATAAACTACGTACTCTATACAGTGGAATATTATTCAGTACTGAAAAGAACTGAACTATAAAGCCACAAAAACACATGGACACTTGAATAACAGCTTACAAGACAGATGTATTATCTTTATTTACATTAAAGGGGCAAATCAAAGGAAAATCATAATAAATTATTTGATTTGACTCTTTAAACAATTATGATGAGACCTGCGTTAAATTACTATTTATATCAAGTGAAAACACTGAATAAAAGGAAGCTGGTTGAGCCATACGAACATCACACATAGAAAATTTGAGTGCAAAGGTTTTACTACAGTAAAAGAAGTAATTGTAAAGATGTAATGATTAATTCATCAAATTACATAATCTTACATGCACTGACACTATAAATTATATCTTCATAGATATAAAGAAAGAGATATATGACAGAAAGAAAAGAAGAGATAGAAACGCCTGAACATACTTCTCAATAAGTAGAAAAAGCCAAATTAAATCATGATAAAGACTTATGAACAAAATGAATACCTTGATCTACATAGATACATTTTTGGAACACTGAACCAACATAACACAATACAAATCATTTCTTATGAAAGTGGACCATTTAACAAAATTGACTATATGCTAAGCCTTAGAGAAATTATAAAACTATTTCAAAGGATTGACATAATATGAGATGTGTTCTCTGAATACAGTAGAATTAAGACAACTAAAAGACCTCTAACATGATGAAAATAATTGAATACACATCTAAATTATTTATGGATTAAAGGAAAAGATATCACAATAAATAATATTAGGAAAAAAAGAAAATATTTAAACTGAATGTCAATGACAGTGCATAGCAATACATGTTTGGTACAGTTAAAACAAAACTTATAAGTGTAATTATATGTACATACAAAATTAAAATGTATATTTTATATATCTATATAATATATAAATATATGTGTATATATTTTATATTATATATTATAATTTTATTCATATAAAAGTAAAACTCTACTCTAGTAAAAGAAGACAGTTATAAGTATGCATGTATACATAAAATAAATATGTATATATTTTATATAATATATGCATGTGTACAATAAATATATTTATATACTATATGGATATATAATATTTTACATACTTTATATATTTATGAAATATGTGTTTATATATAAAAATGGAAAACAAGGAAGTCTTTAAATAATTAATCTAAGCCACCATCTCCATAGCAAAGTTTAGTAAATCAAAGAAAGTAGAGAAAGGAAATAATGCTTTTTCAACAAAATAGAAAATAAATGTCCAATAAAGAAAAGCAAGCCAAACGCTTGATCCAGTGATCAAATTTATAATATTCTAAAATTATATAAAGGAAAAAAACAAGAAATCAGCAATTGTCAATATTAACAATAAAAGCATGGAGTCGGGTTAGGGGGTGGTCACTACAGACTCTGAAGTCATTTTGAAAGCTAATTACAAGACATGAAAAATTTTATTTCAAAAAAGTTGATGGGGCAAATAAATTGAACAAACACCTCAACAAATAAAATAAAATAAAACAAAACACACGGCCAAATACATAGAAGAAAAAATGGGAAACTGATGATTTCTTTATTAAAAATACTGAATCTGTTACAAAATACCTTCCCACAAAGAAAAATAGTGGTTAAGAAACTTTCTAAAAATTCAAGAGGAAATTCTACCAAATAGATAAGAAAGCATCAAGACCATTCTAACTCACTATTTTCTAGCGAATAGATATTAACTGTTACTTGTTCTCTTTTGGACTAGCAGTAAATCTAATTGTCATTTTCCATACCATTGCTTACACTTCTCTTAGTATCAAAAGGAAATAGTTCTTCCTTTCTGGTTCCCTGGATGACTAAAGAGCAAAAAAAAAAAAGTCGAAATTAAACATTAATTTTGCTTTTAGTCACTTGTGTCTATTTTCACACGTTGCTGTTAATCCAAATAGATTTTAATCTAACTGTAATTTCCTCAGGAAATTTCAAATCAGTGAGAGACTAGTGGTAACAGTGGCGCAAAGATATTAGCTCTTTTAGTTATCTCTATATTAAGGAAAGTGGCACAAAACAGCTGCCATTTGTCCCTCTACCATTGCCATATAAATTTATATCAGCTTCTCAGATATATCTGCCATAATAAATTGTAACATTTCCCGTGTTTCAAAATTCTGTGCATGTAAATATGTGGTGTCTGTGTGTGTGTGTGTGTGTGTGTGTGTGTGTGTGTGTGTGTTTGTGGGTGTGTTAGAAGTGAGAAGTGGAAGGAAAGTGTGGCAGTTTTCAAAACCTTAATTCATTTTCAAGGACCTGCATGATGATGATGACATCACGATAAATATAATTGAAGGAATGATGGGCCATTGTTCTTAGTCCAAATACAGATTCTCTCATAAAAAAGAAAAAGAAAGCGAGAGAGAGAAAAAAAACCAGTAGTTTACAGGTGGCTGTGAATAAATTTGGATGCAGCTGTAAAGGCAAGTTTTATTCTATGCGCAACCAGCTAGAGCACTTTATAGAATAGCTACTCCCCGCAATTTCCATCTCCAGGCCTATCAGGGAATTCCTGATTACTTTATATTCGATCTCTGAAAAATAGCACTCAAAACTTGAAGCTCTTGCTCTTAGATAATGACTCTCTTAATGAGTCCCAGTTCTCCTTAGTGCCACCTAAATTATTTAGATATTGGTTTATCAAGTCTCTTTTCTATTGCCTCTTTTTGAAACTCCCTGCTGAGCTTGAATGTGCACAGAGGAGTACTCAGAAAAAATAAAGAAGGGATTTAAGAGCAATAAGAGTGCTGTCTTTCTCCACTCCAATAAGAACACGTAAGACACATGTGAGATCATTTTACCCCTATTGGCTTTCACTTTCATTACAACATCTTTACTCAAATTGGCGAAGTAGACAAACAGCCATTCCACTGTGATCTTTGTACTACTGAACAACAGGGGGTGGTGATGTAATGATACAGCTAAATGATTTTCTTTCTCCCAAGTTAGCAGCCTACATATAAACAGGGTATTGTAGTCTGCTTTATAGTTATAAGTCATTCAGGAAAACAAAAGAAAGATATACTGTATTAATATGTTCTGTATAATACAGTCTGTAAGGATACGATTTAAACATGTCTCTAAATAACTCTAATTAGCTAATCCATGTTTCTGCATTTCTACCTTAGTCTAAATTGTTAGTTTCCCTAGAATAGCAAATGGTAATAATAAAGACTAATGCACTAATTTTCAAAATATTCTTAAATTAAGAAGTTGAAAGTATTTATTATTTATTTGAAAGAGTTATTGAATGTTGACAATTTTGCAATAAAATTTTGATGAAATGATTAAGGATAATATCATCCATTCTTTCACTTGAGAAAAAGATTCTAGTCCTGTTCATTATCTATTCTGTTCCTCTTTGTAGGTTGTAGGTAACTAATAGATATCTAAATTCTGTCCACACGGTTAGTGATATTCCCCCAACCCTCACCTATGGAAAAACCAGTTTTGTCTTTATTTGCTCTTCACCTCCACATCCCTTTATGTATCTCTGTGCTCTTTTGACTCTTCTTTTGAATCAGCTATAACACCTGCCTGGTGCTTCATATTAAAATAAGGTAATTTTTTTTAACACATGGTCATTTTTATATCTGTATGAGAGTCATGATTCTATCTTCTTCTGAAAATTTAAAAAAGGAAAAGAAAAACAAACTATATTCAGACAAGCCTTAAATTTATTATAAGTCCTTAGCTGTCATATATTTTTTAAAGTTCTGAACATTTTTTATATGTTACATGAAAATAAAATTGAAGAAACTGATCTATTTTGATTCTTCCCTTAATAATGAGATGGCATTTATGACAAAAACATACAGGAATAATGGAGAGTTTATTTATATGAGCAATATTATAACACTTGGACTTTCAGCAGAGATGTTTATGGCTCTTGTTGACTGTTCATGGAAAGAAGAGGAAGAAAGGACATCAGTTTGCTGCCACTGAAAACCTAAGACAAGTCAACACAATAGAAAACAGTACTGAGAGATGAAAAGAAACTCAGTACTGGTCATATTCAGGGAGCTCTAAGGCCAGCCATGCCTGAATGCAACTTGACTTCTGGAATAGGTAACATATATAAGCTAATAATATTCCCTTTTGTTTAAACCAGTGTGGTTAGGGCATGAAAACACATAGAATAGAAAAAATTTTAATTGTCATACCATTGAATGAAGATGCTTCACGGTAAGTTTACTAATACGTGTGCTATCATTGCATCTTTTACTTCTCACACCAAAGCTCTTGTGATCAGGTTGATGTACTAAAATTAGGAGAAGACTTAGTCCAGTGAAAAGAGAACATGTCACACAAACATGTGAGAAATAAATGGATGAATTTGACCTCCATACCACCCTATCACCACCAAAAGCAGTATTTTATTGTTACTCATATGATATATAGCTCCAAATGTACAAGGGATAAAGTTATGTTTGACCGAATAAATATCTAATGACTACTAGTTCTAACGAGTGCTATTTATTACTGTAAAGTCATCTAGAGTCAAAAATTTCAAACAAATAAAACTGTCTAATGACAAGTATCCACTCTAGGTTTTGTTTGGGCATAAGAACTAGTAAAATTGACTTGAGAGAACAAAAATATAAATATACAATGAGCATTTAGAAACTTTTAATATTTCCATGTATTTGAAATTGAAAAGAGATAAATCATTTTCAATAGCAATTTCGAGAAGAAAATATTCTTAGAATTTAATTAATGAAAATGTATTGAAATTAAGGTACATACAATATGAGACAAGGTGAATGGTAGCCCCATTGGGTTTATAATTCTAATAGTCTAAGTGAAGAAGCTTCAGGAACTTTTCCATAATGAGTGCAGATTAGAGAAAGTCTCTGAGTATTAAAATACGGAGAAAATTAATACTTATATTTATTTAATGGCAGAATTTGATAGTGTAACAATAGAACTACACTTGTCAATTATGTGGGGATTATTAATACAACGTAATTTTTGATATTTGATGTTTATAATTAATCAACCTTGTCTTTCATCAGAATTGTATAGTTTCTTGCTCTACAACCTATGAAATTGAGGAAAATAAATATCACAATAGTCATGAAGCCTTTAAATAAATTGTAGACACACAATAATTATACATTGTTCTTCAAAAAATGTCTAATTGCCAACACCAGAAACGCCCATGGTTACCAGAAGCTGGAAAAGGAAAGGAAAGATCCTTCCCTAGAGGCTTCAGAGGGAGCATGGCCTTGCCAACACCTTGACATCAAACCTCTAGCTTCCATAACTGCAAGAGAATAAATTTCAGTTCTTTTCATCTATCCAGACTGTGGTACTTTGCTACAGCAGTCCTGGGAAATTAATACAGTGTACATGAAGTTACTATTAGCCAAGTGAATGACTAAGAGTCAGTAGTCTTGAAGAGATATTTTATTTATATTACTTATACCTATAACTTTATAATTTAGAAACAATTTGGACATCATAGAATTACACAGTAAAGTTAAATTGAATTCTACTATGCATCTCCTAGTGTGGTTTAAGTAGTCCATGCTTTGAAGGCAGGTATTATCTATTACATTTTAGAAATAAGGAAAGAGACTTAGGGAGAGAGAAGGAGGGGAGGGGATTGGAGTCAATCACACACATTTATAACTTTGTGTTATTTCATTCTGCCTCTATTTCTAACCACCTTGTCTGAACATACCACAGACATATTCAAAGTATGAATTATTTCTAATATTTCTATTCAATAAGTTTTTAGAGTTGTTGGTCAGACAAATCACACATGTATGAATCCATTAAGAAGCAATGAAAAGCAGTGTATGAATAAGCAGCAAACTGAAGTGTTCTTTGGAAAGTAATGGGACAATGCATCATTATTGTCACACTGGGACACAGTAATACCTGTTACATAATTGAGTCCATGGGCTTAGTGAAGGCTTTTATATGAGGTCTTTACCATGAAATATTGTATAACTTGAAAATAGTGCTGCTTGCTTAATGTCATTTTAATTACAAATAGATACAAATTGCCACTGTGTGACAAAAATGTTGAAAAAATCTAATAAAAATGTCGTTTGCTCTATTGCCTGGCATTAAGAGGAAAACCTACATAAAGCACACAGCATGAGCATTAGGCATTCCATTCTATCATTTATGTCATTAAGGGCATTTTCTATTTTCTTAACTAAATTACTTTTTTCCCCCTTATGACCTCCACTTTAACACTAACTCTATTTTGTTGTTTCCCATAGAAAATTTAATTTGTTTGTCATGTGTATATCATTTTAATTTAAAATTAATTTAGCATTTAAAGCTCTGTATTTCAACAATAAATATGCTGAAGGTATTGCTGTGCTACAAAACCGCCCTAACTGTACCTCCTTGTGAAGTAATTTTTCTGTGAAGTGGTTATCAAAAAAAAAAAAAAAAAATCAGCCTATTAAGTATGAAAATAAAACACAATGCAAAGCTTTTCTAAATTAATGGTTTTTAATATTTAAATCAAATTTCATTAAAGATTTTTTTGTGTGTGCATGTTCCCCAGATATCTGTTAGGCTTGGTTCCATTTTAAAATGTTTGTACGACTTAATAACATTTTGTGCTATTTAGACATTCTTGCCTACCTCTTTACTTCAGTAAAAATTGTTATCTTTGTTTCTTTCTACCCTAAGGCTTTTTATAGAAAGGTCCCCTTTATTCTAATGAATTCTAGTCATTGTATCTCTCAGCCTAAGTGGTCTTCCTCAAGAAAGCCCTAGCTGGCAGCATGATGCCACAGTTACCACAAAAGCAGGAGTATACCTGCTCTGCTCATGTTTTTGTCATAGTGTCCTAGAGTTCCATACATGCTCTCAATTATCTGATGGGACATTCGTAGTTAAATGACATTCCTGCCATAAGCCGTTTCTAATCTCCAGAGGCATTCACATGAGTCTTATTCTACCCCTTCCACTACACTTCCCTCCCTAAAATTCCCCCAATATCTACAAGCGGTGTCATCCTCCATCCTGCTAATCAAGCCAAAGCTCCGAGAGTCACACTTGGTCCCTGCTGTTTTCTCACCCCACTTCCTATCTTTCAGCAAATAGTATCAACTTTACTTACAAAATGTGTCTCATATCTGCTTATTAATCCATAACATTATCCTCTCTTGTGCTTCCAAGAGCCTTAATGGCCTCTGAACTTAACTTCCTATAATTTATTCTTACAAGCTATAGTGATTTTGTTTTATTCTTTTGAAAATAATGTTTGAATAAGTAGTTCTATTTAGATGGGTTAAAATGCGAATTTTAAAAACTGAATTCAGCAAAAATGCTCCCAACACTCATCTGTCTCCCAGTCATCTGGGGAGAGAAACAAATGTTAACAGTTTTCTTTATAGCTGAGATATTTTGAACATGTACAAGCAAATAATGTATGTATTTCCATAATATACATAATAACAGGCACCATGTTTGTTTTTAATTTAAAACCATAAATACATAGTAGAGAAAATTTCACATCAGAATTTAATAAAATTTTTAATACAGTTTATTTCAGCAGAATATTCCATTAAATGGATGTAGCATATTTGTTAATTGGGGTCCTGCTTAATGAAAAGTAAGATTCTTCCAATCTATGATATTACAAAACATGCTTCAATTTTGTATATATCAATTGCCACAGGGAGATTGTATTTATGGAAGAGATTCCTAGAAGTTAAAATGTAGGATCAGAGGATATATACATTTGTAATTTTAATAGATGTTGCCAAATCAAGAAAGCTGTGGCAATTTCCAGTTTCATTAGCAATGTATGAGTGGTTGCATCTTTCACATACTAAGTACTGAGAAAAGAGTGTAAATGCGGCTAAGTAATGGATGTGTTGTTAACAGACATGCTTAGGCTGCCTTCTATGTTTATTGTTATATGATTCTTACCTTCACCAATAACTGCTCAATCAACCAGGGATGATACCTTCCCAAGTAGCAGGAAATTGAGAAGCTGTGCCATAAATTTTGATGTCTCTTGGCTCAAAAATAAAACCTAAGAAATCTATTCATTTCTCACTAGATTGAACTAAGAAGTCTTGAAAATATGAAGCAGGGAGTGTTGAAAGCAACATTTAAGAGGTTCGAACGTGGAGTGAGACAGGACAGACACGCCACAGCAGATGAAGTTACAATGGAAGATAACATAGTAATAAGCAGAAGGAATTGATGAGAGAAAAATAACACCGAGCAGATATTACTATCTCATATGAGGTAGGCCACGCCTGTTGGTTCCAGAACAGACTCAGATTAGGATAACTTTGGAATTCCAGATCTAGTGTATATGTAGTCTCAAGAAAACAAAAACAAAAACCAACCAAACAAACAAAAACCCAACTTGTTTTAAAATTAAAACCAACCAAGTATAGTCGACCTTTGTGCAACGCGGGGGCGAAAGGGGGCGGTTTAGGGGCATGGACCACTCACATGCAGTCGAAAATCCACGTATAAATTATGTCATCCTTCCGCATAAGCGGATTCCCAACCTTCGATAGAAAATACTGTATTTTATTATATATATCTTGTCAGCGCCTTATTTCACTGACAAACAAAAACAAAAAACACAGTCTAGAATGTAGGGACTTGCCCAAAGCACGTAGCTATTCTATTTACAGAGTCAGGTATACACCAAGAAAAATAGTATTTTCATTACTTAATCATTTCCATATTGTGACTGTGTTTCTTTATTTCTTCCTTTTTCTTTCTTTGCTTTTTCTAATAAAAAAGTTTGACGTGTTAATTCTGGTCTCAGTTCCCTTACCATCTTTTTCTTGAGATCTGAAACTCTGAACTCTGTATTTCTTGTGCAATTCCATCCAGCGACATTTACGCAGTGCTTTGCTAAACTTGTAGTTTGGAATGCTATTAGTTTTACTCATATTGGGGTTTAGACTTTTGTTGGTTCCTTTCCGTGGTTTTTAATAATCTATAGGAAGAAAAGCAGGAAATGCTGTCTTCATCATTATTTTCAAACCAGAGGTGGAGTTTTTCTTTTAAAATATACAGCATCTCATTGCTCAGCTTGAACGTCTCCAAGAGCTTCCCAATTTTCTTAGAATTAAACATAAACTTCTAAAAATTCCAACTCCCCTAGAATTAGCAAACTCCTAATGACATCTTCAACCTCATCTGGTAAACTAGTCTGGAGACACTGAACTGCATATTCAAATAACACCATTTCATTCTTACTTTAGGTCCTATGATTTTGTTCTTCCCTATTCCTAAAGCACACCTCTCCCAGCTACTTTTCAAACTCGAAAATTTTTCACATGACATTTTCTAGGGGACTTTCCCGATAATTCCCTTTTCTGACACAGAATGTCTGCTCTCTAAAATATCATGGCCACTCATTTCTTTCCTGGTACTTTTCAATCTAATGTATTTGCCTGTTTCTATATTTTCTAGTTATGCAGGATTAGAATGCAATCTCCATGGGGTTGAGACTTTTCAGGCTTATTCACCACCTGATACCTAGAATATATGGCAGACACTCGATAAATATATTTTACATAAGTGAATTGAAGAGTATAATATCTTAAAGAGTTTTTAGCTGAAATTTAAAAATATTAATGTGGATATTAACTTTGTGATAAAGCTTTCTATTGGAAAGAATTCAAGGAAGATTCATTATCTTTTGGAGAACATGACTTTAGACATATGGTGCAACAAATGGGAAATACATATGTGTGTGTGTATATATATATATATATATGTACATATATACGCATGTATATATGTACATATATACGCATGTACATATGTATATATATGCATATCTGTACATATATGTATATACATATATACACACATATATATGTACATATATATACTGGGGATGCCAAAAATGTATGCACATAACTTGTATTCATCTTTTGTTATCTGTATATCTTGAGTATTACAATTTCAATAGTTTTTTTTTCCCCCTTTCTAAAATGTGTATACATTTTTTGGGACCCTCTATATATATAATTATTACCTTAGAGCTTATTAGTTAATATTAACTGTATCTTTGGAAAGGATGAGTGAATCTAGTAACTACAAGTTGTCAAGAGCAAAATAATGAGGATGGAAAGATAAGAGTGCAGGAAAATAATATTTCTATGATATGAGGGCTGACAATTAAGTTTGCGAACCCATCCTAGAAAATGAGCTACATACCTCATTGCTGAATATCACTATAGTCACCTTTTAAGTACTCCCCTTGGGAATCTATGAACCAATGCCAATGCCTAATCCACTTTCCAAAGCAATTCTGGAACTCTTTTCTTGGAATGGCCATCAGAGCTGTTGTATTACCCTTGATGTACTAAATGTCATCAAAATGTCTTCCTTTCAATATTTCCTTTATCTTCAGGTAAAGAAAGTAGTCACTGGGGGCCAGATCAGGTGATTAGGGAGGGCATTTCAATACAGTTATTTGTTTACTGGCTAAAAACTCTCTCATAGACAGTGCTGTGTGAGCTGCTGCATTGTCATGATACAAGAACTCTTTCGGGACCATTTTTGCACACACCTTTCTCATGCTAAGATTTTCAGTTAAGATTTTCCTAACTGCTTCTCTATCAATGTTTACTTGGTCTGC
This sequence comes from Rhinolophus ferrumequinum, assembly GCF_004115265.2. Lineage (NCBI taxonomy): Eukaryota > Metazoa > Chordata > Mammalia > Chiroptera > Rhinolophidae > Rhinolophus > Rhinolophus ferrumequinum. Next base: position 23,448,673 of record NC_046288.1, on the reverse strand, counting down.
TATACTTCTCACTGTCAGCCAATGATTTTGATCACTATTTTTAAAAAGATGCAGTTTTTTAAAAAGGTTTTTGTTAAAATATAGCTAACATATGATATTCTATTAGTTTCAGGTGTAGACCATAGTTATTCAACACTTATATACCTAAAGAAGTGGTCACCATGATAAGTCCAGTAACCATCTGACACCGTACCACGCTATCACAGTATTATTGACTGTATTCCCTATGCTGAGCATTACATCCCCACGACTTTTTGTTTTATACCTGGGAATTTGGACCACTTATTGCCCTTCACCTTTCTCTCCCCTTTTTAATTTTTTAATTAAAAAGATGAATTTCTTTATAACAGAAAGGAATTCTAGAAACAATTTAAATTAAAGACTAGTTTATAATAGACATCAAAAAAAAGCATGAAGTACATAGGAATGGTTGTACAAAAGATCTGCAACACCCGCATAAAACATTCTTGAAATGTTTAAATAAGATATAAACAGATAATCAATTTCTTGCATGGATCATTCATTAATTTTCGAGTTAATTAATTAATCCAATCATTAATATGTCATCTTTGTGCAGTTTCTTCATTAATAAAATTAACATTGTGAATCAAATAATATATTGGGTACTTTTCTAGATCTTCAATTGTTTAAAATTGCTTATAACTTTGAAGGGGCTTACATTATCATTTAATACTATTTTTATGTGCTTTCACAATTTCAGGGTATCACACAAAAACTATAAAATCGTCAATTATTTTAAATTAAATTTACATGTAAATAATCACTGAAATATTAACGCAGGTACATCATAATTAACATTTAAAATCTTAAATTTGTCTTCAACAAATAGTTTTGAGTACTTTTTAATATACTCAATATAGCATAGAATAAATTTTAAACATTGTTTTCATTGAACTGTTGATAGAACTACATTTATTTATTTATTTTTGAAATTATGCTTATTACCCTGAATAGTTACTTTAGAGCCTATACTTTGAATATGTTACTTAATTTGCTTCTTTTTAGGTTGGTGCAAAAGTAATTGCAATTTTTGTAATTATTTATAGCCTTTTAAACTTCAATTACTTTTGTACCAACCTAATACAATCTTATGAAGACAACAGAACAAATAAATGTTTACTTTTAACATAAATATTATGTTACTGTTATGCCATATTACAGTTCAGACAACTGAGGTCCCCGAAGAAGGGGTGATAGGGTCAGGATCACAAAGCTAGTAAAATATAATGTACTTTTCTTGCCATTAACATATAAAGTAGTCATCACGTCTCAATTCTAAAACTATGAAAGTATTAGTCATAATCAATCCTAGCAAACATATGAGGGCTGACAATTAAGTTTGTGAACCCATCCTAGAAAATGAGCTACATACCTCATTGCTAGGTAGAAGTGTAGCTTCTTTAATTGTCTTGGTATGAAACACAGTTCATTCTCTTTTAATACATATGAAAGCATTCCAAACGGTCTTTAGAGAATCAGTTAAATCCATATTTTCTCTTGCTATTAATATTTTCTTGTTGTACCTATGTTTCTAGACTTTTATTTGATCCATAAACTCCTTCAGGACAGTGATTAGGTGATATTCATCTCTATTTTTCTGACACTGTAGTTCTGTCATCCTGATAGAAAGGGTTCAAATATATTTATTAAATTGAATATTTACAATTTACATAAAGGAAAAATGCTTAGTGGCTAAGTGCTGCTTCTTTTCCTCTTCACCCTACCCAGCTTTATTGAGATATAATCAACATATTACATTGCATAAGTTTAAAGTGTAGGAGGTGATGATTTGATACACTTACATGTTGCAAAAAGATTACCACAATAGGGTTAGTTAACACCTCCATTACCTCAAAAATTACTTTGTTTGTGTGTTGAGAGAATATTTAAGATTTTTTCTCTTGGAAACCTTTAAGTATACAATACAGTATTATTAACTACAGTAACAATGCTGTATATTAGACCCCCAGAACTTATTCATCTTATACCTGGAAGTTTATGTGTTGTTGTTTTGTGGTTACCAGGAGGCTTACATAAAATATCTTATAGATATAAGTCTATTTTACACTGATAACAACTTAACTTTGATTGCATACAAAAGCTGTACCCTTTTACACCCCCAACTTTTTTTTAATACCAGAATTTACCTCTCTTTACACTGTGCATTCATTGTATGTTATTATAGCTAGTTGTTTTAATGCTTTTTTCCTTTGACTTTTTTTTAAATAGAATTAAGTGGTTAACACACTATCATCTTATAGTATTTGAGTATTGTTACTTTGACTATACACTGACCTTTACCAGTGTGTTGTAGATTTTTATATTTTTTCATGTTACTAATTAGTGTCCTTTTATTCAAGCTTGAAAAATCTTTTCAGCATTTTTTGTAAATCAGATCTAGTAGTGATAAAGTCCTTCAGCTTTGGTTTGTCTGGGAACATCTTTATTTTGCCTTCATTTTTGAAGAACAGTTTTGCCATATAAAGTATTTTTGATTGGCTTTTTTTTTTTTCCTGCACTTCTGAAATGCCATCGTATTGCCTCTGGCCTACTTGTTTTTTGCTGAGAAATCATGATAGCCTTGTGAGGGGAGGAGAGGTTCTCTTGTAAGTGATAAACATTTCTCCTGTGGCTTTTAAGTTTCTCTCTTTGTCTTTGATTTTTGACAGTTTTATTATAATATATCTTGGAGAAGATCTTTTTAAGTTCAAATTATTTGGAGACCTATGAGCTTCATGGACTTGAATGGCTAAATTTCTCCTGAGATTTGGGAAGTTCACAGCTATTATTACTTTAAATAAGCTTTCTGCTCCCTTCTCCTTCTGTTTTCCTTCTGGGACTCCAATAGTTTGTAGATTGCTTCTCTTGATGGTATTCCATAGATTCCCATAGGCTTTCTTCACTATTTTGTATTCCTTTTGTTTTGTTATCCTCTGATTGAATAATTTCAAAGATGTCTTTACTTCACAAATTCTTTCTTCTGCTTGATCCATCTTATGCTGATGTTATCCATTGCAGTTTTCATTTTGTTGTATTCTTCAGCTTCAAAATTTACTTTTGGTTCTTCTGATTCCTCTCTCTGTTAGACTTCTCATTTTGCTCAAGTATACTTCTCCTGATTTTGTAAATATGTCTTTCTGTGTTTTCTTGTAGCACCTTTGGGGATCTGCGGGTCTTTGAAGTCAGAGACTAGGTATTATATTATTGTGATCCTTCGGTGGTGACATTTTTCCTTGAAGTCTTGTGTTGCTGTCTTTATAGTTGAAGTAGTAGTAACCTCTTCCAGTCTTTACTGACTGACTTTGGGAGAGAATTACCTTCTGTCAACGCTGCTAATGATTCTGAGGCCTTCTCAGACCTTCTGTAGATATCCCTACTCCACTCTTCTTGTTCCCTCTTGTAGCAAAATTCTTAAGATTGTATGCCTTCTCTAGATGCTGCAATACAGTCCACGTCTCCCATCTGCTTTCCCAAGCTAAATGCTCAAGCTTGCTGTCTTGCCTTGGTCTGCAGATTTGTCCGGCTTGCTGTGTGTGCTCATTAGCCATATGCCAAAACACCCTCTATAGCCATTAGGAGTGTGCACAAGGAGCCAGTCACAAGGTGATTAGGGGATGTAAGGTGAGGCCAGCAGAGCACTGGGGGTGCCCATGGGCCAGTTGGGGCGATCCATAGACAAGACATTCTGTTGGCTCATGGACAAGCAGTTGATGGAATCTGTGATGTGGTTAGTAGGATCCTCATCCCTTTGCTAACTTCTGAGTCCTGGCTGCTATTCCAGCTGCTAACTGACCCTAGTTACATAGCTCATGACTCAGTGCTCTGGACAGTGGGAGAGGGAAATGGACCTCTTCAGCTATGTGCACACAATGGAGAAGCTGGGCACTCAATCACACATTGCAATTGTCTCCCATGAGAGAAACAAAGGACTGAAAAAACCTTTCTTGGCACTGAACTCTACTGCATTGCTGGAGGGAGACACAGGTGATCTCACTGTTTTCCTCTTACACTCTCCAATGTTTCTAATCTTGGACATTTTTGCTCCATCAATATGTTGGAAGTTCTGAGCTGAAATCCTGCACATCCACAAAAGCTCACTCATTCATGGGTGAATTTTCTAAGTCCCTGTTTTCCAGAGGCTCGCAAACTATGGCTGAGAGGGATTAGAGGTAGTCTGTAGGCCACTTCTTGGTTCACAGCTAGCACGGAGGTCTCTATGACTATTACTTGAAGCATGGGTGGTTGAGACTTCTCTTGGGTCCTATGGAGTATGGCGCTGGAATCCTACAGCTCCCACAAAGACACTTTTGTCCATGTATAAATGCCAATTTTTTGTTGATGGAAATATGAGCTAGAGACATCTTATTCAGCCACCTTGTTACCATCACTTCCAATTCAAACTTTTTTGAAAGTTATGTTGTTATTTCTTGTGTGTTTTATTTGAAAATGCTTAATAAGTATAGAAAAGCAAATATTAGTATATCAAATATCTAAGCCTCTTCCCATAAAAACAAGCACACTTAACTGTACTTATTTCATAGATTTGTATGAAACAAAATAAAGTATTTCAGATAAATTTTACACTGTTATTCACATTTTTTGGTCCCTTTAATGTCCGGTATGTGACTTGGAATATTTTAAGTGCATTATTTCTTCTTTCTTACCCAGGAGAAGCTATCAATCTACAAAATTTTGTTTTGAAATGATTTTCTAAGGTCTGTATAACAAAATAAATAATTTTATATGAAAATGAGGCAAAAATGAAATATTTGCTTTTCCATTTTTAATCAAGTGCTTAGGAAGACAAAAAGCAATACTTTAAATAAATTAAAATGGAATTTGCTTTTTACCATGTCTCATAAATGCCAAACAATGAAATGATTCAGTTTTCAAAGTTATTATGTCCCAATTGATCTTCCAGGCAACGGACTTATTATCTAATTATGAAGATATGCACATTTATCAAAAGTTAGAACCATATGTCTCAATTCTGTTTAATTTCATTATATATTCATCATTTAGACAGTCAGCTTATGATATAAGCCTCTACCGACGAGTAATTCTATACTGATTATCACTTAAGAATGTGCACAAGCAGACATCAGTCAACTCTTATTAGTCTACTTTGAAATTAAAATTCTACTTGTATTAGGCTGCTGACTAGCCAGTCATCACTGCTATAGGTAAAAAGAATCTCTGGCATTCCTCTAAATAAACCTAACCCTATTAATTTCTTTATTTCACTAAATCATATAAACTCAGAATTTATAAACTCTTCTTGAATTGAGAAGTAAATGTATTTAGATGCATGTGTGTATGTTAAAAATACTTAGATATAGAGGAATACTTGAGAAAATAATTCTAATTTAAAACAATTTTGATTAAAATATTTGTAACAGTCATAAGATTTTATAGTTCTGGGAAACATATCAATACTCCTAGTTAGTGACTTGGGTCAGAGCACAAGGTTAAATATTGAATACAATCTCTTTTTCTATATGCATGATTATTATTGACAGAGATGAGTGAGGATACGGGGAATTATTTACTTAAAACATTTTGCCTCTTTTTGCATATCTACAATAAAGATTAGAACTATTTGACATTCTATTATATGAACATTTTTCTATCATTAGAAAAATATCTCATGTCATCTCATAAATAAGAATATAGCAAGTTACTAAAAATACTCCATGTATCTTGCATATGGCACATTTCTGTATCTGTTATTATGAACACAGGTAACACAAATAATAGGCTCAAAAATCATCTAAAAAATGGATTCGCTCCATCCAGTCAAATCATATGTAATGATCTTATAAATAAATATATATTTAAAATGTAATAGATACATATAAATGAAGGGTAAAACATTTGATAAAATTAGTTTAAAATATAACTTACTTTATTTAATAGCAACTTATGTGAAATGTTGAAGAGAAACTCTGTGTTTCTAAACAAAAATGTGTGTTATATATTAAATGAGAATCCAGTTTTGTTTTATTTTAAGTTTACAGCACTCTGAAAGACTGACTTTGAAAACAATTGCAATGCCAACCAAGAGGTTTGCTGGAAAAACAGTAGCCAGAGCCAGAACGTGTGGGAGAAATTTAGACCAGGCGGCCAGGGAACTTAAATAGCTATAGAGTTAACCTGTGGGAGCACTTGCAAGCAGTGTGTTAGTTGGCATCCAGAGGGTATGATGCATTCAAAATTGGTATTAGACAATTTTAGTATTTGAGGAGGAAAAATATGTCGGATAGGACATCGTTATGAGCAAAAATGGAATGTGAAAGAAGTCAGATATGCCAGTAGTTAATTTTAAATCCTTCTTTTTAGAATAGGTTTCCAGCTAGCAGCTGAATTTGTTAGTGACCAGGTCAAATTTCTCCAATGAAAAAAGATAGATGAAAGTAATAAAACTCTAACCACAAAGGGTGTAGTTTCAATCCCATGGTGATACTATAATGTCTACCAAGATAACCAGAACAGAAAGGAAAGTGTACACTAAAGATTGTTAATTATTAATCATTGTTAAGCATGTTAATCACATGCTATCTATGTATGCATGGCTAATTTCAAACAACGTGGATATGAACGTTAAGGTGATAAGAGCAATTCAAAACACTACCTTCTCGTGACATGAAAGCTCATGACTTTGTGATCTTCCAGATTGATAAAGAGAAAAATCTGGACTATTGTTTTAAGTTAAAGTCTCTGGAATAGAATGACTGAATGTGTTATCTGAGACCAGAGGCCCTAAATTTTAATATGCATCAGAATTACTTGGAAAGTTGTAATTAATACATATTTCTGCATCTTTCCCTAAAGCATTAAAAAAATAATAATCTTGGAATATATGGAAGTGCTTCATGCTTTGAGATTTGCAATTCTAAACAGAATAAAAGATCATCCTGACTGTTTAAAGGTAATATTTCTTCACATAATTCTGACTCCTTAGTCAGATTACATGCAAAATTGCAAAGGAGGCATTATGCTGTAGGAAAGTGAGAGAGGCTTCTGAAGACAGCATAGAGCATGCTTGGTTTCAAGGTTTTATTTATCTCTCTTCGAAGGGACATTAGAGGAAAAGTTTTCTACTTCATCTATATTTACATGAACCATCCTGAGTCATTTAATCAAAGGAACTAATTACCTTACCTCCCTGATATACTAGGCTATCCAAGGAATCAAAACAACTTCAGAAGGAAAGAAACACACAATTAAATTGAAGCCCAGAAGAAAATACTAAGTCACTCAAGTCCTTCAATAAGAAATCTTTCCTTGGAAATATTTAATTACTTGAAATCATGCATTATCTATTTGTCCTTATCTGTAAATATATATATCTGCAAGAGTATATATGTATATATCCTAGGATAATATTACCCACAATATAGTCTTAATGTGGGTAATTAGGAAGTAGAAACTTCAGGGGTGGCTTGAGTAAACTATTTTACCCAAGCTAACAGATCTATGAGGTCTCTGCCATACCTTATTGAATCTGTAATTCTCCACAACAGAGAGACTATCATTAATTGTAGAAAATTTGAACTTCCATTTCAAAATAAAGAACTTCATTAATCTTGGGAAGAAGTTATAATGGTGTGAGAGATTATGTATTGTGTTTAAAAGTCCTGTAGAATGAATGCAAAGTACAAAATCATAAATCCTGAAACAGCAGCTTCTTAGTTTCCCTTTTTCTGATTTATTCAGAGGTTCCCTCAACACTTCATGTCAGTTTGCAACTGAAATGCAAAGAGCTGGTCTTGTTTTGATATTGCTCCACACAAAAAGAGATTGTATGCTTTCTATTTCACAGTTTATATAGAAATGAATATACATTTAATGCATACTTTTATTCGATTTTAAGGACACATTATACTACTTTAATGTTGATGTAAAAAAATCAGTATTACTTTAGATACTATCCTGCCGTATAGGATGAAAGTTAAGGTGGGTCATAATAGACTTTCTAAGAATAAGTTCACATTTCAAATTTTAAAATAAATATGACAAAAAATTTTTCTCTTATTTATCTTCTTTTAATTGGAACCCATAATAAAGATTTTAATAGTTTTCAAGTGAATTAGAAAAAATAGATTTCTGTCTTTGCAAAAATGAAAAACATAACATGTACAATGAAAAATATTTCAATTGTTACATTACAAGTGTAATCTTAAGAAATTGCATACATCAACCCATTGTCTTCTGGCTTACATAGTTTTCATAAGAAATCAATCAGTTTTTCTGTTGACCTTTTAAAATATAATTTCTCTTTTTATCCTCAGACTGCTTTAAAGTGTTTATTTTTTTGTTTTTGTTTTTTGGTAGTTTTTCTATGAGCATATGGTGTATACTATTTTGGGAACTGCAAGTCTTCTCAAATACGTAGATTGATTTATATTTCAATATTGAAAATTCCTCAGTCATTAGTTATTCAAATAATGTTTCTGCTTTATTAATTCTCATCTTCTTCTGAAACTTAAAATGCACATATGTAAGCCTTTTTACCAGACATACTTCACTACCATGATTTTCTCTGTGTTTTTTTTTTCTTTTTTAAACTATCATTTCTTCTCCATGTGTTATTCTACAACTTTTTTTTCTGACAGTTTCTTCAGTTCATACTTATCAGGAATTTGAAACTAATGTTGAATATAGCTATTGAGTAATTTATTTTCAGTTATTAGTTTCATCACCCTTATAATTTTAATTTCCTCTTTTATTGTTGTTTTGTCTTTTACATTAAATTTCTGATCAGCTCTTCTAAAAAATGATCACTCTTTTATTTCAATTATTTCATCATAGTAAGCATATTTATTTCAAAGTCCATGACTGATAATCTAATTATCTGAATCCACTGTTTTTTTTTTTTTTTTTTTTGTTTGTTTTTAATTTCTATTTTCTACTCTCTTCTTAGTTTTGGTTATGTTCTGTTTTTTGTTGTTGTTGTTATTGTTGTTTTTTTTTTTGTTTTTTTTAACTAGCTAGTTCTGACAGATTTCTATGAATTGCAAATTAAGAATTACATGTTATACTTCCAGTTTCAGCTTCAATATGTAAAGAACTTGAAACTTGTCACTACCATTATAACAGAAGAAATATGTGAACAAAAGGAAATTTAACAATGTCTCTTATAACTATTAGATAACTGAGATTGCAGGGCAAATTACCATGATGAAATATTGACAGAAGACATATTAAGAATCATAGCCAAGGTCTTACTTAGAGCAGAAACTGTATCAACTGGAGCCATAAATTAGTAGAGATATGTAAATGGTAATTGTGACAAATTACTGGAGACTGTGGACTAGATTGACAGTGAGAAACTACTGGAAACCTTGATCTTAGAAGGGATTCTACTTTCATGGGTTTAACCTTCAGCAATACCACAATGTTCTCACTGAATAGCCAGGAACGGTTCCCCAGTGGCTCTGGCAAAAGATCGGGAAAAGTACCCATGTTTAAATATGCCCAAAGAGTTCACCATAAATATGGCCCATTTTGCCAGTAAAATGCCTTATCCAAATCTTATCACATATAAAATAATGGCATTTCTATGAGACACCAACCAAAAAATCCAGGAACCTCATAAAACACCAAGCAGGATAAATATCAAAAAAGTTACATGTATGTATATTATAATCAAACTGAAAAACATCAAAGAGAGAATTTTCAGGTAACCATGGGAATGGCAACTCTACAGCAACAAAAATAAGAATTGTAGTAAAAATTTTATCAGAAACTATGCAATCAAGACGAGAGTGCAGTAAAATATTTAAAGTGTTGAAAGGAAAAAAGGTATGGATATAGAATTCTATGTCCAGCAACATTAACCTCTAAATGAGAAGAATAAATAAAAACCTTTTCAGACAAACAAAACCTGAGGACAATCATTGCCAGAAAACAGACTCTGTAAGAAATTTTTAAAGTAGTTCTTGAGCAAGGAACAAATAATATAGGTCAAAACTAGGATCTACATAAAAATGGAAGAACATTAGGGAAAGAAAAAGGTAAAATAAATCTTGTTTTTAATTCTAATTTATATAAAATTTAACTGTTTAAAGTAATAATATTAAAAAGGTATTGGTTGATTATAGAATATGGATAAATGAAATGAATGACAGCAATGGCATAGGGATAAAAGGTGGGGAAATGGAAATATTCTCTTATAAGGTACCAGCACTACAAATGAAGAAATTTAGTTTTATTATGGGTGGAAATAGATTAGTTAAAAATGTAACATATAAAAATTTAAAGTATATTTGATATGCTAATAAAAATATACACTAGAATAATGTATATTTCTTAATTAAAATCAGAGAAGACAGAAAAAGACAAGGAAGAAATAAAATTAAGAATAAGTCAATGAATAGAAAATAGTTACGAACATGGTAGATATTAATCCAACCGTTTCAATATTCACTTTGATAGGAATGAACTAAACATACTATTTGTAAGATAAACATTGCCAGAGTGGATTAAAAAAAGATCAATTATAAATTGTCAATTAAAAATCACTTAAATGTAAAGATGCTGAATATTTAAAACTAAAGGAATGAATAAAGATATACAATGCGAACCATAACAACAACAAAAAAGCAAAAAAGTGAAATAAACTAAAGTAGTTATATTAAATTCAGACAAAGCAAGATTCAGAACAAGTAAAATTATTGGTATAAAAGGAGGTACTATGTAATAATGGATGCATCAATTATCTAAAAAGATATCCAAATCCTAAACTCACCTAATGACAGAGACGAAAATTATGTGAGGCAGAACTAGGTACAACTGAAAGGCCAGATAATTCCACTACTATAGTTACAGAAGTCAACATTTCTCTTTCAGTGACCAATAAATCAAGCAGGAAGAAAATCAGTAAGGATACAGTTGACCTGAAAAACATCATAAATCAACTTGATCTAATTGGCATTTATAGAATATAGAATATCCTATCCAACAAAAGCAGAATACACATTCTTCTGGAGCCTGCATAAATCCATTAAGATAAACCACATTCTGGGCCATAAGACACTTCCTAATGCATATAAATCAATAGAAATCATAGGAATTATGCTCTCAGACCAAAATGGAATTGAACTAGAAATCAATAACAGATAGTTAGAAAACTCTCAAAATATTCAGAGATTAAATGACACACTTCTAAATAACACAAGGTCAAAACGGAAATATCAAGAAATATTTTAAGATAATTTAAATTAATTGAAAATAAAATGCAACTTATTTAAATTTGTGGGAGGCAGCAAAAACAGTGTTTAGAGGGAAATTTATAGAATTAAATACATATATTAGAAAAAAATACATATAAATGATCACCTCAAGAGAATAAAGAAGAGCAATTTAAGTATAAATCAAGCAGGAGAAAATAACAGAGCAGAAATCAAAGAAATTTAAAAACAGGAAAGCAATAAAGACAACAAAACTAAAGTGGATTGTTTGAAAAGGTCAATAATTGATAAACTTCTATACAGTCTAGCCAATTAAAAGGAGAGAAACACAATTTACTAATATTATTAATGAAAATGGAGTCATCACTACTAAGCCCATGGACATAAAAGAATAACAAGAGAATACTGTGAACATCTGTGCTCGCAATTTTGATAACATATTAACAGTTGAAATAGTCTTACTTCTTGAAAAACATGAACTACAAAATTTAACATATGGAGAAATAAAATGTCTGAATAGGTCATATATATCTATCAAATAAATTAAATCTATAATAAATCACTTTGCCAAAAAAATAAAATAAAATAAAAAATAATGTAGCAAGCCCAGATGATGGCACTGGTGAATTCCTCCAAACATTTAGTGAAGAAATGATATTCACCCTCCACAATCTTTTTCAGAAAATAGAAGCAAAGGAAAATCTTTAGAACTCATTCTATGAGGCAATATTATCTTAATGACAATATCATATACACATATTACAAAAAAAATCAAACTGACAGACTAATATCTATCATAATCATAGATGGAAAAAGTGTCAGTAAAATATTATCAAATTGAACAGTGTCTAAAAATATTTATTCACCATGAACAGGTGGAATTTATTCCAGGTATACAAAGCTGGTATAAAATTCTAAAATCAATCACATCACATCAACAAGCTAACATAAAAATTTATATGATCATATCAATTGATACAGAAAATTATTTGAAAAAATCAATACTTACTCATAAAAAAAACTATCATGAACTAAATATAGTTTAGAATGTCCTCAACTTTATAAAAAACACTAATTTAAAAACTAAAAAAAAAAAAAAAAAAAAAAAAACATGTGCTTTCTTCCCAAGACCAGGTAAAATGTTGACTCAATACTCCAATTTAACATCAAGAAAAGTAAATAAAAATCTTCAAATTGGGAAGGAGTATATAAAATTGTCATTGTTTATGAATGGTGTTTGTACATGTAGGAAACCCCAAAAAGCCAACAATAAAACTCCTGGAATTATTAGGTGAGTGTAACAAGGTCTCAGGTTATATTACACCATATTTATTACATATAATATTTATTATATTATATTATACTTAATAATATAATATAATAAATATAATGCAATAATATAACAAACTATATAATAATTATATAACATATAAATAGTTGTCTTATATATTAGCAAGGAATAATTGGAATTTAAATTGAAAAATTAAATAATATCATTTACATTAGCACCAAAAAATGAAATATGTATGCATAAATTTAAAAAAATCTATAGTATCTTATGAGGATAACTGCAAAACTCTGATGAAATAAGTCTAAGATATAAATAAATGTATAGATATCCCATGACCATGGATAGGAAGACTCAATATTGCTAAAGTGTCAGTTCTTCCTAATTGTTCAGTACATTCAATGCAATCCAATAAAAATTCCAGCAATCTATTTTATAGATACAGAAAATGTGATTCTAAAAACTTTAAGGCAGAAGTCTTAGAATAGACAACACAATATGAAAGAAGAAAATGTAATTGGTGAAAAACGAGGTCTGATAATGAAGTTCATGACCGTGTTGCAATGATGTTGCTAATCTTCTTTGATATCGGAGGGATTATTCACTATCAATTTGTACCAACTGGACAAACAGTTAACCAAGTTTACTCTTTGGAAGTGCTGAAATGACTGCATGAAAAGTTAGATGACCTGAACTTTTCACCAACAACTCATGTCGCTTGCATCATGAAAATGCACCAGCTCACATGGCACTGTCTGTGAGGGAGTTTTTAGCCAGTAAACAAATAACTGTATTGAAACACCCTCCCTACTTACCTGATCTAATCCCCCATGACTTCTTTCTTTACCCAAAGATAAAGAAAATATTGAAAGGAAGACATTTTTGATGACATTCAGGACATCAAGGGTAATCTGAAAACAGCTTTGATGGCCATTCCAGAAAAAGAGTTCCAAAATTGCTTTGAAGGGTGGACTACGTGCTGGCATCAGTATATAGCTTCCCAAGGGGAGTCCTTTGAAGGTGACCATAGTGATATTCAGCAATGAGGTATGTAGCACTTTTTCTAGGATGAATTCACAAACCTCATTGTCAAACCTCATATACTATGAAATTTTAAGCCTCAGTATAAAAAAGCCTTACTACGTTAATCAAAACAGCATTGCATTGGTGAAAGAACTGACCCAGACAAAATATACTCAATGGATCTTTAAGAAATGAGCAAGGGAAATTTTTATTGAGAAGGGATGAACTTTTCAACCAATGGTGCTGGAAAATTTGGATGCTGATATGTAACCAAACAAAAAAATAAAACAGACCTTACAACATACACAAAAAATAATTCAAAATGAACCATAGACTTTAATTCAAAACTCTAGATTATGTATTTTCTAGATAAAAATGAGAAAATTTAGTTGACCTTTGGTTTTGCCATGAGTGTTCAGATACAATGTCAAAAGCACGACTGCTGGAAGAAAAAAAATGATAATTTGAACTTGACTAAATTAAAAACGTCTGTTGTGAAAAACTGCTAGGACAATGAAAACCAAATTCACAGACTGGTTGAAAATATTTACAAAACAGTTATCTGATAAAGGACTTAAATTCCAAATGTACAAAAGACACTTAACAATAAGAAAACAAACAACCCAATTAAAAAATTGGCAAAAGATTTGAACAGATGCCTCACAAAAAAATAATGTAGAGATGGAAATAAACATATGAAACGATGTTCAACATCATCTGTCATTACAGGTTGACAAATTAAAATAATGATAAGCTCTACTACACACCTTGTCGAATGGTTAAAATCCCCCCCAGATCTGACAACACCAACTTCTAGCAAAGATGTACAGCATTGGCGATGCAAAGGGGTAAAGACACTTTGAAACAGAGGTTAGCAGTTTTTTGCAAAGCTAAACAGATACAGAGCTTATCACACAGCAATCAATATCCTGGGTATTGATTCCACTGATTTGAAAGCTTATGTCCACATAAAAACCTGCATGTGAATGTTTATAGCCAATTTATTTATTATGCCCCAAGCTGGATGCAGCCAAATATTTCCTTCAATAGGTGAATGGATAAACAAACTGTGGCACATCCATTCAATTAAATATTATTCAGCAATATAATAAACTAAACCATCAAACAACAGGAAGAATTGAAAGGAATGCATTTTTTCTTAGTGAAAGAACGTAGCATCAAAAGGTAATACACTCTCTAAATCAGCAAGATGGCATCTGGAAAAGTCCAAACTACAGCGAGGATAAAAAGATCTGAGGGAAGATTTAATATGTGAAGCACAGGGAATTGGGTGAATAGTGACACAATTCTGTATAGTACAATAGTTTTGAGTACATACTACTATTCCTTTATCAAAACTCACAGAACTTTACAGGACAAGGAGTGAACACAGATTATGACAAAATAATATAATTGTATTGTGTATATATGAAAAAAAAAATCTCCCTGGACAGGGTGTGAGGAAAGTTGTTGATCTAAGTAACTTTGAAATGAAGAGTCTGTAAGACTAAGGCAAAAGAAATTGGATTAGCATCATACCTTAGTTTATAAAGTTGTTTCCCAGGCGTGTAACAATGGGTCCACAAACCTGATACCGTTATGCATGTACACTTGAACAATTAAGCAAATGTATGGAAAATGTTTGGAGCTAAATTTCTCATTGTTGTATGAAGAGTTACAGATAAGCAAGGGGAGGATTCTATGTGATAATAGATTAGAGTTTGGGAAATCCTACGAACTCATGTTTAACTTAATATATATGTGAGTGTGTGTGTAAATGCAGCTATATATAGAAACATTTATGGGTATGCGCATATGACAGGATAATATCTATACATGTATTTCCTTGTTCTGCCAGGTGAGATGCCCTAGAAGCCATAAAACCCCAGTAGTGATGAGCACACCTAGTACATAGATCTTGGTTTCTACTGCCATTCCCAATAATATCAATCAGACCTTATTGTAGAAATGGCTAATTCTAGGATTGAGCCAGGAAATACACATGATAAACCTAGAGCATCTAACAGCACCAAAATAAAAACAAAAGCCCATGATTATGAGAACATGTCAAAGGGATACAGAAACAATCTGAATAGCTCCCAACGGCCAAATCTGGAACAATATGAGCAGCAAAGTAAATACAGCAGTATTGGATTATCACTCAAGGTATAAAATGAACAACCATTAGTCTATTCTGATATGGATAGCGGTTAAATTAATATTAATAGTTAAATAAAGAAAAGACAAGTATTCTGTGTTGAAGGAATCCAAATAAATTATGTAGATTCTTCACCTTAAATGGAGGGAGGGCATACTCACAACTTCTTAATTTTGAGTTGTACACACTAACTTCCTTACAGACAGTATAACAGGGAAATAGGGTGAAGGAAAAGGTGAGAAATAACTTTACACTGGAGAAACCTGACAAATATATCAGCCATATGATCATGGTTAATACTGACAATTACAAACCATGTTCATAGTACATACCATTGATACGATGTTATGAAAATGTTACTTTATCTCTGTGGTCTTCCTCCTAAAAACCTATAACCCCACTCTAATCATAAGAAAAAAAAAAAAATCAGACAAATCCCAGTTGAAGGGTATTCTACAAAACACCTGACCTTCAAAATACCTATTCTTCAAAAATGTCAAGATGATTAAAAATAAGGCAAGTCTGAGAAAGTGTCACAGCCAAGTGTAACCCAAAAACACATGACCATTAAATATAATATGTTGACTCTGGGTGAGATCTTAAAACAGAAAAGAATATTAGGTAAAAGTAAGAAAATATTCATCAAGAATGGCTTTGGCTAATCATAATGTGTCAACATTGGTTCATTCAGTATAACAAATACACCTTGATAATATAAGATACTACATAATAAGAGGGGAAATTGGGAGGGGGCATATAAATATTATTTGTCCTGTCTTCATAATTTTTGTATAAATCTTGAACCATTTTTAAAAATAAAGTTTAGTATTAAAGCATTTTTACAATTAATTTAAGGGTATAGATAAGGTAATCTTTATCCAAAAATATTTGCATTTCTATCAAAGCCAGCCACAATAATAATCACCTTATCCATTGGAATTCTTTCCTTTTGAGGATTGGTATATTTCTGCTTTATTGTTTCTCCTTAACTGTTTTCCTTCGAGGTCCTAAGCCAAATGTTATATACCAAAAAAAAAAAAAAAAAAGGACAATTCTTATCGGAAACTTTTATCTACAACTTTTCTTTCTGTAGCGTCCTGAATCTGTCAAAATTCTACACAGGCATTCCTGCTCTCAAAAGAAACAGCAGGCAATTCTAGAAAAATGTGGCATCCTTAGCTCACTTCTATGTCATTTCCTATTTTGATTTTTCTCCATTTTGGTTCAATAATTCCATGTTGCCCGAATGTATCTTATATATCTTCAAACAGATTTTTAAACAATACTATATCTTTCATTTTCTCTCTCTTTCTTCTCTGGAGGTTTCAGACCAAACTCCTTATCCACCATTACAGTAAGTGGATCTTTAACATACATTTTTTTAAACATCAAAGCACATTCCAATTAGGTCTCCATGGTAAATCTCTTTAAAATACAGTTCCTGGCCATAAGTAAATGATCCTATTTTATGAGATCCTTCAAAGCTCTACAGTTTGATAATAATACTAACATATAAGTAATAACAAATATGCCTTGGCCATAATCAACAATTGTGCTTTTGGAACTCAGAACTCCTTGATTTGAATCTATGGTTTCTCCCACTACATCATGCCGGACTGAACAAGAATGGCCTAAATTGAATAATATGCTTTTATCTGCTGCCTCATTCTTTTTTACAGGAAAGCATGTTTGAATGATAACTGAATTAGAAGAAAAGAAATAGAATCATATTTATAGACGTGGATTCTTAACATTGTTTTCAATCCAATAGTGACTTCTATAGGTGTGGATATGGTTTACTTCGATGGATAAAACGGTGAAAATAGCCAACTAAAGTAGAATGGGTAGGTACTTATCTCCTTCATTTAAGCTCTCATCTAATCACTGCTTTATTTTATTTATTTATTTATTTATTTATTTATTTATTTATTTTTTAATATATAATCTGGATAAAAATTGTGTTAAAAATAATTTGGTAGTTGTCTCTTACGTGATATTTACTATCTACACTTATTCACTAATTGGTTATTAATATTATAGTTATTCAATATTTAAAATCTAAATAAGATTTAGATGTTTACATTGTTATGATTTATTGCCAATGTATATATATATAGAATTGATTTGTGTATATTAACTGTGTATATTGCAACATTGCTAAACTTATTTATTAGTCTTAGGATTTAATTTGTAGATTCTTTGTTATTTTCCACATTCTACACAATAATGATATTTTCAGTACAGACAATTTTATTTCTTCTTTTACAATTTTTTTTTTTCTCCTCGACAAATTACTTACTCTTGATTTGTTCCTGCTATTGGGAAGTAAAAGCCCTGTAATAACATTTGCTAATGCCTCAATGGCCAAAGAATGTCATATGGCCAGGACCAAACTCAATGTGGGAGGACTAAACAAGAGTTTAAAACTATGAGCTGTGTTTCACAGGGGGCTACTTGACACAGGCAAAGCTAGTGCAAAAATGAATGTGATAAATGTAAAAATGATGTATAAGAAAGAACAGGGAGAACAGTCACTGGTACCTGCAACTAACTGAAAACAAAGATACTATGAGCATACCAAGTTCCTGAGAAATATCTATTTCCTAAGAAAACATGAGTCAGTCTTGCAAAACCCCCAAATAACTATCAGATTGTCAAATTTTCATTAGCAGGAAGAAAAAATGCACAAGTTATATGGTCCCAAATATTTCATACCCCACAAAATCTACCTCAGTTATATTTAAGGAGCAAATGGACAAACAAGAACATCCCATAGAGTGAGGCATGGAGGTGATATTTTCTTTCTTTCTTCTTTCCTTCCTCCCTTCCTTCCTTTCTTTCCTCATTTAAGAAAAGAAAATATAGTTTTTCTTTTAAAAATTAAAACAAAGTTAGAAGCTTACTGAATAAATTATGGAAAGTATGTATTTTTAACATCCAAGAAATACTATCACAGGCAGAATCTGAATATGGGTCTTAATAATTTGTCAGACATTCTATTAACTGCACAAATATTTTTTTCCTGATTCTGCATTTTTAAGATTTAACAAAATTATTGAGAGAACTAGATGATTTTAACCATTTTTAAAAGCATATGAAGAAAATTAATTGCATGTAATGAGACTCACTATGGAGGAAAAATAATTTAGTGTATTTATATTATCATCCTAATATCCTACTTTTTGGATCCTAGAGAGTTGGACTTTCCAAATTTTTGAGTTCTTCAATCTGTAGCCTCTGTTCTTTTTCATCTCTCTTTGTAACTTACTTCATTATGTGTTTCGTTTAGTTTTAGTTATTTTGTTTGTTTGTTTTTGTTTTTGGTCATACCTTATTAAATGCCATAATACCAATGGTTGTTTCAACCATTTCCCCTGAAGCTGCTGGCTTAATAGGATTAGCTTCCTAGTACTATAATTAACAGTTTTTCCATCTGCAATTTCTCCTTCCTCTTTTCCTGCTGTGAAATCACTAAATGAGCAGTCCCCATTCCATGTTGATCTGCTATCATAAGCAGACATAGAATACAGCTCAGTAACATGGAATCTTATTCCTCTCTAATATACAATGTTTCTGTTTCATGTTAACATTCAGAAAGCTAGGTTTGTTTTGTGGGTTTTTTTGTATGTGTGTTTTGTGTTTTTGTGGGGTTTTTTTAGTGGCTTGTTTTTGTTTGTTTTATAGTCAATTCAAAAGTCAACATTGTTATCTACATTATTGAAGCAAGGTCACATGCACAACTGTACTGTGGCTTAAGGAAAGGGGAAGGAGACCATGTAGGAAGCAGGGCTCATTCCTAAGGATATGTTCCTAGAAGCTACGAGTATACATATCACTTTCATGTGCCTTCCATTGGAGATATCATAGCCATTTGGTGTTAACACAAACTTTCTCCTTGAGCAAATTTTATTCAGGCTCCTCTGAGCCCTTTGCTTGTTTAGGCCTTGACTTTGGCCCATGCCTTGTCTATGGCCGGCCTAGCCCAGTCTTGGCAAGAATCTTGTCCAAGTCCTTGGCCTTTGGCAAGAATCCTGTTAGGTCAATTTAGCCACAATTATCCTATCTTGGATGTTTCCTTTTAGGGATTTTCCTTCCCCTGACCCCCTCACCCTACTCCTTGGCTGTAAATTCCCGATTTTCCTTGTATTCTCTTTTCACTCTGTTCTCTCTCTCTTATTGCAATATCCAAATCTATTGCAATAGACTTGAATAAAGTCTTCCTTACCATTTTAATAAGTGTCAGAACAGTTTTTTTTTGTTTGTTTGTTTCTTTTAACAGCTTCACATAACTTAAAGGGAGATTACAAAATATAGTGTCATGGGGCAGCCATGTGGCTGTTACTTCCAGTAATATGAGTGAAGGGGAGAATTCATTTTGGTGGAAAGATGGCTGTCTCTGCTACATAACTGAAGGATGGAATAAAAATTCATACTAATCCAATTGTCACGGATTAGATAAATATAAAAATGATACAGATATATTTCCACCTTACTACAAGTATTTAATTCTCATTTTAGATAACTTATGAACAAACCGCTTTATTTAAAGTAGTTCACTAGAGTTCCATGGAGTACGTTACAAGTTTTACTTGTATGAAATAATTACTATGTAAAACCTATTCTAACTCTTACTAGTAAGTAAAATGGAAAAGAAACATAGGGAAAATAAAATTATAGCATTGAGAAAATAAAATTATATCATTTAGATGCTTTAATTTAATGTTCTATTTGTCTCTTACCTGTAGAAATTGTATTTTGTAGTACAAATATATATTAACTAAATATATATATATATTTCCACGAAAATAAGACCGGGTCTTATATTAATTTTTGCTCCAAAAGACGCATTAGGGCTTATGTTCAGGGAATGTCATCCTGAAAAATCATGCTAGGGCTTATTTTCTAGTTAGGTCTTGTTTTCGGGGAAACATGGTATATGTGTGTGTGTGTGTATATATATACAGTTATCTATACACAGTTAACTATATATACAGTTAACTATTTATATATATATATATATATAGTTATTGAAGCACTATTGTGAATCAATTCATATTAAAATATTTTATCTTTAATGACTTCAAAACAAAGTCACAGTAATTTGAACAGATGTGATTTAAGTAGGATTCCACTTTTTAAAAAAACACCATGTTGAGCTACCAATGGCGTAAAACTCAAGGAGAAAAATAAAGAGTGAGTTTTATGATGTCCCAAGGGTGTTGAAAGCTGATTTATCATGCAGCATGCCTGGGCACCTCAAATAGAATGATAAAAACAAATGTTTCATGCTATTGAAAAACACCGAAAAGCAAATAGTAAAGTGTTCCTCTCACTGAATAGAAAGGCATCTTTTTCTGACTTCAGTTCCACACAAAATAAGGGAAACATACGTACATGTTACAAAATAAAACCAAAAAGTTTACCTATACATTCTCTGACAATCATGCTTTTGTCTTATATTCTTTAAATACTTATTTTACACTCTCTTCCACCTGTATTTTTTTTCTTTTTTTAATCTGTAGTTGGTCTGAGTCACTATCTTGTTACAAACACGCTGCCTGACATTTCAGTAAGTAATGCAACCACTGAAAATATAGTGTATGCTGCATTGGCTGAGAGCTCAGACCTGGAAGTCAGATTGCTTAATTCACATTCCAGCTCTTTCAGTTAATGTGTGTGCAACTTAATTTCTCTCTTCCTCAATTAATTCATCTATAAATGGGGATAATAGTAGCATTTATATCTTACATTAGTGTTAGAAAAATATATACTTGAAATCTATCTGTCTCTCTGTCTATCTATCTAATCCTTCTAGAACAGTTTCTGGTACACAGTAATACAGTTAGCTACTTCTATTTATGGAACACATATATTTTGAAAGTCCCTTCTTTATCAGTCAGAGTACTAGGATGGGTGCTGAGTGGGCCACAGTGCACAAACACAAGGCCCCTTCATTCATGGAGTTTTTTGTGTTAGTGGAAAAGCTTAACATCACACAAGTAATTGAAATGTGAAGTGGTATGCTATGTGACTGTAGAGTTGGAGGGATATAAGGTGGAGAAGATAAATAAGTTAGTCTTGAGTAAGTCCAGAGAAAGACTCCTTGATTAAAAGACTTTTCAATATTGACCTGAAAGATGATAGAGTTGGACAGGTGACATGGAAAAGAAAATGACTCACTTGGTTGTGAAACCTAAGTAAAGATGTTTTGGAAAGAATAAATATATATATATATATATATATATATATGTATATATATATATATATATATACATATATATATATATATATATATATATATATATATATATATATATATATTCCTTAGCACTGAAACAAAGAAGGAGAGTATGAGCTCAGAATGAGGCTGGGTGAGAGGCACGACAGACTGTTTAGACATCTACAGAGTAATATTAATGATACTTCTTGATGCACAAACACACACATATACCTAAAAATAATGATAGATGCGGAAAATCTTATAAATCATGAATATGAAAAAACATATAAAGATATATAATTGTCTGCTTTCTCCTCTGCTAAATGAATGTAATAACCACAAACCCAAGCAGTTATTCAATGAAGTGAAGGTGAAAGAGCTTTGTATACTCCACAGTAATTAGAAAAATTTGTTACTGTCACAAACCAAAATGCTCTCAGCAGGTAGTCAGAGCTATGTGTGTGTTGAATATTTTTTGTCTCTGTCCTTCTTTCAACAAAATCTATTTAAACAACAACAACAACAACAAAAACCCACTTATGATCCCTCCTAGTAGCTGAACTCAGTCTTAGATTTTTTTGCATTCTCTTCTTTCCTACTTAGTACTGCCAGTCATTAATCCTTTCATTCATCCTTTGATGCCTGGTTTTGAAAGGTTTGGGAGGGTCCCACATGGCAGGAGGAAAGGGAGCAAAGGGGATCCGGAGAACAGGCAGCTATGGTTGCCTGGGATGAATTCTAGGTACCTCAAATTTGCATAAAGGAAGGAACAACTTCCCTGAGGATAATGAAGCTGCACCTTCAGGTTGCTGCAGCCTTGGACTTTTGCAGCTCTATCATTTTACCTTCCAACAGTAATGAATGAATGAATGTTCAAATTTCTCTATATCCTATTCAATACCTGTTTTTATCCATCTTTTTTATTACATGTAAAGTAGTATATCGTTGTGGTTTTGATTTATATTCCCCTAATGACAAATGACATTGAACATCATTTGTTGTGTTTATTGACCATTTGCATATATCTTGTAAACAATATTTGACTTATTTCTTCATTTTAATATGATCACATGTATTTGTATTGTTGAGTTACAGGAGTTCTTTATATATTCTGATAGTTCCTTATCAGATACGTACTTTGCAAATAATTTCTCTAATTTTGTGGCTGCCTCTTCAACCTACTAATAGTGTCTACTATGGACTGGATGTATTTGGAGGTGAGACCTTTGGGAGATAATTAGGTCATGAGGGTAGAGCCTTCAGAAATGGGATTGATGTCTTTATAAGAAAAGGTCAGAGAAACAGCCGACACTTTTTCACCATGTA
Source organism: Rhinolophus ferrumequinum (assembly GCF_004115265.2). Classification (NCBI taxonomy): domain Eukaryota; kingdom Metazoa; phylum Chordata; class Mammalia; order Chiroptera; family Rhinolophidae; genus Rhinolophus; species Rhinolophus ferrumequinum. The sequence goes on along the minus strand of NC_046288.1, from coordinate 23,425,445 downwards.
AAGAAAGAGCAAGAAGTTCTTTGGAAACCAGGAAGAGGGCATTCACCAAGAAATCAACTGTGCTGAAACTCTGATCTCAGACGTCCAATTGCCAGAATTATGAAAAATAAATGTCTGTTGTTCAAGCCACCTAGTCTATGAAAATTTGCTATAGCACACCAAACTAACTAAAATAGTATCCTCTGAGGTATATTTAATTTTGATGAAGACTAGTTAACATATTTTTTCCTTTGGTGCTACTGCTGGAAATTCCCCTCAGAGGAGCAAAATCCCCCAGCCCCACTGCAGGCTCTTCATCCCAGAGGACTGGTGCTGGGAAGAGGAGGCCCTACAACATCTGGCTATGGAAAACAGGGGGAATTCCAACCATCTGGGTAGATGTGAGTGGGCTGCAAAAAACCCCAGATGTTCTCTTAAAAAGCCTGCACACAGAATCACTGACTCGCAGACAGTCACCTTGGGCTCTGGTGGAAGGACAGTGACTCGGGATGCAACAAAGACACACAGGGAACAGACTGATATGTGTGACTTTGAGGGCAGGGCCGGAGGACAGTCCCATGTTCCTTGTGAGGGATCCTCGCCAGTGCAGTTGGCAGGTGGCTGCCATCTTTAATGGGCTGAGCACTCCCTCTATGCTTATGGCAAAATCTGAATCTGATTAGTCTGGTGAGCTCCAGGGCTCCACCCTGCTGACTCACTTGACCCCCATCACACCCAACTCCCCCAGTGCCGGAGACACTTTCTCAGTGAGCTGATAGCCTTGCCTACCTTACACTTTCTTGGAAAACTACCAGAGTTCATGGGCTCCAAGCAAGTGATGACTTCCCTCGGTGTGCTCTGAGATGTTTGCTGAGTAGCTCCAACCTCAGCACTGGCACCAAACCAGAGTCTACATTATTAACCTGGTGACCACAACATTTCCCACTGTAGTTACTCCCTGAGACCCTGCTTCATCCAACTTGCAGACCACACTAGGTTTATCAGCAGCTGAACTTTAAGGGAGTTGACAGATAGCAGAGGACTCGGGGTGTCACAACTTTTTGCGGAGCTACCCTCGACCTGGTACTGGTGGCAGATGTCCTTAGTTCATATTGTGGCCTCTCCCATGTGCCTCCAGGTACAGCACAGGCAGCAAACAACTGAGGTTCATTTTGTACTTCCTAGGTAGTCCCCAGCTAGTCACAGGCAGTGGCTGCCCTGAGTCTGCACTGGAGGCCCTCCCAAAGAGCCCCAGAATAAACATATCTGGAGGTTGGCTTCAGACCACAGCAGAGAACTACCCAATTAGCCTCCCAAGTGGCACAAACAAAAGGTGGTCTCTACAGGCACCGGAGCCTGCTGAGGTGAATCTCACTCAATAGGGTAAGTCTTCCACACAACAGCTCTGGACATGGCCAAATCAAACCCCACAGCCAGTCCCACCGACTGAAATGCCAATAGCAATCAAGGTTCAACTATAACCGGAGGGCACACACAAACCAAACAAGGGACACTCCTGAAGCATCTGGCTGAGGTGACCAGGGAGACTGTGCCAGGGCCCCACAGGTAACCTACTATGTAAGGCCACTTGGCCAAGGCTAGGAAACATAGCAGATCTACCTCATACATAGAAACAAACAGAGAGGCAGCCAAAATGAGGAAACAAAGAGACATGTCCAAAATAAAAGAACAGGAGTAAACTCCAAAAAAAGAACAAAATGAAATGGAGGCAAACAATCTACCAGAGACAGAATTCAAAACAATGGTTATAATAATGCTCAAGGAACTTAGCGAGAACTTCAACAAAGAGATAGCACGCATAAAAAAGGACATAGAAGCCATAAACAAGAACCAGTCAGAAATGAAGAATACATAATAACTGAAATGAAGAAAATACTATTAGGTTGGTGCAAAGGTAATTGTGGTTTAAAAGGTTAAAAATAATTGCAAAAACTGCAATTATTCATTTCAGATTGAAAGACACCCCAGACAGAGTGTAAAGGGATGGAAAAAGATATTTCATGAAAATGGAAATGAAAAAAAACAACAACAAAAAATTGAAGTACCAATACTTATACCAACAAAACAGACTTTAAATCGAGTGTTATAACAAGAGACAAAGAAGGACCTAGTAATCCCACTTCAGGGTATTTATCTAAAGAAACCCAAACACTACTTTAAGGGAATGTGTGCATCCATATGCTCATTACAGCATTATTTACAACAGCCAAGATATGGAGGCAGCCTAGGTGTCCATAGATGGATGAATGGATAAAGAAAATGTTGTACATATATACAACAGAACAGTGCTCAGCCAGGGAAGGGAATGGGTTCTTGCCATCTGTGGTGGCATGGATGGACCTGGAGGAAAATGTGCTGAGTGGAGTATCACATAGAGAAAGACAGATGCAATGAGATTTTTGTTATATGTAGAATCTAAAGAACAAAATAAACAAAACAGAAACAAATTCACAAATTCAGAGAATATTGTGATGGTTGTTACATGGGAAGGGGATTGGGGATGAGTGAAAAATGGGAAGGGATTAAGAAGTACAAATTGATTGTTACACAGTAGTCATGCGGATGTAAGGTATTTCCTAAAGAGTATAGTCAATAATATTGTAATAACTATGTATGGTATCAGATGGGTACTATATTTGTTTGGGGTGATAGATGTGAGTGGGTTGGGGGTCAGGGTGTAAAAGATGAAGGGAGTAAGAAATACAAACTGAGAGTTACAAAATATTCATAGGATGTAAAATAAAGCATAGGGAATATAGTCAATAGGGTAATAACTATGTATAGTGTCTTGTGAATACTAGACAAGTCAGGGGGATCATTTCTTAAATTATACAAATATCTAACCACTATGCTGTACACCTGAAATTAATATAAATTATCAAATGTGAACTGTAACTGAACAAAATTAAAAATGAGGGGAAGGTGAAAGGGAATAAGAGGTTCAAATCTCTAGGTATAAAACAAATGAGTCATGGGGAAGTAATATACAGGGAATACAGTCAATAATATCATGATAGCATGATATGGTGTCACAAGGTTGCTGGGTTTATCATGGTGATCACTTCTTTAGACATATAAATTTTGAATAACTATGATGTACACCTGAAACTAATATAATATTGTATGTTAGCTATATTTTAATAAAAATCTTAAAAAAAATAAAATTGAGAAAAAAATTGTACCACTAGTGTTGTTAGAAAATGTCATTCTTATTCATGCTTTTTTACATTTTTAATTAACAGTTTTTACATGATTATTTTTAAAGTGTGTTTATTTTAAATTCTAAGATAACAGTTGTGCTTTTTACTTTTAATATAATTTTCATTAATATTACTTTTAAAGTTTCATATGTTTTTGTTATTCCTAATGTTTAATTTACAATGTTTACTATTATTCTTTAACATATGGTCAACACAGTTGACTGTTGTCTTTTCAGTTCAGGCTGCTATAACAAAAATACCAGGAGTGCGTGGCTTAAACAACAAACATGTATTTCTGACAGTTCTGGAGGCTGGGAAGTCCAAGATCAAGGCTCTGGTGCTCAGTGAGGGTACTATTCCAGATTTGCACATGGCTATTTTCTTACTGTGTCCTTTCGAGATAGAGAGCAGAGAAAGGAAACAAGCTCTTTGGTATCTCTTCTTCTAAGGGCATCACTCCCGCTGATGAGGGCTCCACTTTCATGACCTAATTACTTCCCATCATATTGGGAATTAGGATTTCAACATATAAATTTTGGAAGGACACACACATTTGGTTAAAAACAGGTATAGAAAAGAGAGAGTTCGTTTAGAAATGCAGAATCTTTAGTTATTTGATGTCCTAGATGTTCCAGTATTAATGAAGTATATAAATCTAAATTTTAAAAAAATAGTAAAATAAAAAATGGACAGAAAAATCTCTAAAATTTTATCCGAATTAAGTGTCTCCCAAGATGACTTATTTAAAAATGTATCCTGTCTCAGAATCTCTACTGTAAGAAATTTTCAGTGATTTAAAAGACATAGACATTCTCCTTTAAAAGAAAAATGTTTGTTGTCATTTAAACATGTGATGTCTTTTTCTCAGAGCTAAAGTCAAGTAAAACAAAACAAAACAAAAAAGATTTTATTTTTTTCTTTCAATATATGTTTGTACTCTTTGCATAAATATTGCCAACTTATACATAATTTTTTTAACCTGTCCCTACCCCTTCTATTGCTCGTTACCATACCATTTTTTTTTTTTTTGACCTAGACAGATGACAAATTTGTGTATTCTCTTCAAGGTTCTGAGGTTTAGGGGCTATGTAATAAAGTTCTTCAAAAGCTGAATTTTACATTTGTCTTGGTCTTGATTCTGGTCTGTAGGTGTGAATGGCATGCACATGTGAGCATATTCTGTGAGTGTATGTTCGTGTGTGTGTGTGTGTGTGTGTGTGTGTGTATGTGTGTGTGTGTGTTTGTTCTAATTTTAAATATTGAAAGGAAAACAATGGCGCTATAGAGAAACTGAAATTTTACCATATTTTCACTAATAATAATTAAACATAAGTATTTTCTCATATGTTTCAAGTCTCTTATGCTATAGTAAAATAATTATAGATATATATTTTGAGCCCTCATTGACCTTGACTTTCTTTTCCTTTCTCCCTATTGTATTCCAAATAGAATTAACATCATGTTTTCAATCTGAATACTTTCAAGTATTGTTATGCTTTTATATATGCATAAGTGTATTCACTAAAAACTAATTGTTTCTTACTATTTTTGAACATTATGAAAATGTGCTCGTAATGTTTATATCACTCCTTTCTTTTTTTAGCTATGTGCTTTTTGATATATAGCTATAGTTTGTTTTTCCATTTACAATATTTAGTTGATTATTTCAATATATCATTTTTTAATCTCTTCATGTATTTTTAGGTTATAATTAGGTTTCCAAAATGGGCTACAACAAATAATGCTTTGATAAACACCATGTATATGTTTCAACATGTTCTAAAGATGCCTGGATGTAGGATTTCAGACTCATAGAATATACATTTTTAAATATCCCTAGGTCAAACCGCTTTTTCAATGTGAATAATTTTATCCATTTTTAATCACTGAGAAATGTGGATTTCATTATTTTTCTAAAAACTGCAGGTATATTTTTTAAAAAGAAAAAGACAATTTGAGACGTACTTTTGTCAATGTCTATCATATACATATTTGCAACCATATTTTTTACTTTCTATATTTTGATGTTCTGATGTTATCTTGGGGCCTTGATGACTTTGAAAGGACTGCCTCTCCCAAGGTTAGCTAATTCTTAGGTAAACAACATGCCTTTGGAGGGTGCCACTGATGTGCAAACCAAGGAATCCAGAGCTCATATCCCCAACCATCTTCTCTATCAGACTCTTATACTCTGGACCACTATCCACCTGCCCAACCCACCCCAGGGTCTGGTACTAAACAAATAAGGACACCCCCTAAACCTCAGAACCTGTTGAAATTATTCAAACTAGTCAGTGCTAAACCTAAATACACTGCCTTGCCTGATCTTTACTGCAGAAACCACAACTAATGTCTCTTGCCCATAGTTTTCCCTGCTCTCTCCTGAATGACCCTTCTATTTCCTCATTTGGCTCTGTGTTCTGTGCCACGCCTACTGTTCATGGGAACTGTGAGTAAAAACTTTTCCTTCACAACATTCACTTTCATGTCTGCATATGTTACCATACTTTCTGAAAACAAGTTATCATTACAACACAGAGAGAGACAGAGAGAGAAAGAGAGAGAGAGTCTTTCTTTAGTTTTTAGATAGGTTTTATGTCTTGTGTTAGTGTTGTCTGATTTGGATATCAGGGTTATATTGGCTTCATACAAAAGTTAGAAATTATTTCTTACTTTTGTTTTTTAAGTCTGCTGGTATGCAGTTTTTTATTTTATTTTACTTATTTGTGTGTGTGTGTTTTCTTTTTTCAACTTATGAATTACAAACTAAATTTCTTTAACACAAATACAGCTACAAGTTCTTAAGTTCTTGGGTCAGTTTTGTTGTTTGTTTGTTTTTAAGGTAATTATTAGCATCTAAATGGCTGTATTTATCAATGCAACTAAGTTCATAGCATTTTTTAATTGTTATTTTAATTAAAGTAGCTCTTTTTTTCTTTACAATTTTATTAGCTCTATTGAATACTCCAAATGTCCAAAACCCATAGTTTTGGAATAACCAAGTTCCTGCATGGCACATGTTCTTTTTGCTGTCAAATTCTATCAGAACTCTTTTATAACGTGATTTTCTGTATCCTCCTTACATCTTGCATCACTATTATCCTTAATACTAAAATTATAAAGGAATTTGTCTGAAAAGAAACATTTAAGTGATAGCAGATAATCATTCTCATAATTTATTTAGGAAACCCACAGAAATGTTGGGAGAGGGGTAGTAATAGAGACAGGAAATAAAAAGAAGCCAATAATGGGGTTACAAAGCTAGTTAACACTAGCTTCATGGTGGGTAACTCGGGCTCAGTTCCAGAGGACTTTGGTGATCATTCAGAATAAGCACCTTAGAGTTATCTCACTTGCACTCTGGGAAACTATAGATATTTAATGTATTAATTTCTGCCTGCCATTATTTGAGGGCTACCACTAGGACATTAAAAGCCCGTCAATTTTGGACTGCCAGCACAAATAACTAGAATGGGCATCGATATCCAGAGAAAAATACCTTAGTGATGAAATTCAAGTGCTGCCAGTGTGATGTCTGGTCAGCACACACAGAAATAATCAGGATATAGTGAGACACTGAGAATCTCTGCTACAGTTGATATCCTTTATATTTAAAACCCCATCCTCCCATGCCCCTGTGTCCTGCCCCCTGATGAAAAAGTTGAAGGGGATTAAGCAGTACAAACTTCCAGTTATAAAATAAATCACAGGAATGTAATGTACAGCATGGGGAATATAGTCAATAATATCATAATAACTTTGTACAGTGGCAGATGGTTACTAGACTTAGCATGGTGTTCACTTCGTAACGTTTAGGTATAAATATCGAGTCACTTGTGGTACCTAAAACTAATGTGGTATTATTGTAGGTCCACTGTAATTTAAAAATAGTTAATTAATTAAACAAAAAATAAAATGCCATTCAGATAAAATTAGGCACATACACCAGGAGTGGATTAGAGCCCTCCGGTATACATTATTCTTCCAGAAGCACCAATTGCGATCAGGGATCGCACCTACCATAAATATACTTGTCTATATGGGGGTGTATTCTTAGCTGCCTACTCTGCCAGACTTTCTTCTCAAAGCCCTCTTTATAGAAGAAGCAACATGACAGTGGGGTAAGAGGACAGGGTAGTCCGGATGTAAGAACACCTGATTAGTACGTTAGATAGCAACAACGGTACTCTTGCTTGAAAAGCAAGGTCTTATCTCCCCCAACCAAAAGATACATATAACACCTCTTTAGTTAGTAGTAAGCAATTATAGAAGAAAAACACACTAATTGCACCTCAGCAAAGGATGGTGAGGGAGAGAACATCAGCTAATTTCAAGATCCTTTTGATTGGCAAAGATTACCATAAACATTTTTGAATATAAAAAATGAAAAAAGGTCATAAAGAGTATGAATATACAACATGCAAAATCATGTTTTCTTTGTTTAGTGCCTTTTGCAGTTAGTAAGGCAGCCTTAGTTCTTATTAAATATGAATAGTACTAATGTCCAAAATATATACCATGAGTATTCTAAAAACATGGAATAAACAATGGGCAGATTATATATATGTATATATCATGTGTATGTGGATATCATGGATTATATATAGATTATATATGTATATATCATATATATATATGATGATATATATGATACACATATGTAATATATATATATTATATATAATGCATATAAATAGCATGAGCAATTTGCTAATTCTTCAACATGTTAAATAATATAGAAGAACTCAGGAGGCCATCTAAAGTTTTCAAACTCAAAGATAATAATTTAGTGCCCTGTTAATTTTGAATCTAAAACACAGCTTTCAATTCTACTAATTAGACCCTTTGAAAATTTTTGCCTGCAAGCAAACAGCTTGTTTTCCTCCATCAGATCCTGCAAACTAAATGCTTCTTGTTGCAATAAAACTTTAAAGTTACATGGCTTCAGGCAGTACTCTTAAATAAGATTCGAAACAAAGCCTGTTAAGCAAAGATAGAAAATAATTCAGTAAAACATGCTGAAAATGAAACTCTAGGTCCATTAAAATTAATATGAAATGGATTTACATTATATTTTGGGGAAGTTAGCTGTACATTTAATTACAATATAGGTTATTTTTACCTAAACTTACAACTCTACTCAACTCAAAATTATTATTATTTTTAATGTAGCAACAATTTGTTCAGCTATTTTTCTGATAAGAATATAGTTCATATACCAAACCATTTAGGGAAAAAACAAACAAACAAACAAAACAACTGCACTGATTTCTATTGATGGGCTTCCACTGAATTTACTAATTTTTTAGAGAAATATTATACCACTGCTAGATATTCCAAAGACTGTGGATAATACAAACTTCCTTACTAAGGAACAGAAATATAGAAAACATACTCTAAAACAAGATAAATAAAAATATATATTCTAATATTTACACTAACAATTTTTCTTAGTTTACATATAATGGAACTTAGCATACTTCATCTACTAAATTAAAACTGTTACTAAATTTGCTGCATTTTTATAACGAAAAAATTTTTCTAATCACTATTATGATATCAGGAACTATTTTTTTTAATTTCCTTTTTTAATCCTTCCCTCTACAGCTTGCAAATGTGCATTGTTGTATTAAAAATAATTGATTTAATCCCTGTATATCCTAGCATCCTCCCCAATAAATTTCAGCATTTCAAATAATAAAATAATATCTAAAATCATATTACAATTAGCAAATATACTCAATATGGTAATAAAATTGCAAAATATAATTTATATTTATATGCCTTCCATAACAATATGAAAAATATTTAATAAAATATAAAATAATTCTGCAGAGGGTAATGATGTAATTGAAGGACAATAATAAATGGAGTGAAATCAAGAAATTGTATTTTTATCCATGCTTTTTAGTAAAAAAAATGGATGCATTAAATACTTCTTTATTTTCAGACAACTAATGCAGAAGATGGAGATTTTTACCTCGTCAGTAGAACTACTTCAGAAAAGGAAATACTGTGTTATTAATTGTATTTATTAATTTTAAGTGTTAACTTGGCTGGGCACAGGTTCCCAGATATTTGGTCAGACATTATTCTGGATATTTTTGTGAGGGTGTTTTCTGGATGTGATTAACATTTAAGTGGGTAGACTTTGAGTAAAGCAGATGGCCGTCCGAATGTGGATGGGCATCATTCAGCTGAAGACCTTAATAGAACAAAGATTGACCATTTCCTGAACAAGAAGAAATTCTGCCAGCAGGCTGCTTCTGGACTTGGAAAGCAGCATTAACTTTTCCTTGGGTCTCTAGGCTAATCTGAGAAGTATGGACTTGCCAGCCTCCATAATTGTGTAAGCCAATTCCTTAAAAGAAAATTTCTCTATATGCATATGCACATCCTATTGATCTGCTTCTCGGAGAATTCTTAATATATTAATATTTTAATTATAATAGTGAGAATTGATTACTTAATACGCATATGTGTCACACTATTTTCAAACAGCTTTACATATGTTAATCTAAGTTTTATCAAATTCATCCTATGAAATAGGTACTGTTGCTACTTCCATTTTTACCAATGAAGAAAACTGGTGCATGTAATAGTTAAGTACCTTGCCCACATTTCCAACAAATGATAGAACTGGATTTAAATACAGGTACTGTTGTTTCAGAGTGTGTGTATCTAAACATTATTCTAACATGTCTTAATTGATATGCAATCTGACTTCAGAAACATAGGGAAAATAGGAAAATTTTTACAATACTTTGGATAACATTTAGGAGAATCAATTTTCTGAGTGTGTTTATAAACTTCTGCTTGGTTAATCCCTCCTCAAACAACCGTAAATTAAATTAAAATTATATAATATATGTGGAAAGTGAAAGTAGTATAATAGCACCCAATTCTGGGCTAACTAATTTACATTTACGAAAACAAAATTCAGAATTTTACAATCTAAATTTAAATAAAATCTATAACTTAAAATCGTTTCAAGGAAATATAGGAAAGTATTTATTAAATTACCAAATGACCATTTGTCTTTAATAAAATAAAAAATAATTATTATTTGCTATAAAAAATAAAATTATAATTTCATTGGAATATTGGAATTTTATTGGAATATTGGATCAAAATAGTATATATAGAACTAGATCTATTGCACTTGATTCCAAAGTCTTACTAAAATATATATAAAGATATAACCAGAAAAAAATGAAAAAAATTCCTAACACAACTGACATTCTAAGAGTGGTAAAGACTGAATCTGTGAGTAATTTTCTCTAACTACAAAATTCAAAGTACAAGAATAAAACACACAATGTGATATGTAGATGATGTATTACAGAATTGTACATTTGAAAATTATATAATGTTACTAACCATTATCACCCCCAAAAATTTTAATTAAAAAAAAAGAAGAAGAACCAATATGTGGTGATAGAGAACTGACTCTGGGTGGTGAGCACACAATGTGATATATAGATGATGTATCACAGAACTGTACACCTGAAATCTATGTAACTTTACAAACAATTGTCACCCCAATAAACTTTAATTAAAAAAAAAGAATAAAACAAACTCTCTGAGCAGTTACCAATGCTAACATTAATTAAACAGGCATGACATCGGATGACACAGTCAGAATAATAGAATAAAAGATATTTTGGTCAATAATCAAGTATACACCTAACATCAAGTATACAACAAACAGAATAGACAAGACTTGTTTCACCAACATATGTTCTGTTTTTATTTGGAAAGTATAATCCATTTTAAGATATTGTTAGATTTGGTTTTAGATTTAACATTTTATTTATGTTTTCCATTTTTCCTATTATTTAGTTCCTAGGTTCCCCTTTCCTTTTACCTTTCAGATTAATAAAAAAAGAAACAGTATTGCATTTTAATTACTATATTGAAAGCTATATGTATTTATTTTATTTTCAGTGTTTGATTTAGGTATTATAATACGCATTATTGACCTATCAAGTTTTCTTAGAGGTAATATTTTACTACCTCACATAAAACGTAAGAACATTTTAATAGTACAATTCAATTCACTACTCTGTCCTTTGTGTAGTTATGGTCACATATATTCACATATATTAAAAGCACAATACAGTGCAATGATTTTTAAATTCCCATGTTCATTGCTCTTCATTTCTTCAGACGATCTGAGTCTCCACCTGGTGTTATTTTCTTTTTCCTGAAAAATTTATTTTGGCTTATCTTAAAGTATACATATCTATTGGTAATAAATTATTATAGTAAAGAGTTTTAGGGTAATGTTTTTATTTTGGCTTTATATTTGAAAATGATTTTTCTGGATATAAAATAATGGGTGGAATATTCTTTCTTTTAGTAAAGTCAGCATTTTATATTTCATCCCTTTGACTTCTAGTTTCTGTTACTCAGGTTTATTAGTACAGTTATTCCCTGTAGCTAATATGATTTTTTTCTCTGCTTTCTGGTATTATACAATATTTTAATTAATTTTTGTTTGTTTCTTTTGCATGACTTTCAACAGTTTCAGTGTGATATACTTAGGTATGTTTTTTGTTTGGTTGATTTATCCCTTCTTGAAGTGGGCTGAGATCCTTGTATCTGTAAATTAATTTATTTGAAAATATATTTAGATTTTGGAAAATGTTCAGACAATATTTCCCAAATATAAATATTTGAGGTAAAATATATTATTTTACCTCATTTATTACTGTCATCCTTCTGGGATCATATATATATATATATATATATATATATATATATATATATATATATATACACATACATACATATATGTGTGTGTGTGTGTGTGTGTGTGTGTGTGTTACATGGCTTTATATTTTCTCACATGTCACTATAATATCTTCATATTTTTCAATTATTTTCTCTGAAGAAAATCTGTATCTTCAATTTCACCAATCCTGTCATCTGCCATCTCCAATCTGCTGGTAAGACCATTCAATATATTTATCATTTTAGTTACTGCATTTTTCATTTTTAGAACTCTGTCTATCTATCTATATATCATCTATTTATCTATCTATCTATCTATCTATCTATCTATCTATCTATCTATCTATATTTGTATTTTTCTCTGGTAATATTCTACATACATTCATTAATTATGATTTTATTTACCTTTAAGTGTTGAATTGCTGTTTGATATTTACTCTAATGTCCTCGTCTGGTAATTCCAACCTGAGTCATCTCTAGTTGTTTCTATTAAGTTGCGTTTCCCTTTTCTATTTTTTACAAGCTTATTATTTAAAAAAAAATAGCCATGATAATGTAAATATAAATATATTTGGTTATCTTTCACTGAAATGTGTGGATTTTGTTGTAGTAAGATGTCATCTTGGCCAGACTTAAACTACAAATTTGACTTCCCCAGCAGTAGACAGCAGCTGAAATCTTCACTCAGTTCAAAGTGTCACTTTCCATTAGTTCCTTGGATTTTCCCCTATAAATGCACATTTTATGAGATCTGCTAAGAATTTAAGTGCAGTTTGTATCAATATTTGTACTTCTTTATCTGTAGCTCTGTCCTGTATGTAAGTTTCATCTTTCAGCACATCTGGCAACCCCCAACTGCAATATCTTGCTACTGTTGCAAGAAAACTACAGCTTTATTTCCCAGCTCCCTTCTCTGATACTTGTGGTTTAGGGAGCACTCTCAAGTAAGAGTTCTCATATATACAATCTCAGTTCTCTTCTATTTTTTTTTAATTTATTTTTATTAGTTTCAGGTCTACAAAACAACATAATGATTAGACATTTATATACCTCACAAAGTGATAACCCCACCAAGTTTACCACACATTTGACACCATACATAGCTATTACAATACCATTGACTATATTCACTATGCTGTACTCTACATCACATGAATATATATATTTGGCATTCAATATTATTTTATATTAATTTCAGGTGTACAGCACAGTGGTTTGGCATTTATATAATTTAAGACGTGATCCCCCAATTATTTCAGTACCCATCTGACACCATACATAGTTTTAACAACATTATTGACTATATGCTCCATGTTATATTCCACATCCCCATGACTATTGTGTAACTATCAATTTGTTCTTCCTCATCCCTTCAACTTTCTCCCCTATGCCCCCAGTTATCCTTCCATCTAGTAACCATCAGTTTGTTCTGTGTATCTGAGTTTATTTCTGTTTTGTTTGTTCATTTATTCTGTTCTTTAGGTTTCACATATAGGTGAGAGCATATGGTATTTGTCTTTCTCAGTCGGACTTATTTCACTTAGCATAATATCTTCTAGGTCCCTCCACATTATTGCAAATGGTAAGATTTTATTCTATTTTATGGCAGAGTAATACTTCATTGTATAAATGTACCATAATTTCTTTATTCAATCATCTATTGATGGGCATTTTGTTTTTTTTCCATATCTTGGCTATTGTGAATAATGCTGTAATGAACATCAGAGAAATGCAAATAAAAACCACAATGATATACCACCTCACTCCTGTTGGAATGGCTAAATTCTGACAGGAGTGAAGTGGTATATCATTGTGGTTTTTATTTGCGTTTTATTTATTTTTTGGCTTTATATTTTCTCAATAAATATATATAGATTTTCTCAATATATATTTTGTCAATAAATAAACAAACAAGTACTGGCTAAGATATGGAGAAAAGAGAAGCTTTGGGCACTGTTGGTAGGATTGCAAATTGGTGCAGCCACTATGGAAACAGTATGAAGTTGCTCAAAATATTAAATGTAGAACTACCTTATGACTAGCAATTCCACTCCTAGGTATTTATCCAAAGAAATCCAAAACACTAATTCAAAAAAATATATGTAATTCTATGTTCAGTTTTCTTCTTTCATGGTATTTCTCCTCTAATTTATGCCCATTTTTTTTTCTTTTCTCAGTGATGTTTACAAATAAAATATCTCCAATAGTTTATAAGTGCTTTATAGAGCTTGATCTGATATAACCTACTTATGTATTGTCAGAAACACAACTGGGATATTTTGATATGGCCAAATAATATTCCTTTCACTTACATGTTTTGAAAGCAGGGTAACTGTGTTATTAATAAGAAATTTCACAAGATATTGTACATGAGACCTAGTACACTTTTTTGCAAGACAGAGTACTCTCAAGTATAGTGACTTGAAGCAATTTATTTTAGGGTTGACAGTTATTTGTTTTATTTCCTCTTGTTTAATTATATCAGAATATGAGCTACTCAATAATATGGTGTTAAAGAATGCTTATTAGTCCATGTATGTTGAGTTGTAAGTTATGGACAGCTGCTTAACTACCGTGTTTCCCCAAAAATAGGTCTTCCTAGCCAGACAATCAGCTCTAATGCGTCTTTTGGAGCAAAAATTAATATAAGACTTAGTCTTATTTTACTATAATATAATATAATACCTGGTATAATATAATAAATATAATACCATTGACTTTTGCTCCAAAAAAATACATTAAAGCTGATTGTCTAGCTAGGTCTAATTTTGGGGGAAACAGGGTACTAAGGAAAAAAGTGAGGAAAGAATTTACCCAGTATAAAAGAGAAGATGACCCTTTTTGCCTAAATGATGTCACCTATGCTTAAACCGTGACTAAAACCGTGGGCTTAAGTCTTAGAACTGTCACTTTTTTTCTTAACAATTTATACCAACTGACACAATGGCTTTTTAGCTTAGTAAATTCAAATTTAGCCATGTGAAAACCAACATGTCTAAAACCTAACACAATATCTTTTCTCAAAACTTTCCTACTCTTAAGTCTATAAATTGTTTTCTATCAACTGCAACATACTTGTGTAATAAACTGTCTTTTACTGGCTTCTTCAAGTAGCTTTTTTCCTGATTCCTCTGCTTTCAGACTTACTCATTTCTAATCGTTAATCTTTATAATGACTAAAATTGTATTTTCAAGCCACAAGTTTTTTTTCTTTTTTTTTTTTTCTTTCTTTTTTTTAATATTACTTTCCTTAAAAAGACAAACTATGCAGTGGTATGTTTTATTTTGTAAAAAAAAAAAAAAAAAAAGTTTCCCAAATGTATTTTGAATTATTACTATAATTCCTAATTATCTACCTTTATACTTTCATTTAATAAGAAATTAATGAAATTTATGTAAACATTGATAAAAATTGTACAAATCAGCTTCACTGATAAGGACTTAGAAAAATAAAGAATAAGGACATCAGATATATTTTAAACCAAGTATCTTGGTGGAATCACATATACTTAGCTAGAATTGAGTAGTTAAGTCCTATTTGAACGAGTATTCATTTTGAATACAATATCCCATAGACCATTTATCATCTGCCATATGTTATGTAATTACATAAATGTTGGTATATACTATGAATATTCTGCAAATGAACAACATTTCTTGTTTCTGGAGAGAAAATGAGAAATTAATTTGGCAAATGTCAAGTTCAGTTCATGTCAAGATGCTTTTTGTGTCATGATCCATCATGAAAGATTAAACAGATATGTTCTACTAAATAGATCAATTTTGGGGCACCAGCTGTGTCTCACATTCTTTCATTTGGCAGATTCATTCCACCCGACTTCAGAGAAATTGCTAAAATGATGTTTCATAGTATGAGTATGTTTCTTGTTTCCTTTGCTCAATTCATTTAGAGTTGGTAAAGGAAAATAATATTTTGTTACATTACATATCATCAGTTGAAAATAGCTACTATAGTAGCTTCATTCATACACCAATAGTTAGAAAGTAAATATAAACTAAAACTGCATACCACTAAAGCTTATTTTAATGCAAAGTGGGGTATTTATAGACATCATTAATTGTTCTGAATGAAATATAACAAGATTTTTAAAGGTCACAATGAAGATGGGTATCAGCAGTGTGCATTGCCTCTCATGGTATTATAAACTACATATATTAAAACTGGTTTTGGGGAAAAAAAACAGTTTGTCATACTCCACAGCCAAGAGGCATTTTAAGAGTATTGCTTCTGATTCCCTCTTGAACAAAAAGTAGTAACCCAAATTTTTCATCATTTTACACTTTCTCTCCATAGCTGTGCATTTGTCACAGTTCTCTGCTATAAAATTACTTCCCATGGAAAGGGCACCTTTAATGCATTTTTACCAAAAGCATACTTTTGAATAATAAGTTTAACTTATCCCCAGGAAAAATATAAATATGGACTTAAATGTTGTACATTACTGTGAATTCCTTTCTTAAACATTTTCATAACTTTTATAAGCATAACACATCATCAAGGCTTTCAATAACTTATGAAACCGAGGGTCCTTATGAATTTAATTAAATTTAGCCTTAAATCCTAGCTCAAATAATCATCTATCATGTATCTATCTATGTATCTATGTATCTATCTATGTATCTATGTATCTATCTATCTATCTATCTATCTATCTATCTATCTATCTATCTATCTAACTATCCATCCCTCAGAAACCTGGTCTTTCCCCTTGATAACCAGCAGCCCCTGAAGCAGAAGAAGACTGCAGCCCAGACCTTACTAAGGATCACAGGTCCGGACCTCTGACAGGCTAAAGATGACTTCTTGACCTAAGTTATGTTTCAGGTCCTGAGCCCTAAGGTGGAATGACCCGCTGGCTACTTTCCCATGAAATGAGACAAACGGACACTGGAACAGACCTCAGAACTGTCCTCAAGACCTAAAGAAATGATTTATTACTCACCTCCGACCAATCGGCTCCCAGCGTAATCCTGAACCCTTTAATTCACAGTGTCTTGTGATTTTGCCCTATATAATCTACAACCTACACTGGGGGAGTTTGGGCTTTTGAGATTTAGCGTCCCATTCTGTTGGGTGGCACTATTCATAATTAAATAGCCAATATTTCTCCACTGCTATTCTTGGTGTTTAGTGTTTGACTCTGCCGGTGCTGGGTGGAGGAACTCTTTCTGTTGGATACACTTAGTTGTCTCGCCTGGGAGATACTGTGTAAAAGCCTGAGAAACAAAATACTAAATGGCTTCAAAATCTGCAGGTGTGCGGGACATTGTACTGACTATTTTAAATAGATTATCATCTTTAATATTCATAATGGACTCTATTATCTCTAATACGCACATCAAAAATAGAGATCCTAAGATATTAAACAGTTTGATTCAGTTACATTTTCAGCAATTACTGGTTGGAACTCAGTGCAAGTCCATCTATTCAATAACCTATGTTCTTAATCTCTGTGACAAAATTGACCTGGTAACAATCACCTACTTGTGACTGGATTGAAGGTTGTTCAGTGGATGTTCTAATATCCAGAACAACATGAGGTGTCCTTCGTTCTGAATAGAGGCAATTATTAATCCTTTTGTAATCTAACATTGAATCATTTAACTGACATAGAACTTCAACAGGTCTAAAACCACATGTATAATTATTTCTAGTTGTTTATTTAAAGGTGGTAATGTGGAAGTTTTACTTGAAGTTAATTTTTGTATAAAAGTTAAAGCAATATTATTAGTACTGTGAATCAGAGTACATTCAGAGAATATTTACACTAAGTCCTTTATTCCAAATCATTTCAAAAACTCCAGAGACCAATAATCCTTGCAGGAGATTAGTCTGCATTTTAAAGCTCCAGTGAACCAGATAATCTCGTTGGGGAATTCCTCCCAGTGTTTCAGTATTTTGTGCTGCAAAGACAACACAGCATTTCCCTTAAAGGATAATATTTTTATTATAAAATTTAAAAAAAAAGAGAAACATCATATCCATTTCCAAATATATTTTAAGATTGTACTTTAATACTTTCAGAAATAAACTGTCTTTGTTCCAAATGTCTATTGTTTTGATTTGTGTGTTTAAATATAGAATCCAATGTATTAATCACTTAAATGCAAATATTGCAATGGTGCAGGACCTTGTACACTATTTTCTCTAAAGTACACAAGAGAGATTGTCCTATGAATTCATGAAAATGAAATGCTCCAGAGATATAAAGATTGGCATACATAATGTTATGCCAAAAGAAAACATCTGAGTTTACTTTTGTTAATTGGTTTCTTACCCCACCCTTCTTCCTCTAAAACCTTCCAGTTGTACAACTCCCTGGAGCGCCTTTCCAGTTGCTTGATAGGAGATTGCTGGATTCATGAATCACTTAATAAAGCCAACTGAATCTTCAAATTTACTCAGCTCATTTTTTTTTAACAAGTTGGATTTCTTGGGAAACCAAAACTTAGATAGAGATAAACATATGTGAATATACTGGCGAGTACTCTCAAGGTCAACAACTTTGAGGGTAAGAAAAGAAAAGGTAGAACTGGGCATAATGGAAGGTTCAACTATGACTCAAATATTCTGTCTTGTGGATAGCTCTGGACCTGAAATGACTTCTCACAGTTATCTCATCCCGACGCAATGTATCTGAGCCTTGATACCATACATGAACTTCTCATTATATACATACTGTACCCTGGGGAGAGAGAAACTACTTGGTTAGGTAGATCTTTTCAACCAGAAACAGTTCTCAGAGAGGTCTCAGTTTATGGCACAAAGCCAACAACACTCCCTTCAGGTGGAGAAATGAGCATCACAAGGAACTAGTATGTTTGCCATATATTGTCACAATACCTGTTGGTACTGCTCTGCTAATTTACCTGAGACTAGAAAATCCCGTTGCTCCAACCAATTAGAAAGTGTATAATGTATATTTATGATTTCTTTTCCATTGCCAACCAATCCCCTTAAAAGTCAGCTTCTTGCAATGTTTGCCTTTAAAATCCCTGCCCTAATTCCCTGTGGTGGAGTGCTCTTCTGGTATCTGCTGGAGGTTATGCTCTCCGGTTTGTAAACCATATATGAACATGGTTTTGCCTGTCAGAAGGGTCTTCTGGGTTTTTTGTTGACAGTTTAAAAGAGTAACGTATGTAGGAGAAATTACAGTCCTCACCCCTGTTCTCAAAATGGCAATTGATACCTATTACTGCTCTGCTGCACCCATTGGAGATTCCTCTAATCATTGGATGGCACCTCTATGGGTCTGCATTGGTTACACAGGACTACAGGAACAAATTACTAACATTTGGTGACTTAAAACAGCAGGAATTTATTCTTCACAGATGTAGAGGCTGCAAGTCAGAAACCAAGGTGTGGGCAGGGCCAGGCTCCCTCCAAAAGTCCTAGAGAACAATCATCCATTGCTCCTAGATTCTGGTGGCTCCTGGCATTCTAGAGTAGACACTATGCAAGCCTCTGAGTGGGGCTAGCTGAGGAACTACAGACACAAAAGTCAACTCACATGCTAAATATATCTCATTCACAGTCAAGATAAACCCCTATCCTTTTCATGTGGAAAGAATTAATACTATAAGAAAGTTGTTATCAAATGGCTCTGGGAACTTTTTTTATTAATTAAGTTTATTGGGGTGACAATTGTTAGTAAAGTTACATAGATTTCAGGTATACAATTCTGTAATACATAATCTATATATCACATTGTGTGTTCACCACCCAGAGTCAGTTCTCTTTCCATCACCATATAGTCTATCACCTTTACCCTCATCTACTACCAACCCCTTCCCACCTTACCCTCTGGTAACCATTAAACTGTTGCCTATGTCTATGAGTTTTTGTTCTTTACTTGTTTGTTTGTTACTTTCAGTTTTATATGCCACATATCAGTGAAGTCATATGGCTCTTGACTTTTTCTGTCTGATTTATTTAACTTAGCATTATAATCTCAAGATTCATCCGTGCTGTTGCAAATGGCATTATTTCATCTGTTCTTATGGCAGAATAGTATTCCACTGAGTATATATGCCACATCTTCTTTATCCAATCATCTATCAAAGAACAGTTTGGTTGTTTCCATGTTTTAGCTACCGTAAATAAAGCTGCAATGAACACCAGAGCACATATATCTTTACAGATAAATGTTTTCAGATTTTTTGGGTAGATACCCAGGAGAAGGATTGTAATATGGTAATTCTATTCTTAGTTTTTTGAGAAACTACCACACTATTTTCCATAGTGGCTCTACCAATTTACATTTCCACCAACAGTGTGTGGTGGAATTTCCACCAACAGTGTGTGGTGGAATTTCCACCAATAGTGTGTGGTGGAATTTCCACCAACAGAAGGTTCCCTTTTCTCCACAGCCTCTCCAACACTTATTATTTGTCTTGTTGATGATAGCCATTCTAATCAGTTTGAGGTAATATTTCATTGTGCTTTTTATTTGCATTTCGTTGCTAATTAGTGATGTTGAACATCTTTTCATATATCTATTGGCCATGTGTATGCCCTCTTTGGAGAAATGTTGATTCAGATGGGCTCATTTTTAAATTGAATTAATTTTGTTTTTTGGTGTTAAGTTGTGTGGTTTTTTTAAATAAATTTTGGAGATTAACCTCGTATCAGATGTAACTTTGGTGAATATCTTCTCCCATTCAGTAGGCTGTCATTTTGTTTTATTGTTGGTTCCATTTGCTGTGCAAAAAAGAATTTAATTTCATGTAATCCCATTTGTTTATTTTTTATTTTGCTTCCCTTGCCTGAGGTGACATATCAGAAAAAAAAAATATTACTAAGATCAGTGTCTGAGAATTTATTACCTATGCTTTCTTCTAGAAGTGTTATGGTTCAAGATTTATATTTAAGTCTTTAACCCATTTTGAGTTTATTCTTGTGTATGGTGTAAGAGGATGTTCTAGTTTCGATTTTTTTTTTGCATGTATCTGACTAGTTTTCCCAACACCATTTAATGAATAGACTGTCTTTACCCCATTGTATATTCTTGCCTGCTTTGTCATAGTTTAATTGAACATATAGTTGTGGGTTTATTTCTATCTCTATTTGGTTCCATTGACCTAAGTGTCAGTTTTTATGCCAGTACCATGCTGTTTTCCTTACTATTGCCTTGTAGTATAATTCAATATCAGGAAATGTGATACCTCAAGCTTTGTTCTTCTTTCTCAAGATTACTGTTGCACTTCGGGGTCTTTTGTAGTTTCATAAATCTTAGGATTACAGTAGTACCTCGGTTTTCAAATGTTTCCATTGACGAATATTTTGGTTTACAAATGCCGTAAACCCCGAAGTTAAAGCTTCAGTTTTCGAACATGCCTTGGAAGTTGAACCTGTCATGCGGCTTCCATTGAGTGCAAGATCCTGAGGCCTAGCTGTCTGCTGTTTTCGAACGTTTCAGAATTCGAATTGTCTTCTGGAACGGATTACTTTCAAAAACTGAGGTACCACTATATTTGTTCTAATTATGTAAAAAATGCCATTGGTAATTTGGTAGGGATTGCATTGAATTTATAAATTGCTTTGGGTTGTATGGACATTTTAACGATGTTAATTATTCCTATCCATGAATACAGTTTATGCTTCCATTTATTTGTAACTTCTTCAATTTCTTTCTTCAGTGTCGTATCGTTTTCAGGGTACAGGTTTTTAACCTCCATGGTTTATTTTATGTCTAGGTTTTTTGTTTTTTTTCCTTAATGCAACTGTAAATGGATTTTTTTTTCTTAACTTCTCTTTCTAATATTACATTATTGGTGGATAGAAAGACAACTGATTTCTGAATATTAATTTTGTATCCTGCTACTTTAAAATTCATTTATCAGTTCTAATATTTTTATTGTGGAATCTTTAAGGTTCTCTATATAGACTATCATGTCATCTGCAAATAATGACAGTTTCATTTATTCCTTTCCGATTTGGATGGCTTTTACTTTGTTTCCTTGTCTCATGGCTGTGGCTAGGAGTTCCAATACTATGTTGAATAAAACTGGTAAAAGTGGGCATCCTTTTCGTGTTCCTGATCTTAAGGAGAACGTTTTTGGTTTTTCCATGTTGAGTGCATGCTGCCAGCTGTGGGTTTGTCATATATGGATTTTATTATGTTTAGATATGTTCCCTCTATTCCCACTTTGCTGAGACTTTTTATCATAAATGAATGCTTGTTTTTGTCAAATATTTTTTTCTGCATCAGTTGATATGATCATGATTTTTATCCTTTATTTTGTTATGTGGCATATCACGTTAATGGATTTGTGAACATTGAACCAACCTTGCATTGCCAGAATAAATACCAGTTGATCATGGTTTATGATCTTTTAAATGTATTACTAAATTCAGTTTGTTAATATTTTGTTGAAGATTTTTGCATGTTTATTCGTCAGGGAAATCAGCCTATAATTTATTTATTTATTCATTCATTCATTTATTTATTTATTTATTTATTTATTTATTTATTTATTTTGTAAAGTCTTTGTGTGACTTTATAATCAGGGTAATGATGGTCCCGTAAAATACACTCAGAAGCCTTCTATCCTATTGAATTTTTTGGAATAGCTTGAGAAGGATAGGTGTTAATTCTTTGAATATTTGGTAAAATTCTTCTGAGAAGCCATCTTGCTTAGGACTTTGGTTTGGGAGGACTTTTTTTATTACTGATTCAATTTCTTTTGTAGTAATTGGTGTATTCAGATTTTCTGTTTCTTCTTAATTCAGTCTTGGAATATTGTACGCTTCTAGGAATTTATCCATTTAATTCACATTTTCCAATTTGTTGGCATATTATTTTTCATAATATTTTCTTATAATTCTGTCTAGAAGAAAAATCTAATATGGTTGTATTACTGTCAATCTCTCCCTTTATGTCAGATAATATTTGCTTTATGTCTTTAGGTGTTCCTATATTGCATGCATAAATGTTTGTAAGTGTTAAAGCCTCTTGTTGGATTGATCCCTTTATTACTATAAAATGTTCTTCTTTTTCTCTTATTATAGCCTTTGTTTTAAATTCTATTTTGTCTGATATGTGTTTCTACCCCAGCCTTTTTTCTTAATGCCATTTGATGGAAATATTTTTAATATCCCCTTACTTTCAATCTATGTATGTCTTGCAATCTGAACTGGGTCCCTTGTAGATAGGAAATGTATGTTTTTTTTGTTTGTTTTTTTTCTATCTAGTCAGCTATGTTATCTGTTTTGTTTGGAGTTTTTAATCCATTTATATTTAAAACTATTATTAATAGATATGTAGTTATTGCCATTTTATTATTCATATTTATGTTCTCGCTCTACCCTTCTTCTTTTTAAAGAAGTCCCTTTAACATTTCCTATAATACTGGTTTGGTGGTAATGGTTTCCCATAGCGTTGTTTTGTTTTGTTTTTTGCTTTTTGTTTTTTTTTTTTTTTTTGGTCTGAAAAGGTTTTAATTTCTCCTTCAATTTTAAATGTCAGTCTTGCTGGGTACAGTAATTTTGATTGTAGGTCCTTGCTTTTCATTACTTTGAATATTTCCTGCCAATCCCTTCTGGTTTGCAAAGTTTCTGTTGAGAAATAAGCTGACAGTATTATGGGAGCTCCCTTGTAGGTAACTAACTGCCTTTCTCTTGCTACTTTTAAGATTCTCTCTTTGTTTTTAGCCTACGGCATTTTAATTATGATCTGTCTTGGTGTGCAACTCTTGGGATTCATCTTGTTGATGAACCATGACTTGTATGTCTATTTCCTTTGCCAGGTTAGGGAGATTATTCAGTCATTAATTCTTCAAATAGACTCTCAATCCCATCCTGAGGACCTTAAACTATGCTCATTTTTTAATTTTGTTTTCCGTTTTAATTGGGTGTTTTCTGCCACTTTGTCTTCCAAATTGCTGATTTGATTCTCTGCTTCATCGAATCTGCTGGTGATTCCAGTGTATTCTTCATTTCATTTATTACATTCTTCAATTCTGATTGGTTCTTTTTAATGGTTCCTATGTCCCTTTTTATGCTTACTAACTCTTTGTTGAAGTTCTCACTAAATTTCTCAAGCATCTTTATAATCAGTGTTTCAAAGTTTGCATCTGGTAGATTGTTTGCTCCATTTTTTTTAGTACTTTTCTTGGAGTTTTCTCCTGTTCTTTCATTTGAGACATGTTTTTTTCCTCCTCATTTTGGCTGCCTTTCTGTGTTTGTTTCTATGTACTAGGTAGATCTGATATATCTCCCAACCTTGGAAGTATGGCCTTCTGTAGTATGTGTCCTCTGGGACCCAGGGATTCAGTCTCCCTGGTCACCTGAACTGGATGCTTCAGGAGTGTCATTTGTGTGGGCTTTGTGTTCTCTCCTGTTGTAATTCAGTCTTGATTTCTGTTGGAATATCAATGATTGGTATTGACCTTCAGGCTTACTGAGCCTGGCTCCATTCTGCAAACATTCAGAGCACACTGAAGCCAGCGAACCCCTTCCTGTAGTCCACAGACTCTGGAGAGTTCTCCAAGAAAGACTGTAGTGGGAGCCAACACTGACTCCCTGCCAGCTGCAAACAAGTCTCTGACATTGCACAAGTTGGGTAGGGCAGAGTCTCATGGAGTCACCAGGGTGAAGTAAGCATCGTTCACCAGACCAATGAAAATTCAGACATGGTCATGTGTGGGGAGGGCTTAACAAAGGAACAATTTTTTCCACTTGCCAGTTACATGGGAGGAAGGCTCAACACAGGGACAAGGGTGGCTTTCCAGCCTTTGCCTTGAAACGATACAACTCAGTCTCTTTCCATATGTCTCTGGTCACTCCCAAGCTGCAGTCCCTCCACCAAAACCCATGGTTAGTGCCTGTGTTCAGCCTCTTTAAGAGGATTCCTGGGGTTTCAGCCACCTTCTACCTCACCTCGTGGACTGAATCCCCACTGAATTTCACAGCCAGATGTCATGGGGGCTCCTCTCCCTGGCACTGGTGCTCTGGGCTGGGGAGCCGGTGTGGGGCTGGGTCACCTCACTCTTCCAGGAGGACCTCTTCAGCTAAGATACCCCTCCTCATTCTTGATTGCCATTTGTGGGTGTGGGGCTAACCCTTTTCAGATCTCCGCCCCTCCTACCAGTGTTAAAGTGGCATCTTCTTTATATCCCTAGTTATAAGACTTCTTGCTCAGCTAGTCTTAAGATGGGTGTCCAGGTTGATTGTTATATAATTTAGTTGCAATTTTAATGTGGTCATGGAAAGCAATTACAGCATTCAACTACTCTGCCATCTTGACCAGAATCTGTTAATCATATCTTAATTATCTGATTGTCATCCCTCTGATTTTCATCTAATTTTTAGCCGATAAGTTCTAAAATAAAAATAAAAAGCATAAAACTAATACTATCCCAACATGGACATATTGACTTTTAAAGGTGCAACATTATTTCTGTGCCTATATGACACATTTTACTTTCTATTCTTTTGTGATAAATGTGTGTGTCATTTTAATCTCTTTATTTCCATAGATGTATGTTCATGCAATAGCTTGTTTTCTTTACCATTTTTCACATATATTTTCTAGGAAATACTGTAATTAGAAGGCGTATCATTTCCTTTTATTTCTATATATCATTTTCAAACATATTTAAGAAAAATAAAGTAGAACATATAATCAAGGAGGAAACTTGTTATCTGCTTTCCTATAACTTACTAGCACCTTTCATATCTCACCTTTCCCTTTTGTTATACTTTGAATAAAGCAACCAAATTATTCCCGTAGTTATGAAATCCATCTATATTGAAAAGGTAATGAGAAACTGCCTCTATGATGAATTTCCACTTTTTCTATGTTTTTATTTTACACAAATTAATTTTTAAGGCAAATACCCATTCTTGGGAAACTAAATATGTGTTTGCCTGAAAATATTTCTATATAGGGATGGTGGTTATTAATATTATTTGTTGGTCCTTTATCCTTGAATTTGCCACTTGTAATTGACTGTGGTCTACAATGAGTGAATGCTATTAATTAATTTCACTAAATTATAAAGTTCCATATGAAAAACAAAAACAGGTTTGGTTTAGCTACCAAGAAATATGTATTGAGGAATTTATATTTCTTTTTAAAGACTGTTCAATGTATTTTCTTTTAAAAATATGCAGTAATGTGGCAAATTGCAAAATTGACCACCAATTTTTGTATTCCACTTTTACAATGTGACTTTGCAGCCTCTTACTTAAAATGGCAATCTACTCTTCCACCCCTTCAAACTAGTGATTTGCTTTAGTCAGTGGGACAGTAGAAAATATGATCAGTGACTAGCCTCGGCTTATTTATTGGAGTTTACACTTTTGCTGCTGCTCACACTCTCCCAGCACTATAGAAAGTAACCCAGGTTAACTAGCTGGAGAGTGAGATTAAGCAGAGAGAGGTAGAGCATTTTCTGATCATCTCAGTCTCCCCAGTTGAGATGCCAGATAATAGTTGAGTTAAGCCCAGACAAGAAGTAACCAGTCAAACACAGACAAAATTATATAGCTACAGATTCATGGGCTAAAAACGTGATTATTATTTTAAGGTGTTATTTTTTTTGTGTTTTTGTCAGCAGCAAAGGCTAACTGAATCAATTATTAAATTGAATTAATTTAAAAACTGCACTCAAATTCTTCAATAACCTTGTAAATAGTGACTTTTCCTAGATTTCGTCCTTACTATTGATTAAAATACTATGGGATTCTAATCACATAAAAATCCATGATATACAGAAACATTACAAGATTGAGAAAACAAAGAAACCCCAGAACTATAAGTAAGAAAAACACCATTGCCTTCCAGTCAAAAGTGGTGGATTGAACCTCTCTGTTCAATACGTTTACCTCTGTCCCTTACCTAAATTCATTTAAAATATGAACAGAAAAATAGAAAGTACAGTAAGTCCTCACTTTACATCATGTGTGCAGGTTCTTGGATACTGTGACTTTAAGTAAAATGACAAAGAAATCAGTTTTACCGCAGGCTAACTGACACAAAGAAGTGTTAAGTTCTAAGGGGTATGTCTGTTCACAAAAATATCACCAAACTTCTAAATAAAAAACCCAAACATTGCCAATATTAAACATTTAAATAAATGAGAGTTATATATACATTTAAGAAAGATTAATGTAATAAAAGCAAGTAGGAATTATTTTCCAAGCCACTTATTCCAGTTCAGGTTAACAGGCTGGAGTCTGTCGCAGTAGCTCAGGTCTCCAGGCAGAACTCAGCCTGGACAGATGACCTTCCATCACAGGGTGCATCACATATCAAACCACACTCACTCAGACTGAGACAATTTAGACACACTGATTCACTTGCCATTCACATCTTTCGGATGTGGTAGGAAAGTAGAGTACCCAGAGAAAACACCCAGACACGGGGAGAATGTGTAAACTCCACACTGTAGAATGGATTTTTTTTTTTCTCATCAACATAATAACAAATTGACTTTTAATGAAATAACGTTATTTACTGGACCTGTTGTATAAACCTAAATTAAAAAACACTCAAAGAGGAAAGTCTATAAGAGACTTTACTTACAGAGAGCATGTGGAGAAGTTAGCAAGTATAAAATAATTATACACCAAATACCTATAGAGAGAGATGTCAGTGAGACTATGCCAACCCATGTCTCAGAACCAAAGACAGGTGCAGATACAAAAAGCATTATGTGATGTGAATGGTTGAAGTGAGGAATGATAAAGAAAACAGAAGCCTTGGTAAAAATTCTGTAAAAAAAGATTTGTGTTCCCAAATGCCTTTCCTTGTCCAATTTATCAGTGTACATAAATTGACTCAAACCCTGCAGGTGACAGACATTTTGTTTTATGTAGAAATTCATTCTACATATGAAATATAGTCCCGTATTTTCTTTGTCTTTCCACACTGAAGACTACAATCTCTAATCAGTCCTTCATTCATGATTTATTGTACTAATAGTCTATTCACTTACCTCTATTTTTTTAGACTGTCTTTCTTGTAAATTTACTGCCTTGTTTTCGGAGTTATATTTTTAAAACTCAGTTCTAATCATGTCACTTTTCTGACTTAAAATGCAAATATTCTCCATTGACTTGTGAATAACATCTTAACTTCCTACTTGTTATTAAATTATATGCATGGTCTTAAAATTATGTTTTTAGATCCATCTTCTACCAATATTCCCTCAACATGTTAAAATATAAATGTATTTGTTCTATAACTGGAAAATTCCATCAGCTTCTGTGCTCTGATAAAAAAAAATGCTTAATCAAATACTTCTATATTTTGCTAGGTAAAGATACATTAAAAAAAACACTGGGAAGTTTTAGAAACAGAGGATGGTAAAAGTGGTTATTTTTAACCTGGAAAATCTTTTTTGACATATATTTAAATACCTTATGTGTTATGAGCTTGAGAAAACATTAGGTGGCTGAGAGGTTATGTCATTACATATTATCATCTGAAACCAGTCTCTTAAATCAAAAATACTTTGTAACCATATATTTTAAAATTATCTTTGCAAAGAACAACTGTATTCCCCTTTTATTCAGTCACAATTGTTATAATGCTTTTATTATCAGGATTCCTTCCCACTTCTTGTTATACACAGTTACCCTGTATAGGATACCGTTTTCAAAAAACAACCATTAAACAAAGCACTCAGATGGTGCCAATGGGTATTGAAAAACTTGGGTGAACAGATAATAAAAGTAGAACAATGATGCATGGAGGACTAAATAAAATGTGGCTATCTAATAAAAAAGCATTTCAAATAAAAGATCAACAAAGAATCCTGTTGGGGAAGATTCTGCGTCATTTCAGCCTGGCCCTAAAATGCACGTGTATAGGGAAAGACTGAGAAGAAATAAAATGTACTTAATAGCTACCCTCTTTATTCAATTTAAAGGTACTACTTAAAAGCCAGACAAAGGGTCCAAAAAAAAAAAAAAGATTTTAATGAATCCTAAGAATTATGAGAAAGGATAGTTTTGCTTGCAAGTTTGGCATATGTGGAACATATCATAAGTTATATGCAGTTTTAAAGAAACATGACCCACATGTTTTCCATTTAGACTAGTAAATTGGAAATTTAAAAATATGAATAAATAACTTTGAAATTAGGTAATAGGAAAACTAAAATAAAATATGTCCTTAGTTTCTCAGAACTTTTACTAATTAAATATGTATTTTTGGGTACTGAAGAAGATTCCCTGTCATGTAAAACTCCCAAGAACATTGGCCTGTGATGAAAAAAAGCATGTGAAAAAACTGTGTTATTGAAAACTGGAGGAAAAAAGATCCTTGTTGTGTGGTAGCAGAAAGTTTAGCAAAATTACCTGATGAGATATATGGATAGTAGACTTTTAAATGATGGACCTGGATATATATATACTAAGGAGGTTTCCAAGTAAAATACTGAATGCCTACTGGTTCCTTCTCACTAGCTACTGTAAAATGCTAGAGGAGAGAGATGAATTGAGAGAACAACTGTTAAACAAACAAAAAGCAGGACTCAATAATTTTGAAAATTATCAATATTTTCAGATAGCAAAGGATGCTGAAATTGAGAAATGGCTTCTAAGCACTGTATAAAAAGTGTGATCTAGAGAAAAAAACACATTAAAAAAAACCCCACTAGGACTGACTGTACAACCTTTCGGTAAAACTTCGAAAAGCTCAAAAGATCAGAGTATTCAGCTATGCAAAAGGTCCTTTGAAAAGATTAAGAACTCTTAATCTTGTGCCTTACACATTTTCTAAACAAACCATAAAAGCTCTAGGAAGCTTAAAGGTGTTGTCCCTCAGCCTTCTCAACAGGATTCTCTGGCAGTAAAGGCTTCTTTTTAAAAGATCTGTCAGAGTGGTTGGTAGAGGGATCCCCGGTGAAATCTACTACAGGTGTACAAAGTTTTTTTAAGAAATTTATTTCTTCAAAAACCCTGCCAAGAATGAACTGAGAGAAGTAGAAAGTTTAACAGAAAGGACGCTGTCAGAGTCCCAGAATTCTGCTGGCAAGAAGCAGGCTGATAAAATATGTGCTACCTCCCACAAGAAAAGAAAAATAACTTGGAGGACTAAACCAAGAACCCCCCGAAAGAGCTGAGAATCATGGACAATTCTTCCCATGGATAAAATATGTGCTACCTCCCACAAGAAAAGAAAAATAACTTGGAGGACTAAACCGAGACCCCCGAAAGAGCTGAGAATCATGGACAATTCTTCCCAGGCATTGAAATCTAATCAAGGAAGTAGCCACCATTTGCCTAGCTGTATTCCAAAACTGCTATAGACCACAGACTTCTATCTACCTCCCATTTATGGATGGGAATGTTTGTAACTGTTATCCTATGCCTGTCCCACTGTTGCATGTGGCGTATGTGGGGAAGGGGAGACAACCAGTGTCTAGTTTTACAAATCAATGAAATCAAAGAACTACACCTAAGGGACCTCATCCAAATACAGACTTAATTTAAATCCTGTACTTCGAGCAGATGCTGTAATTAAGCTAATATGAGAATATGGGAGACTTGGAACATGGATTGCTGAATGTATTTTTCATTTGTAGGTGCAAGAATCATTGGGAGCTTAAGGGTTAACTGTGGCACACCGACACCAGAGTTACCTGTACCCCTCTACTTCCCAGTCTTTGGATGCCGGTATGACCTGTGGCTTGCTTCTAATGAATAAAATATGACAAAGTTGGTGAAACAGAACTCCTGTGATTATGTTACATTATATGAGGTTCCATATTTTAGCTGACTGCTTTAGAAATTCTCTAACTACCTGCGCTGGAAGAAGTAAACAACCATGTTGCATGACCCACCTGGCAAAGATCTAAGGGCAGCTTCCTGTCAGCAGCCAACAAAAACTTAGAACCCTCAGTCCTATAAATACAAGGAAATGAATTCTATCAACACCCCAAGTAAACCTGGAGGTAGGCTTTACCTTTGTCGAGTATCCAGTTAAGAATGGATTCCGGCAGATACCTTGATCGCCACCATATGAGGGTCTTAGCAGAATACGCACAAACTTTGCCACTCCTGACCCACAGAAACTCCAAGATAATAAAGATGTGTTGTTTTAAGCTACCCAGTTTGTGCTATTTGTTACATAGCAAGAGATAACCAACATGAGACCAAAAAAAGAGTTTGATGAAATGTTTGATGAAAATCAAATCCTACTATTTACCAAGATCTGACTTTGTCTAAGGTATTTGATTTTTTCTCATAAAGAAAACTAGGATATTAATAACCTATATCACATAAGGTTTTTTTGTTTGTTTGTTTGTTTTGAGGGATAAGGTATTTTAAGTGCTTAGCACAATTCATGTATCTTTTGAGTTTAAAAACTGCAGTATTGAGTAGTAGTAATAATGTAGTATCATTGCTAAACACTGCAAGGGTAGAACTGCTAAGCACCAGATAGGATCAGGGATGAGTCTTCTGATACAAGGTTACTTCAATTAAAAAATTAGTCTTTCTGTTCCATTTCCTCTGAGGATAAACATTATACGTTAAGGCCAGTCACATAGAGCAAAATACTAATTTGTCCACTGTTTAAAAAAAAAGACACATAAAATAGAACAGTGTATGTGTAATTAGTAAAAGCTAAGCAAGAGCTATGTTAAGCTTATCTTCAACAAAATCTAGAATATAATGAACTATAGAATAGTAGCTGAAAATAGTCTTTAATCATTAAGCTCAAGATATTGTTAATATTCAAAGATTTATAAACAAGATTAAGGTTTTCAGCATACTCTTTTTCCCCCCAGTTTTCAATAGTTTTATTACTGTCATTTTCATATGTTTTGATCAAAACATACATGCATTTTGATGGTACATACCAACTTCTGGGTCACAGAGTATGTACATATTCAATGTTAGTAAATACTATCAAACAATTTCAGAAGAGTTCATACCAATTTATACTTTCATCAGCGGTGTATGAGAATCCCAGTTGCCCTCTACCTGCACTATCCTTGATGACACTTAAGCTTTACAGTCTTTTTCAATTCAGCATACTATTATTTTTAAAATATGGATAAATTATAGATGACAGAAAAATGTTGAGAGAAGGTTACTGAATTAGAGACAGGAATTTGAATTTCCATTAATGTGTATATTACAGGTGTTGTGTGAATCTTAATGACATGGCAAGGTTTGAATACTGAGATTAAAACAAAATTGTTACATACTCTTGGGTGAGAGCATAAAAGCTGAAATAAGCAATTTAATACTATCTTTGTGGTAAATATTGCACAATGGCTCACTCTCCTATTCCTTATTATGCATAAGAGACGGGAATGTTAAAGACTGGGCTTCTAAAACTTCCAAAGAGATCTTGCATGGAACATAGCTTCTGCCAAGTAGCTGCATGTGGACCAGATTATGAAGGCAGATATGGATATTTTGGGGTAAACCCCTGCAGCTGTGTTGTAAGAAGTGCAGAAGCTGAGCTGTAACTGAGTTCTCAAGAGTTTTTTAGCTAGCTTTGTGGATGTCAGAAATTGGTCAAACAGTTTGGCTGTGGGGACTGTAGAAAAAGTAGTGTGGTGTTGGAGCCAGTACTTTTGGCATGGCTTCCTGTTTACTCAGCTTTGAAATAATGGAATATACCACTGTTCCCTTGAAAAAAAAAAAACAGACCTTGTTGTTCCCACAGGAACAGAGTCTACTCATGCAGTTCTTCTGATAAATGTAAGCTGTCTACTTCTCTAATTAAATAACTTTCTGCTCAAATTAAAATGAATTCTTGTTATTGAACATTAATAGAAAACAACTCTTCATTATTCACAAAAAACAATAAAAAAGGACACTTAACATTTCTTTCTACTTTTTTGATACTAAAGTATGAATGTATCTGAAAGCATGTATCTTTCAGATACTATGCATGTATCTGAAAGCATAGATGTTACATACTTAATTTATTTAAGTAATGTAAGTAATAAAATTATGTCTCTACAATATTCTAAATCATCATTTTAATAGCTACCGTCATAAACATAACATGGATACTTAATAAGTAATGTAATCCTTCCATTATTGCTGGAGAATTGGTAATGGTTACATTTTTAGTAAAAAAAAAATCATGCAAGACAACTGGTGACGGAAATCAAGAATATATTATATTTTCTGATTACATAATGATTAATATTTATATTAATTTTGAATGAATATTTTTCAATAGGTAATGAATATTTTCAAATGACATTTGAGAACAATTGATACTCTTAGAATGTCTTTGACAGTATTGAAAATAATTGTCTTTTATGGTTGATGTAAAATTACAGTCAGTAATATTTACGTTGTTTTGGTTAGTACCGTGTTTCCCCCAAAATAAGACCTAGCCAGACTATCAGCTCTAATGTGTCTTTTGGAGCAAAAATTAATATAAAACATGTTACAAAAGACCCAGCCTTATATTATAGTAAAATAAGCTCGGGTCTTATATTAATTTTTATTCCAAAAGACACATTAGAGCTGAGAGTCCAGCTAGGTCTTATTTTTAGGGGACACACAGTATTTTTAAATAATTACTAAGAGTAATCAATTTAAATATAATTAATGGCCAATATTTTCACCTTTTGTATTTTTCACATACTTCATTTCAGACAAGTGATTGCTTTAGTATTTAAACCTAAGTTAAAAAAAAAGTTCTGTTGGTGGGATTGCAGATTGGTGCAGCCACTATGGAAAACAGTATGGAGGTATCTCAAAAATCTGAAAACGGAACTACCCTATGATCCAGTAATTCCACACCTAGGTATCTATCCGGAGAAATCCATAACTCCAATTCAAAAATCTTTATGCACTCCTATGTTTATTGCAGCACTATACACAATAGCTAAGACATGGAAACAACCAAAATGCCCATCGGTAGATGACTGGATTAAGAAACTGTGGTACATTTATACAATGGAGTATTACGCAGCCATAAAGAAAAAAGAAATCTTACCATTTGCAACAACATGGATGGACCTAGAGAACATTATGTTAAGTGAAATAAGTCAGACAGCTAAAGATAAGTACCATATGATCTCACTTATATGCGGAATCTAAAGAAAAGAATAAGTGAGTGAACTAATCAGAAACAGTTTTGGAGACAAAGAGGAAAAACTGAGGATTGCTAGATGGGTGGGGTGGGTGGAGATGGGGGGGTGGGTGAGGGGATTGGAGGGCAGTCGGTGACCACAGGATGGCCACGGGGTTTGAAAATTAATCTGGGGAACGTAATTTAGTGGTTACCAGAGGGTAAGGGGGTTGGGGGGTGGGAGATGAGGGTAAGGGGGATCAAATATATGGTGATGGAAGGAGAACTGACTCTGGGTGGAGAACACACAATGTAATTTATAGATGATGTGATACAGAATTGCAAACCTGAAATCTATGTAATTTTACTAACAATTGTCACCCCAATAAATTAAAAAAAAAAAAAACCATGAAAATCATACCTAAAAAAAAAAAAAAAGTTCTAGATGTAAACGAGAGACTTCCGTGGCAAAAGCCTACGGAATAATGTTTCCTACCTTAGAAACCATTAGAAAAAGGTTGATAGAGTTGACTATATAAAAATTTGCATGGGAGAACATATTTCAGGAAAATGACAACAACGTTGGGAAACACACATGTGGATTGATCCTCCTGTTAGCAAGTGCCAGTGCATTCACTAGTTGCACAATGGTCTCAAGTCAATTTCTATATTTAAACTTTATTCAGCTTTCCTTATTTTATGCTGAGTAACCAGGGTCATGCTCATCCTGACCTCAGATATGATAGAGAAAAATATTTAAAACACTTAGATCTAATTAACCTCATTTGTACAAGCAGAGTGTTGGAATTTATCTTCTGGCTTTACGTCCCATTCCCACCTCCAATCCCAAAGCAATACCAACTAATCCTGGATCTGAGAGATCCTAAAGATTCAAGTACAAATATAAAAATTAAATCTATGGCTATCTAAATAAGATGAGTAAGGAAATGAGCTATTTCCAGCTATGTCCTGTTTGTCCTTCATTTTATTAGTAGGCAAACATATTAGAATATCTAAAAATGACGTAAAGTGTCCTCTAAGGATATTGGATCAAAATTGGTGCATTTGTGTATGAAAACAGTAGTTATATAAAACATTATATTAAAATATAGTAAATACATTCAGATAATTTTTTTCCCATTGGCAGAAGTAATGAATTCATGTAGGAAATGGTAAACGAAGAAGGAGAATAAGGTGAAGTTCAAATTAATAAAGAAAATATTGAGATAGAGATATTAATTAAAATTGCAGCTTTATTTACAGGGACCAAGACATGGAAAAACCAAAATGTCCTTCGATAGATGAATGGATAAACAAGTTGTGGTATATATACACGATGGAATACTATTCTGCGGTAAGAAAAGATGAAATAGGACTATTTGTTACAACATGGATGGATCTTGAGATTGTAATGCTAAGCGAAATAAGTCGGACAGAAAAAGCAGAGAACCATATGATTTCACTGATATGTGGTATATAAACCAAAAACAACAAAAGAACAAGACAAACAAATGAGAAACAAAAACTCATAGACACAGACAATAGTTTAGTGGTTACCAGAGGGGGGAGGGTGGTGGGAGATGAAGGTAAAGGGGATCAAATATATGGTGATGGAAAGAGAACTGACTCTGGGTGGTGAACACACAATGGTATTTATAGATGATGTATTACAGAATTGTACACCTGAAACCTATGTAACTTTACAAACAATTGTCACTCCAATAAACTTTAATTTAAAAAAAAAATAAATTATTTTAAAATGAGTTAAACCCTTAGAGATTCCTCCCACATCAGATTAAAATATGAAGACAAATATTGGAGACAAAAATTAAGTTAATTATATTGCAAAATGTTCAAGTTCTACTTCATCAGCTTTATTCATCATTTTGTATGTGTGTGCATGTCCATCAAATTTCAAAACCAGACATCATTTATTTTACTATATTATTTTAGTAATAGTTTCTTCTTTGTTATAAAGTCAAAGATGAGAGGTTTAAGTTCATTTTTAAAAAGCAAATTTTGAGGAAATAATATCAGTGGCAAAAAATTGGATAATGGTTATAGTATTTATAGGAATCCATTTCTAATTTGTGAGAACTTTGAATATGTCATGTAAATTGCTATACCACCAATTAAGTCAATTTAATTAATGACAGTAATGACTGTACTTTGAATATTAATTTCTCTGCTTTACACTAAAAAGGTAAAATGTATTTTTGTTCATTTGTTCACTTTAAAATAATTTTTTCAACATTAAAATAATGTTATACCCTTTTTTCTTTAATGACCATATAACATATGTGATGGAAATGTCCATTTGCATTATTGTAATATTTAATAACATTACACTAGCATTTGTATGTGTATGTGTGTGTGTATAATTCTATTTGAGACATTTAAGAAATATTATTTTAAAAAATGTTGATATCTCTTTTCCTGCAGATTGTTTTTATATTTGAAAAATGATAAAATATTAAACTAATGTGAGTATATGAAAATTATGATCGTATTCCATAAATCTTAATCATAGTGGAAATTTTTTTTAATTCCCAACGCAAAGCAGCAGTTAAAAGAAATCTATTAATGTACTTGAATTTCACTAATAAACTAAATTTATTTTCTGATAAATTCACACCAAAAATATTATGTAGCAAATTACCAAAGAAAAAAAATAATTATTAATTATTTTTAGAACTATATAATCTGAAATCAAGAGTTAGTGTTCACATTCTCAGAGACTGCGAGAAAGATAATTTGTTTAATATCAAATATCCTTATAATTTATTAATTGGCCAGAGGAGATAGTGTCTTTGAAAATAAATTTTAATTTATTATTTGAAAGGGAACTAGACCAATTTTTATTTCCCGAAGTTCTATTTGTTAATTATAGAGAGCATTAAAAACTTTCATTGCATATAAACACTAATTATATCCATGTAGAAATTCAGAACTCAAGAGAAAAACATCAAAAATATTAGATTGAACAAAATAAACTTGCTAACATTACCATTTTAACATATAAGAATGGTGACTACATACAGTTTAGCATATTATAATAATCAAAATATGAAGTTTAAATAATAAATTTCAAGTACTAGTGTGTTAGTTTACTTGAAGAAAAGCAAAACTTGTTTTTTCCCCTTTCTTCCAAAATAAACTTAAAGGAGAAGTGTGTTCAATATCACGTATTTAATTTAAAATACTTCATAGGGTTTAGTAAATAAAGTAGAAAGAAGAGTGAATTCTGAGAACTGCTGACTGTATTGCCTCTTCTGAGATTCCATCCTATCAGCATCTCCCATCAGAAGCCATTTCCTATTTGGCTAACAGTTTCTTATATTTTATACATCTATAGGTCAATGACATTATAATATTTGCAGTATAAAATAGAATATAATGACCAAAGTGTTGTCTCTGAAATTTTAAAATGATAAAATTATATTTTAAAGTGACAAAATTATATTTTACTTTTGATTCTCATAGATACTTGCCAAATAATTTGTCTAAAGCTATGTCATCAAATAATAACAATATATTTCCATTAAAAACCCACATTAATGCTATTTTTCTCAGTTTTATTCAGAATAATGTTGAGTTAGGCACATATAAGGCTTAGATTTACTCATTGATTGCTTGTACAGTTTTACCCTGTTTTACAGAATTATAATAGTTTAATAATAACTGCCTTTTGAAAATTTGACAGGATGGAAATTACCATCTAGAACAGACAATGAAAATTAACTTTCTAATTATTCATTGGCTGACATATTCCATAGACACAAAATTTTCCCACTATTAATGTGGAAAAAAACATTATATCCAAGTTCTCTCAAATTCATATGTTTCATTACAGTTACCCAAATGTTAATTTGAGGTCTTTGTCAATCTATAAGTAAGAATATTGAAGGTAAGAAACTTTATACAAAGCTGCAATGAACACTGGAGCACACTTGTCTTTATGTATAAATGTTTTCAGATTTTTTTGGTAGATACCCAGGAGAGGGATTGCTGGGTCATATGGTAATTATATTCGTAATTTTTTGAGGAACCTCCACACTGCCTTCCATAATGGCTGTACCAGTCTGCATGTTTGTTGCAGCTTTGTTTACGGTGGCCAAGACATGGAAACAACCAAAATGTCTTTTGATAGATGATTGGATAAAGAAGTTGTGGTATATATACACAATGGAATATTATTTGGTGGTAAGAAAAGATGCTATAGGAACATGTGTGACAACATGGATGGATCTTGCGAGTATAATGCTAAGCGAAATAAGTCGGTCAGAAAGAGCAGAGAACCATATGATTTCACTGATATGTGTTATATAAACCAAAAAAAACAAAAGAACAAGACAAACAAATGACAAACAAAAACTCATAGACACAGACAATAGTTTAGTGGTTACCAGAAGATAAGGGGAGTGGGGGGTGGGTGATGAGGGTGAGGGGGATCAAATATATGGTGATGGAAGGAGAACTGACTCCGGGTGGTGAACACACAATGGGATTTATAGATGATGTAATACAGAATTGTACATCTGAAATCTATGTAATTTCACTAACAATTGTAACCCCAATAAATTAAAAAAAAAAAAAACTGAAAAAAATCTAAAAAACAAAAAGAAACTTTATACCTTATATGAAAGCAAGATGGAGCGAGCACTGTGAAAACATTTCTGGACTCAACAAAATAAAATAATAAAGAATCACATTGTCTGAAACTACTCTCAATGACATATCTTCCAAATGTCACAATGGCTATGATTGTACTTTACACTTGACCCTGGGCTTACCATGTATATAGTGAATATGTTGGAAATGGCTATGGTAATAGGGGAATAAGTGAAGACGATATCTCTCTCAAATTTCCTCTTCCTCTAAACTCACATATCTATATAAACTAATTCATAAATTTCCTTTTGTCTTCCTTTGCTTGTGACATTTTTAGAACTATAATAGTTCAGGTTGCTTTAAGATAATGTTTTTTAAAACATCAGGCTTAATCAAGCTTATGAGATTGTAACAATTTAAAATTTGCTCAAATATGCACTTTTACAATTCCTGAGTTGATTTGTTCAATACCATGGTTTTAAGTGTCACTTTTACTAATTTTTTTCAATGGAAGTCTTAGGTCTCCTATGATGTCCTTTATGAATTTCTAGTTTACTCTTTATTAGCACAAAAATATGTTAGATGATAGAT
Organism: Rhinolophus ferrumequinum; assembly: GCF_004115265.2. Classification (NCBI taxonomy): domain Eukaryota; kingdom Metazoa; phylum Chordata; class Mammalia; order Chiroptera; family Rhinolophidae; genus Rhinolophus; species Rhinolophus ferrumequinum. The sequence continues at coordinate 23,386,285 of NC_046288.1, read as the reverse complement.
TTGCAATCTCTTTAATTTAAGCAGCCTGTTTTTAGTTCTGTGGAGAGGTTATATATGCTTTGTGACTTTGTACATTCTGCAGTTTATGAATATGTGATGGTTATTTTCAAACCTTTTTGCATGAACAATTCTAATTGTTTTCCTAAACTATGACTGAATGGTAAGAATTGCAACACAAAGATCAAAGGAACTGTAGTGTTAAGATATTTAAAAAGTATTTTGTAGAAAGTAAATGTTAAGAGAACACTGGTGGGAAATGTCTGGTCCAAAATCACCAAGAAGAATAACTACTTAGATTTATCCTGAAATCACATTATTGTATATAAAAATTAACTGGTGTATGATAAGATTTTTCTAAAGTTTGTTTTTTAAAAAAGAATGCAGCAGTGGACAAAACATACCAAAAAAATCACTGCTCTTTTCACAGTGTACATATTATAAAGGAGAGGAAGACATAGATAAAATATGTAAGTAAAATACATAGCATGTTAGGTGATATAAATACTGTGAAGGAACATAAATCAGGAAGGCCGAGGAAGTTTGTAGGAAAGACGCTATTCCAATTTTAAACATGGTGGTGAGAGACGTCCACACTGAGAATGTGACAGAAAAAGAAATACTATGATGAAGGTGAAAGACAGAGGAAATAATATTCTAAGAAAAGGTAATTGCTTGTACAAATGCTCTAAGGTAGGTGAATGGCCTGGTATTAAAAGCCTCCTCATGATAGAAAGATAAATAAACCGAAGAAACTCCACGAATAATTGAAAAGAGTTAACAAAGACAAACATTAATAGGAAAAGGAAATTTGAAAACGCATTTAGTCCACATTAGAAAATTGTAGAAATCATTCACATTATAATCACATTAAAATTTGGAAAAAGTTTGCATGAAAATTATTTATGCTGTGCTATAAAAGAAGTGATCAAACAGGAAATGTAATGTGGCCTAAGACAAACAAAGCTGGTTGTGGAAGCATAAATATGTTGCTTACAGTAAATCACCCCTCTACATATTACATCCATCATTGGAAGATATTTCTTTGCCCATGGTCTATTTGATCTAAGCTAAGTAGCCCAACTCTTGACAGCATCCCTTTCAGCAGGCCATAACCCGGAGTCAATTTCTATAGGGAACCTATTACGGAGATGCTTGCATTTTCATCCCAGGACTATTTTGCTTCCTTTATCTTCCTTCTGGTTCAACTGTTTTGGGTTTTTTTTTTGTTCTTCATCATACTATCTTCTAAATGAGTAAAATTTACGAATTCAAACAAAATTAAATAACATTTTCCCTTTTATTATTATAATAAATTTTTTAGAACTGAAAGCAAGGAATGCAGTGGTATTGGGAGATTAAATGCCTTTTCCAAACCAGTTTTTCCCTGGAAATACCATGTGTTATATGTCAAAATAATAAATTACCTATAATTATTATAAGGAGAAAAATACATTAGAGATTTGAAAGGTTCTGCCACTAACTTGCTCTGCAAATTGTAAGCCCACTAATATTTTTGGTCATTAATTACTCGTTATAAAATAATGGCATAAACTAGATTATCTCAATGTTCCATGCCAGTGGAATGATTTAGTACAAATTTGTCTCCCACAGAATAATTTCAGTTCCCGAAATATTTGTTTTCCTGTTTGAACTTCTTTGAATATATTAGATTACTGCAAAATCAGTATATGTAGTGTTTTCATAAAGAGGATTCAGCGAAATACTGGTGATTAAGTATCAAAAAAAAACAAAAAAAAACCAACTTCTAGTAAATACACAGTGTAAAGCAGATGTACAAATTCATCTCTTGATAATCTTTTAAAATGTAGAAATTTAAGCAAGTAATAATCACTATTCAGTAAGCCTTTAAATTGCAAATTTAAGGACAGTCATTATTTTTTCAATACTAGTGAAAGCCTGCATCTGGATTTTAAATACTCTTTTTTTTTTAAAAGCCCAAAGCTGTAATTCATTGAAATAATATAACACCTGTGAATAATGTCTTGGAATTATAAAGCACATAATTCCAAATTCTTATCATTCCACAGTTTTTCACGGGCAGCTTGATCTTATGTGATAAATAGTGAATGATGTTGAAATGGATATAAACTTTGGAATATAAAACACATATTAGTGTTCTACAAACATATTAATATCTACTGAATCCAGCTAGTATACTATGTCGTGAGCATCAGAAAGTAAAGCAATGTCACTAACAGCAAGTTCATATTATAGGTAATTAAAGACACAAGCAAACCAACTCTGTTTTCCACCCCCTATTTTTTGTTATAGATCTGTTTTTTCAGATTTTTCAAGAGTGTTTCAAAATGACTTCTCTCTATAGTGTTTAACTCTTAATAGGATTTTTAAAATAAAATTTAAGAGACAGATGTCAATATTAATACAAATGTCAGAAGCTTTCATTTACTTAATATTTATGACAGCACATAAAGCTTAGTTGTTTTCATACGTTGTATTATTTAATTTTTATAACAACTGCATGAGCTCTATGTTAATATATGACAAAAGAGGATAAGAAAAAAATATTCAACTTGTCCAAGGATACACTAAAATTACACTGCAGTCAGATTTGAATTCTGATTTTTTTCTGCCTTCAGGGTTATTGACATTATACGATAGCATTCGTCCATATAGTCTTCATGTTTTATTAACAAAATATTGTATGATACATGAACTTAATACAATTCACTTGGATGTTATCCATTGTTTGCTCACATCTTGAAACAAATATGAAATACAGAGTAGGGGTAGAAATATTAATTGTCAATATCCTGTGAAACAACTTGCTAAGGTCGTATGAGTTCTACAACTAAATATTTAGAAATATTTCATAATTGAATTGATAAAAGAAAGCATTTGCTCATTGTATGCTCATTTCCTAATGAGTTAAGAAATTATAGCATTTCCTAATGAGTTATGAAAACGTGCTCTTTATGTATAACACAAAATTGAATTTGGGGCTAATAATAGGAAAGCAGATACTATTTTTTTAAGAAAATTTAGATATGAGCCCATGACCAGATATTCTTAAGGAAATATAGAATGGCTTAAGAATTCTGAGAAAAGTAAAGTTTTTTTTTTACTTTACGCTCATTTTTTTCTGAATAATCCCTGTTTCAAAGATAACTGACTTACTGAGAACTGATTTATAACCAACCAGTAAAAAAATGAAATGGGTATAAATAGGAATACAAGCCTATAAAAATAGCTACTGGAACAATCATATACAGAAAGACAGATGGTTTCTAATAATGCAAAGGAAAAATATACATAAGTTTGACTCCATTCAGAGCTAAATAAAAAACAAGAAATAAATAAGTTTCCACTTAACCACAATATTTTAAAATTGTAGATTACATTGCTTATATTATACTTAAAATTATACAACAAAATCATTATATCATGTGAAAAAAGAAAAGCAGATATTTCCAGGTTGAAATAAAAATTCAAAAATCATGAAAACTCCATTGAAATACCTAGTCACTTTTATTAACTAATGAACTCAGTTTATAATTGCTTACCAATCATCATACTGAAAAACCTTAAAAAGTAGGTGATTTCAGTAAAATGTTGATGTTATGGATCATAATAGTATATGAAGGCAATCTGCCATAAAATACATGGATCACAAAAACATTTACTTTTCCTTATATACATATCTGCATAACCTGTACCCTATGTCAGTGCAATTTTGGTAAGTAAAATTAAGTTGTCATGAACACAAGTATGCTTTGTGTTGAGAGCTCAGCTGAGTTGGGCAAAAAAGAACTGTCAGATGTTGGAGTTGGCAGTTTTATAAATGCTGGCGGTATGGGAAAGGCAAAGGAATGGAAGAGTACTGAGTACTGAGTCAGAGTGAAGAGAAGTATATTCAAGATTTTCCCCTTTTCCCCCTATTTTAATGAACTCTCAGCAGAGGCTCTTGAAGGGAAACTCTATGAAGTGCTCAAGTAACGACCTAGGAGTAAGGACACTGGAAGGCCTGTCAGTTAAGCCTGAAATGTCACACAGAGGTTTTTAACCAGGAGCGGGACTCCTCAATAAGCTTATATTTGAAATGCTAACCAATGATTGACAACCAGTATCTTAATCAGAAAACAGTGTTCAAAATTTGCATCCTGGGAAAAACCAAGACAATAGGGGATCAAGAGATTGTGACAAGTAAATATTTAAGTGAGATGTTTTTAGAGAAACTAAAAACAAACAAACAAACAAACAAACCAGCAACAATAACAAACATATTCCAAAGATAAAAGTCAGAGAACACAATAAATGACTTTCCTTGGTATATCCATACCAATATACATGATCTAAACTATTTTAGTTCATTATCTCAATTCTCTCTAAAGGAAATAGAATATATAAAATAAAACCAAATACAATGGTAAAGAATTGACATTGTAGCAGCGTAAGATTAGTGAATAACGCATGCTGACTCAAACTTTGTAAATGTCCTTATTGCATAAGAAATGCAGATTTACTAAAATTCCTAGTTATAAAAAAACTTTCCTGTCAAATTCATGAATTTTAAGAGAAAATACGGTTATAGATAAGTCTCTAATGTTTTGTAAAGCATCTACTATTTAATATGTATAAAGAATGAGAAGAGGGAAGAGTTAACTGGTATAGCTATGTATGCAAAGTGTAGGCAGAATGTTGATCATTGAGAATCTCAGGATTTTCAAATGAACTGAGCGAAGAAAATGAACAAAACCTGAAGAGGTTTAACGTTTCTGAGTATCTCTCTTAACCTTTTATTTAAGCCTATTACTTACGAAAGGTGCATGATTTCTACTTTACACACTCTAAGGACGGTTGGAATACCGTCTTCTGGTTTTTCCCCTACTATACACGTCTGTACAATGATGCCCTAAAACACACCAAGTATGAAAATATATAGTATGCTATGATTCTGTTCATGGAGAGAGATGTATTGCCTTCTGATACAATTTTCATCTATTTGTGTTTATTTTCAACCCTACCTCATCAAGACTTCTCTCAGGGCTTCTAATTTTATTTCCTTCAATTAGGCCAAATCGTATATTGAAGGTACTTTATGTTTAGTATCCAAATATCCCAACAGATCTGATTTTATCATGCTATAATGACAGTTATGCATATCGTTTTATGCAATTTTAAAATGAATAAATTACATAGAATGCCACTCGTTAGAAAAGCAGAACAAAAGATCTACTGCACATTATTTTTAAATATAACTTGTGTTTTGTTTTGCCTATATTATTTGTTTTGCATTTGCTGGAATATACTCAGCTTCAAATAATGTGTCACCTTACTCAAACTGGCCCAAAATTGTGTTGAATTGTGTTGTAGTAAGATGGCTGAAGATATTTTGCTCTTTACTTCCATATACATATAACATGGCACATTTTCTGAAGCTTAACAAAAAAGAGCTGCTAATATTTTTTAGCAAATCACTGCTGCTTTGGTTTGGGTCACATAATCATTATAAATCAATCATTGCCAAGATGGATGGAATTACCTATACGCCAACCACAGTCACCTCAGGAGTTAAAGGTGGAGTCACCTTTAACTGAATACATGAGATGAGTAATGAAGATGCATGAAGTTGAAAAATATTAGGTTTCTGTAGAAAATGAAAAGGGAAGAAGGCATGCATGGTAGACAACTAATAATACCCATTCCAATATGTTTTAAAAATATTTCTTTTCTGGCCACTTATAGAATGGTTTTTGTTTTAAATGCTTCTATAATAAAGGAGAGTTGTGTTATGTGAAATCTATCAATCCAGATATTTTGTAGTGTAAAAGGCTATTAGATTCATTTTAACAGGCCCATATTTTGCTGTTGAAAGTATCAGATTTCTGCTGAAAATAACTTTTCAAAAGAGCAATCCATCTCCCTCTTATTTTGTACCAAAGAATGTGTGTCTTAAAAGTAATGTCAGAAAAAAAAAGTAATGTCAGAGTTAAAGTTTTCAACAAGAGTCCAAATATGTATATAACACTGAAATTAGACAAATTGCAGTTTTTGCAATGACAGTGACACAGACTTTGTAGAACTATTATTCTTAGGATTCATAAAAAACACTAACAACTGTCTATATCAGTTATATTACTTCCTTCACCATACAACATAGATTGTATCAAGTAAAAATAAGTCAAAATAGCATATTCTGTTTTTTTTTCAATATTAGACATATTCAGGGCTATTTGCATTATTTGGAAATGCATGCTGTATATTGTATATATGAACACTCTTTTAACATTCAAAGGTATGTTATTCTGAAGCTAACTGCTAAAAATGATGTGTAAATTCCAGATATAATAACATTACAATTTAAATCAAATATGGAATGTGAATAATATGTCATATCAATACAAATTTATTGACCAAATATCTTAATAGTCTTCACTATACGCCTATGAGTTAAATGAGGGCAGAAGATATTATGGATCCCGTTTTGCAGATGCCTAAACAAACTCATATATGCCAAGTTCATATGATTGGTAAGTAAAAAGGCTTGGATTAAAATAGTCTGAGTTTTAGTCCATCATGCTTTCCAACTAAGAAAAGGATGTTTATGAGGTAACTGATTTTCTTAGAATAATGATTTAAAAATACCAAAAGTATCATAAACTGATACAATTAGTAGTTCCAGTTTATCAGAGTGAATGGAAAGAAAACATTTGGTTTTACAGGGCCTATATATTCTACTTTTAAGAAGGTAATATCCAAAAGGTGATTAGTTCAAAATTATTTCTTTTTCATGTCAGCCTTTTTTCTTAACTGATGATATATTTATTAAAGGTGAGTAGAAAGATGAAGAAAAAGAACAGAAAAGAAAGTAAAACCACATAGAATTACAACACGTAAACAAAAATATCTTTTATCTTTTGGGGTGTTTGTGTGTCCATGTTATACAAACATATAGAAGGCATTTGAATTGTCAGTTTTTATCTGGTGCAGTGAATGACAATTTAAGAAGGGCATTCCTTTTGTCTTTGTAATTTAATTATGCCATATCTATGAAATAGGATATTTAAAATATTTTAGTCTAAATTGATTTACACGTTTTATACTATCAATATTTCACATAACATCATTATTTGTGTCTGATTATCTCTGTAAACAAATGATGAAATACGGAATTATTTGTCATATAAACAAATCATTTTTGTAGAGCATTTTAGGTTCTCAGACAAATTGAGAGGAAGGTACAGAGAATTTCCATGCACTCCCTGCTCTCACACATGCTTGGCTTCCCCACTGTGAACATCCCCCATCTGAGGGGTACATTTGGCACAATTGATGAATCTATACTGACATATCATAACCACTTAAAGTCCATAGTTTATACTGTGGTTCACTCTCGGTGGTGTACATTGTACAGATTCAGACAAATCTATGAGAACATGTATTCAGTATTTTAATATTACACAGAATAGTCTCATTGTCCTAAAAACCCTCTGTGCTCTGCCTATTCATTCCTCTATCCATCCCCAACCCCTGGCTGTCTCTTCCCAATATCACTGTTATTTCCATAGGAGAACTGTCAGTTGCTGACAATAATTAACCATAAAAATTGCAGGTTAAATAGAGGTAAATAGTTGGCCATAGATGGTCAATGCATATTGCTGATTAAATATTGATAGGAAAATCTTGAAAATAGGGTTTGTAAATAAAATGCATAAGTACCAACATACATTCCACTCATTATCCATGGTAGGATCTGCTAGATACTGATAGATTTTTGTCACCTTAAACTGAAAATTTTAATTGAAAATATAAAAAAAAAATTATCTCATCTTTTATTTAGAAGCCACATCAACTATGCAGATTGGTGCAGCTGCTATGGAAGAGAGTGTGGAGGTTCCTCAAAAAATTAAGAATAGAATTACCATATGACCCAGCAATCCCTCTCCTGGGTATCTACCCAAAAAATCTGAAAATATTTATCCATAAAGTCATGTGTGTTCCAATGTTCATTGCAGCTGTATATATGGTGGCCAAGACATGGAAACAACCAAAGTGTCTTTCAATAGATGAATGAATAAAGAAGTTGTGTTACATATACACAATAACTGTATGGCCATAAGAAAAAATGAAATAGTTCCCTTTGTGACAACATGGATGGATCTTGAAATTATAATGCTAAGCGAAATAAGTCAGAAAAAGTCGAGAACCATGTGATCTCATTGATATGTGGTATATGAAACTGAAAAAAATAAAAGACCAATACAAACAAATGAAGAAACAAAAACTCATAGACACACACAATAGTTTAGAGGTTACCAGAGGGTAAGGGGTCGAGGGTTTGTGGAAGAGGGTAAGTGGGGTCAAATATATGGTGATGGAAAGAGAATTGACTCTGGGTGGTGAACACACAATGTGAGATATAAATGATGTATTAACAGAATTGTAAACCTGAAATCTATGTAAATTTACTAACAATTGTCACCCTGACACACTTTAATTTTTTTAAAAAACGGAAGAAAAAATAAAAAAGAAATCCTGAACAGGTGAGAACCATACGATTTCATTGGTATGTGGGATATTAAAACTGAAAGCAACAAAGGAACAAAACAAACAAAGAAACAAAAACTCATAGACACAGACAATAATTTAGTGGTTACCAGAGGGTAAGGGGAGAGAGGGGGTGGTAGAAGAGAGTAAAAGGGATCAAATATATGGCAATGGAAGGAGAACTGACACTAGGTGATGGACACACAATGTGATATACAGATGATGTATTACAGAATTGTACACTTGAAACCTATGTAATTTTACTAACCATTGTCATCCCAATAAATTTTAATTTAAAAAAATGAAAGAAAAAAAAAGAAATCCTAATACCTGGCTTTACAAGACTTGAGATACTGTCAAATGCACATGTAATACAATCCCAGTCAATTCATTTATCCTATTGTGACCTACTAGGTCATCATATCTGTAAAATATCAACGTGGTTTTCCTCTGTGTTATGTTGGGACCAATTCTATAGAATAATTGTCATTATTTGCATGTTATTTTTAAAATATATATATATATATATATATATATATATATATATATATATATATATAAATTGTGTGATAAAAATTCAAAGCCAACAAGACAGAATGAAACTTTCATAGTTGGATTATTCTCCATAGGCACAAATAAGAAATTAAAGTTTAGCACAAAGGAAATATGTGGTGGCATATTATTTAGCACTATTTTTATGGATCTCAGTTTCCAAAAAATATACAATTTTTTAGGCAAAAGGTAAAGAATGTAAAATGAGTCATAATAAATTTTACCTCTCCTTTTTTTACAACCACAACTCATAGATAACCAAAAAATTTTAATCAATGCCTTTGTTGAGATATTATTTTTTTTCAATGCAGTGATAACTGTGAATGTATAAAATGTGACAACCACGGTCATAACAAATAATCAGAAGACACATTAAGAAAATTCAATTTAGAAACAAATTTAGTTATTTAGTCATTCATCACTTGTCACAACTGGCAATATTTTACCAGAAAAGATATTACTGCATTGCACAGGTATAATAAATACTAATAGAATTTTAAAGAAATCAGGTAATATGGATGGACTTTTTTACACAAAGAAAGAAAGCAAGTTTGTAAAAATTCCAAAGAAGAAAGGAGTCAGAGCTTGTGGGTTTTATGGCAATAACTATTTTACTGAGTTTTTAAACACCTGTATCAAAAGTTAGGACATGTACTTTGGAATTTTAAATGGAACTGGCTTTTAAGAGTAAGATCTGCCATTTAGGTGTAAAACAATAATATTGGGATATCAGAGTAAGTAACTATCTCTTCACAAGCTTTAGAAATGCTTTCCAGTTATTTTGTCATCCTATGATAATAGCACAAAGCCACCAGTGAGAAGTCTAAATTCTAAATCCTGTCCTTCTATTGTTTAGTAGCTAGTTTTGTTAAGGTTATGTCTATGTGGACATAAAAATAAGGTTATGTCTATGTGTCTCTTAAAAAAAGAGAAAAGAAACAACATGTTGGAGATATTTTTTGATCAGATGTGTGTAAATGAAATTTCACCACCATCTCCCTCAGCATTTTCTTTCAAAACAGCATTCCCCTTGCAACTGTAAGAACAAAATTATACAAACTACTTAGGAAAAGGATTTCTTGCTACCTCTTATTTCGAAGGGGAAAAAAACAAACAAACAAAAAAACAAACAAAACTTTGTGGAGTCAAAGTGATGGAGAGGATGAGTGGAAATACCAATTGTGTGTGTGTGTGTGTGTGTGTATGTGTGTGTGTGTAAACCCAGAAATAATTTGCTAAAACCAATAAAAAAGGAGTATCCCACTTATATGTAAATTAGGAAATTGTGTTTCGTACTCTAATACTCTAAAGAAGTGGTAATGGTGAAGACTGAGGTTACACAGTACAAATCTAAGTGTATTTCAAGATGTCGCTTTATGTATATTAGATTTGGTGTTCTCTGGATTCCCCTTTCAGACAGAATTGGAAATCTTTTCACACAGTTTTAATATGTGGAGCTCTTGTTTTAGATGAGAAGTTATAAATCTAAAGCCTTCACAATCACTATGTAATTTTGGTCCTCTCTCCTAACACCACAAAATCTTAGTTTCTTCATTGGCAAATTCGTATGAATAATAATAGACTACTTATTTCTTGGTTGTTGTAAAGGTTAAACAACATATTTAATGTAAAATTGTGTACCTATGTAATATAAAATACATTTGATGAACACTACTCCGCTGTGTAAACTATAAAGTGTTATAAGAATATCTTGTACCTTGAACCAGTTAATTCCCATAGTGGATTTACATTCATGGTATTTTAATGTTTGTATCGTTCTGCTCCTTGCAGTTTTCATTGAACAATTTATCTTGAAATTCTTTCTGTTTAAGTCCACGAAGTTTCTATTTTATTATTTTTAATTGTTGAGGAATATGGTGAAAATATACTGAATTTAGACAACTCTGTTTTACTGTTACAAACAATACAGAAATAAACATCTCATTACTAAGTGATCGATAATAGATTATCTAAATTATCATATAATGTGGCCATGCCGATTTAGAGAACCACCAACAGCATATGAATATCTATTTTCCACAATTCTACCAAAAACTGAAACTTTCAAAATTTCATTTTTTTTAATATTCTGATGGTTGAAAATAGTCCCATTTAAAAAATAGTTGATTTATGTATAAGTACCTACAGAAAATTACACAAATCATAAAAAATAATAAATGATTACAAAGTAAACAAACCTAGGTCAGCAACTCAGTAGGCTCCTAAGAAATGGTCTCTCCTAAATACCATTCTTTCCTTATCCCTAAAATTAATTTCTGTCCTGTTATCTTGCACCACATTTTAGTTCAGGCTATTTACAAATTTATTTAAATGGAGTATAATGTATTTATTCTTTAGTTCTGAGCTTCTTTTATTCTATATATACTTGTGACATTTATTGCTATTATTGCAATATCATGGCATCACTGATTATAATTGCTGTCTAACCTTTTACTGTATGACGATACTACAATTTATTTTATGTATTTTATTCTTGAAATTCATTTGCATTTAAAGAAATGCAACTGATTTCTTGTATATTGATCTTGTAACCAGCAACTTTAAATAAATAACCTACTAATTCTAAATGTTTAACTACAGGTTACTTGGTATTACCCCATTAAATCAACTGGGCACCTTTGTTGAAAATCAACCAAACATTCTTGGTGTGAGTCTATTCTGTACTCTATTTTGTTTGATAAATCTATATGTCTATCTTTACACCAGTACTACATTGCTTGATTATTGTAGCTTTATTTAAAACTTGTAATAATGTGGTATACGTCAGCCATGCCTTTCTGTTTTAAGATCATTTGGGCTACCCTAAGTAAAAATTAAAATAAGGTTATCAATTTCTCCAAAAAGGCTGATAGAATTTTTTTTTTAAAACTAGTTTATATGAGTTGTCTAGGAATTTTGTAGGATTTGCATTGATTTGAATTGAGGAACTTGGAGGGAACTTCCTTCTACAAAATATTGTATTCTTTTTCAAAGAATAATGAAAGAAATTTTAAATGTTTATTTATTAGTCCTAAATGAAATGAAGTTCCTAATGTAGAAATCATTTAGGCCATGGCCAAATTGAAGAAATACTGACCCATCATTTTATGACAAGAAAAGGATTGTTCACCAAAAGCCTACAAAATCCCACCAGTAGGCACCAGCTGGAATTAGTGGAACATACCTGGGATTGAATTTTGAAAGGGATAAAACAGGTGGGGTGTCAGAGTATAAGACTGTATATAATCATTTACTTATTATAAGGGGCATTCTCAGAAATCAGGATTTAATAACCTGGTATGGTCACCTTGTGTCAATTCTATTAATAATTTGCTACTGGAATTACAAAGCCCTGGGAATCGCTTCCCAGCCTTCTGGCTAAGATCAAGAGTAAAAAGCCTAGGAAGGTGGACATGTTAAACTGTACCAGAAAATCTACTAGATGACATTTCTAGGGAGAGCAGAGATGACACTCCCTTTACAGTGATAAGAAATTTGCTAAGGAGGGTAGCAACAGCATTATTAAAAATCTCGATGGTGACTACCCTCTCTGGGTCACTACTGATTGTAAGGGATGCTGTTACAAACTTCTTGCCCACTGGGGAATTAGACTCCTGGTGGTCTCGCTTGACACAGGGATTTTTTGTCAGTGGTTAAATAGCCCATGGTCTCTAGGGATGAAATAGATGGGACACCATTAACTGTATCAACAAACTTTTATAACCAAAATATGAAGAGTGGGCAAGCAGAAGCTGATATCAATTGTAGCAAAGGAAAATTATCTGTAACTTAGTTTCCAGGTAACAGCAAGTCCTCAGAATCAATACACACTGATATTAAAAAAAAAAAAAAAAGTAGTCCCCATATACCCAGGAATGACTGACAACTTATTATAGGCAGTGATTCTTGAAATGGTTTTCAAACTGTTTGATCAATCAGTGACAACTTTATAGTCACAGTAACAAGTAACAAGTAAGCACCAGGATAGGTTGTAAAGGGGTGTGATCAATCAATGACAACTTGCTTCAGTAAACATATCAGCCAATTGGTGCAGTCTCACACTTTGAACATCCGCCAGATTTGCAGACACTCCAGTGAACACACTTCTAAGAATGAATGTCAACATATACTTGCTTTAAACCAACACCAATCACCCTTTTCCAGACAACATAAATCATGATTTTAGACTGATGTCAATTACTCCTGTGTTTGTAAACAATGCAACTCCAAACTCTTTCCCTAACCCTTATACAGATCAGCAATTTGCTTTGCTCAATGAGTTCACATCTTCTTTAAGAAAGCTGTAAATTCAAGCTCATGATTTTATGTATCGAGAGATGTTCTTATGCCTTGACAATTCAGGATGTTTCCTGAAGATCACATCAGAGACCCTTGTTTGGCATCATTTAATGGTATCCTCAGAGAAACAAAAATTAGATGTATCCCTAGCCCCTTATACTCAAAATCCACTTTTCCTTTCAAGTTGCTGCCAAATAAGATGGTCTCAAAGATAGTACAAGTTCTGATTTGATACACTGAGTTATCAGTTTTGAATTTATTTTGTTATGCTAGACATCGTCACTAACTGACAGATTTTAAACTCAGCTTCTGTTAAAGTGATTTGACTTTTTTTTTGGGAGGTGCACCATTGTTAAACAATTAGACCTGGGTCTTTGTATAGAGTTTTATGTTTGTAGCTCTATATTTGCTATTAACCTGCAAGGGTTACTATTAACCTGCAAGTGTAACATTGTTTGCCTTGATTTTGCTTTTGTTTGATTACTTGTACAGAGTCATACCTCCTGTGCTTTAGTTTTGTTTTTATTTTTTTTCTTAAATGTTTTGTATTCGTTTTTCTTTCTTCAATACAAATTTTGAAAGAAGATGGCTTTATTTGGTTGAGTTCAGAATCAACAATTTCAAGTTCAATGATCATAGTGTCCACTGGTGAGAGAATCCAAAAAAAAAATCTTTAAAATAGTCAATTTTTTGACAGACTCTGGTGTCCTCTATGCTTTTTGTTATGTATTTGTCTACATTACATCTGCAACTCACTCCTGGCTAATGTCTAGATAAATTTTTCATATAATCAAATGCCTTGCAACTATCTCTGAAAATGGCTAAGTTACATTTTTCTTAGCATAACAGTGATCAGTTTAGAGAAAGGTTAATTTGTCAAATTAATACATTTAAGAATAATTTTTAAAATATGGATAAATAATATTAAGAATCAACTAGTGTCCTTCGATAGATGAATGGATAAAGAAATTGAGGTACATATACACAATGGAATACTATTAGGTGATAAGAAAAGATGAAATAGGACCATTTGGGACAACATGGATGGATCTTGAGATTATAATGCTAAGCAAAATAAGTCAGACAGAAAAAGTGGAGAACCATATGATTTCACTGATATGTGGTGTATAAACTGAAAACAAACAAACAAAAAAGACAAACAAATGAGAAACAAAAACTGATTGAGACAGACAATAGTTTAGTGGTCACCAGAGGGTAAAGGAGGATGAGGGTAACAGGGATCAAATATATGGTGATGGAAGGAGAACTGACTCTGGGTGGTGAACACACAATGTGATTTATAGATGCTGTAACACAGAACTGAATACCTGAAATCTATGTAACTTTACTAACAATTGTCACCCAATAAACTTTAATTTAATAAATAAATAAATAAATAAATAATAAAACTTCTAGTACTCTGTTGAATAAGAGTGGTGAGTGTGTACAGCTTTGCCTATTTTTAATTTTAGGGGGGATATTAAATGTTTTATTATTAAATATGAAGTTATCTGTAGGTTTCTAATATAGATACTCTTTATAAAGTTGAAGAAGATTTCCTCTGCTTTTAGTTTGCTGATAATGTTTATCATTACTGGGTATTGTATTTTGTCAAATACAAATAAAAAAATGCTTATCTTATTAACTTATAGCTTGATTCCATTATGGTTATAAGATTCATGTTCTGTATTATTTCATTTATTTTAATTGTTCAGTCTTGCTTTCTGGTGCAGGATATGGTCTATTTTGGTTGAAGATGAACCATAGAAAGATTCTAAAGCCTGAAAGATTGGTGAAGTGTTTAGGGTCTAGTAGTCTGATTCATACTGAGTTATTTTTTCCATGAAAAAGGACTATTTAGTATACATTACACTTTCCACCTTTAGGAAAATGGCACAGCATTTTGTTGACATAGTCAGATGTTGGACACAGTGTATACCACACCTGGCAATGCTGCTCTCTAACCCATTTATCAGGCAACTCAGAAGGCTCTCAATATTAGTGTCAGTCATTGTATCTAATGACTGCTCAGATTGTCCAAACTATAATATAATATAAATAGCCCTACCCTGGTAGATTTAATAGTTTATACATTTCCTTAGTGTATAAAAACATGCTGTGGAGAATACTAATAGGAGAGATTAAGCTCAGACCTATAGGGTTTTGAAACAAACCCATACCTTCTATAGCACAGAACTCTTCATCACTCAAACAGCAGCACTAAAATGCCACTGTACCATAATGGAAGCACATATTAGACTATGAACTATGATATGATTATGTGACCAGAATTGCATTTGTACTCTGTGTTGGTATCCCCACAAATCATTATTTAGAACATACACAGGAGAAATCCATTGTATAACAGTATCCAGTCCAACTGCATACAAAAGGAACAATATGTATGGATTCTTGGACAGTGGCGAATAACTTGGATGGAAGTCGGAAGGCCTTCAAGGTGTCAGAAGGGAGGGTGGGGGTGGAAAACAAGAAGTTTAGACATAGAAGTGGACTGGATACATGGAAATGAGCCTAAACTATACATATCTTTGTACCTTATGTCAATGCCCATAAAACAGCATCCACTACTGAGGAGACATGGATCAACCAAGTAGAAAAATCAGTAAGCCTCTGTCATTGCAGGCTTTAGAATCTGCACAGTAGGTCCATACCCATTGATCCATTTTAGTCGGAAAGAACACGTAACATGAGGTGATCAGCACGGATGCCGTTTTTCCCTGCTAACTTATCTACTGTTATGGCTGAACGTCCAACTTGTTAACAACAAAGACTAATGTGAAACCACAGCCAAAATTACGCTTCCATGATGATGTTGGATCTTGGTGCATGATCACATCAGAGGAGCTGTTAGTACTATTGTAATAATACAGCTTAAAATCCCATAGCCCAAGGATCCTAGCATCTTTCTCAGGTCTTTCTAGGCTGTAGTATGTTACTCAGGATGTAATGCTCGATAAGGAAGTTGCATGCTGCTGATCCATTTTGATAATTTTTTACCACAAACAGTATTCTGGCATGCTTGGTATGTTTATTTTTATTTATTTTTTTTATTTTTTGCATTGTGGGTGCCTTTATAAGGTAGTTGCCCTTTACTTGCAGCAATAAAACCTTATGTGATAGAGATGGCCTAATACAGCACCAAGTCATAATGATAACTCCTATCTTAATCCACAGCAATTTTAAATAAATAAATACATACATACATACATACATACATACATACATACATACATACAAGTAATACATCCTGGTTCACAAAATAATTTAAAATAAAAACATTCACAAAGAATAAAATTGATTACATGTGCATGCCCTACTTAAATTATAGTCTATAAAACTTTATTAGACCTGTACATGTATCTGTATATATTTGACTGTGTTTATATTTGTATATTTTAAATGATTAAGGTCTGCCCAAATTAATCCATAAGTTAAATGAAACACTGTCAAATAACAACATTAATTTTAGGTAACTTGGTAGGGTATTCTCACATTCGTTTGGAAGAAACTATTTGAGAACAGCTATTGTTTTTTAAAGAATTATATTACCAGTTAGCAAAGCTTAGTATTTAACCAGAATGGTATTAACACAAGAATAGAAAACAGTAGATCTATGTAATAGCGTATAGAATTCAGAAATACAGAAATAGGTCCTATTTCTGTTAGTGTCAAAAGTTACTGTTATCTAATATTATTTTCTATAAAGATCATTTAAATCAGTGGAAACTAATTTCCTCATTAATTGTTTTGAGATAATTCCCTTCCAATTTGGAGAAAAATAAAATATAAATTTCTACTTCACACACATCATTTGGCAAAAATGAATTATAGATGGAGAAAACTCATGGTGGGATATGTAATGAAAATTTTTATTAACTCAGTTAGATCATCCTACAAAAGACAGAAAATGAAGAAATCATTTAACATAGATGACAAATAGATGAATGGATGGATAATGGATGGATGGATGGATGGATGGATGGATGGATGGATCGATACACAGACAGACAGACAGACATATTGGTAGGTAAATCTATACAAAAGCATATGGATATAGTGGTACTTCTGATATCATATATTATATTCTCCTGTCTTGAGTTCTAAAAATCATACACTAAAATTATGGAGCTCATAGAAACAATACCTACAACTTAAAGGCCATGGAGTTTTGTGACAAAATTACTAGCAAAAATGTTAATATTTCTGTAACAAAAACAGTAGCAGTAATTGAGAAGATAATTTGGACCACATAGCAAGGCTGAAAACTGCCTCAATAGATACTGAAAATAAAGAAAACTGTAGTAATTCTGGCAGGTCTTTAACTCAAGCAGGGCAGATTCCAAGACAAGGCAGATGGAGACAAACCCTAGACAGTGGGACTATCATTAAGATGAGCAAGATTGTCAGTCTACTCTCCTACAAGTCCAGAGCTTCTAAGCTTTATATAAATGTCTCTGAGAAAAAGTTTCTGGATAGAGGCATGTGATTGTAACTTTCTTAAAATATAGCCCAAACCGTCCCCGCTGCCAGTGCAGCAGACAAGCTATTTTTTTTTCATTCCTAAACAAAAATATAATACAATTGCTGCTATTATACAACCATTGCCCATGAAAAAGCACATATGAAAAGTAGGAACTCTTATAATGACATATTTTTCCTAAGTGCTAATCACATGTGAGCTAACTTATATTGGAGAAATATTTATTGTATTAGAAAAGGCTGAGAAACATAGAGACATAAACAGAGATAGAAATATATATTATACATCTTGTAATATATAATATTATACATACTCTGCATATTATATATAGGATAGAGAAGTTTTATATGCATTATCTAAACTGTGCTTTCCACTACTGTTACTTTTTTAAAGAGGAATTTACTGCCTTCGTATGGTTTTAAAATTATTCGCCTGAGTGACAAAGAAATCTATAATTCTGTTTATATTTTCAGGAGCATATGCATATGAGAAACCACTTTCAGTAGAAATGGAAGCTATAAAAATCTGTTTTATATCAAAGAATTACATTATTGACATCTGCTAGACCCTGACTTTCCCAGTTCTTTGCAACAATTATTGTTATAAGCACATTATTTCCAGTAGTGACATCAACAAAGAAAAAAAGCATCTTTTAAATAAAATCTCAATGTTTCATTATTTATCCTATAGCAAAACCAGCAATACTACCTCACTATTATTCTTGCAAACTCTTTATCACAGTATGGCAAAGGCCATTTTTTCCAAAGATGTTTACCGAGCAACACAAAAAGACATTTTTCCCACCACATTATCAAAATCATGCCAACTTTTAATCTACTTCATATAAGGCTACTTCAGGAGCTAGACATTTATATCCTGAAAAAGTATAAATATATGGTGATGGAAGGAGAACTGACTCTTGGTGGTGAACACACAATGTGATATATAGATGATGTATTATAGAATTGTACACCTTAAACCCATGTAACTTTACTAACAATTGTCACCCTAATAAGCTTTAATGTAAAAAAGTATATATAATTGTGTTTGTATATTACTTTTTCAACATAATCCAGAAGAGGAAAAAAGTCACTTCCATGAAAAGAAAATGTTTTATGGAATTATGTTATTTAATGTACATCAGTAATTTTCAGCTGTATAAAACTCAAGGTGGTAATAGTGACTACGGTATAGCTGTTACTTGTGATGAACTACACACTAGCACCCTCATAGAAAATAAACAAATACAGGTTTAATGAGACATATTTACAGCCTACATATAATAAACATGTAGTTAGTTTAGGCATTGAGATGATAATATACCTATCAATCTATAACCATGTGTTTTTTTATTTTTTAAAGACTTTCATTAAAATATAGCTGATGTACAATATTATATTAGCTTCAGATGTACAGAATAGTTATTCAACATTTATATACCTAAGAAATGATCACCATGATAAGCTCAGCAACCATCTGGCACCATACCATGCTATCACAATATTATTGATTATATTCCTGATGCTGTATATTACATCCCCACTGACTTATTTGTTTCATACCTGAAAATTTGAACCTTACTCCCCTTTACCCTTTCCTCCCGCTTTTTAAAATTTCCCATTACAGTTGACATTCAGTACTATTTTATATTAAATTTAGATATACAGCATCGTGATTAGACATATGAGTATAATTTAAGAAGTGAGCCCCCCCTGACTAGTCTATTTCCCACCTGGCACTATACATCGTATTACCATATTATTTCCTTTGACTATCGCTATATTGCCTTTAACTAAAGCATTAACTATATGCTTTATTTTACATCCTCATGAGTATTTTATAACTATCAATTTGTACTTCTTAATTTCTTCACCTGTTTTACCATGCCCCACACCCCCTCCCATCTATCATTCCGATAAATCTAATACCCATCTGATACCATACATTGCTATTACAATATTATTTATCATATTCCTTATGCTATTCCACATTCCCTTGACTACTGTGTAACAACCAATTTGTACTTTTTAATCCCTTCCCCTTTTTCACTCTTTCCCAATCCCTCTTCCATCTGGCAGCCATCAAAATGTTCTCTGTATCTATGAGTTTGTTTCTGTTTTGTTTGTTTATTTTGCTCTTTAGATCATTCACAAGAAATAATTGTGAATTACTCAGATACTTATAAGTAATATAGATGTTTTAATATTCTTCATTCATATCTTTTAAAAACTCGAGATCAACTATTATAAATCTATTAATCATGTTTCAAGAAAGACAGAAGGCAAAAAACAAAAGACAAGTGACTTTTGTCTTTTAGTACATATTTTCAAAACTTGCATGTGTGTGTCATCTTTATAAATCATTTTTGTCAAGTAATTTTAGACAAGTGAATTTGTCAAGCTAAAATATTTGAAATTATCCTTAAATCCCATTTTATTTCACACTCTATATCCAATCCACCAGAAAATTCTTTCGTGGCTATATTCAAAATATACCCTAAACCTGATCCTTTCTCAGCATCCCCACAAGCTCCACTATTATATCTTACCTTGACAATTGCAGTTGTCCTTTTGCTTCTACAGATATCATCCAAAGCCTAATACCCAGTGACAAGCCAGGATGCCCCTTTTAAATATAAATCTGATTTATCTACAATTCTTCTCAGCCTTACATTCTTAGTGTGCATTTTAAACTCATAAAGTGCTATACAATATGTATTATTGATTATTATTAAAACAAAGGATGTAGAAGAGACTTGAGACCTACATCTGCCTAGTAGTTGTCAATGGTAATTAAACTTGGCTCAAGACTGAAAAATACTGTTATAAAGGTAAAGCTTTACTTTCTTCAGTGAGCCATAATGGAGGAAAGTGGAGAGGGATAAAAAAGGAGCAACAGTTTATAGGTTGATACTTTTCATATTCTGTTAAGAAAGGAAAATAATGCTAGCTGGAGAAATCTAGAAGAGGTGAGGAGGTAAAAGAGACATACTTGTTGATAAGATAAATAACAGAAACAATGATCAATTTCTTGCCTCTCAACTGTGCAATTTCTCCTTTGCCAGGTGAACAAATGTTAAGCTTTGCCAGTAGAGCACTTTGGCAGCAGAGATGCTGGAGGAGGAAGAGGTTTTCTCTTCCAGATTTGATGTGCTCCTCACCCCGTAGCTTCTATAGTTCCTGACTACAGTTCAAGGCAGCCAGCAGCACTCAGCAACAAGCAGCTTCCCCTGGCACCCTTTTGGTTGGTTCCCAGCAAATTCTTAGGAATGGTACTTCCCTATGGGTGGTTTCTCCAGATGACAGTTTCCAGCAAATGCCAGAGGGAGAATTTCCAGCAAGTTCCTCTGGCACAAGACCAGCACAACTTCTCTGTCATTCAATGAATCAGAGCCACACCTTCACCAAGGAGATCTGGATCTCAGCCCTGGCTGGGGTGGGGGGCAAGGAAGGAGGAAACACTACCCTGGGTGTTGTCTCTCAGCAATTGGGGTAATGACTGTCTTAGTCAGTTCTGGCAGCTATAACCGAATATACTAGACTGGGGGCCTTAAACAACAGAAACTTATTCCTCACATTTCTGAAGGCTAGAAGTCAGAGATCAGAGTATTAGCATAGTTAAGTTCTGGTAAGGGCTCTCTTCTGGGTTCCAGATTGCCGACTTCTTGTATCCTCACAGGGCAGAGAGTAGAGAGGGGAATCCAGCTCTTTTATAACTCTTATAAGGGCACTAATCTCATTCATGAGGGCTCCACCCTCATGACATCATCTAATGCTAAACACCTCCCAAAGGCCCAGCCTCCTAATACCATCCCATTGGAGGGTAGGATTTTAACACATGAACTTTAAGGGAAATAAAACATTTATCCATAACAAGGATAGTAATACACGGGCCATCTTCATAAACTGTGACAATAGAGGAAGCTTGTTTTAGATAGGACAAAATGAGAAAAAAGAATAGCATGTTTTCCAGCATTTGTATATGGTACTACTGTTAGACCATTCATTATTATTTCTCAGCTCCTACTTCTATACTAGAGGCTGTTCTTGCACTTTCTATTCACACACAGCATGTGCTTTTGGTGTTTACTTAGTTTTGGTGGAAGGGCTGAGGTGACAGAAAGACCTTCGACTTTTCTCTCCTCAGATGAGCTCTATATCCTCCACAGGTACCCTCTGGTCATCAGTCATTAATGAACAGACAGATTCAGAAACAATGCAGGATTCCGTGCTATAATGTTAGAGCTGAGGTCGAATTATTTCCATACAAAGGACCACTTTACTAAGAAGTGCTACAGGGAAAGAAAAAGCATATCTCAAACCACCAAGAAAATCCTCATAAACCACATAATAATACTTCCTTAAGATGATAGTATCCTATATTTTTACTCAAAACAATAGTCTTAAAAAAAAAAGGCACAAGATCTTAAATTCATGTATTGAATGCTTCTTATAGGCATTGTTTTATATGCTATATCTTTTGGTCTCACATTAGATTTTTTTAAAAACTCTAACAGTAGTTTTCATGTATTTCTGATAATTTGATATTAATTATCAAAGGATCTCTAGACAAAATTGATATAGATTGATTTTTACATCAGACAAATTTTACTAATATTAAAATGGGTACTTTTTTTACTTAAACTGGATATTTTTCCGTAACTTTATTATTCACAAATTGAAAAAAATAAACATCTAGCCTACATGGTGATTTCAATTTATTCAACAACTATTGGCTAAAGGTTTAAAATGTAGCAGATACGAGGCTAGTTGTTTGAGAGAACATGATAAGCAAATGAGACACGATTATTCTTAGAAAATTTTTATTTTAGGAGGATGATACGTAGTCATCAAATCATAAAAAAGATCAATAAAAAAGATAAATGGCAGGAGGAAGCTTGCAAAGCATTGCAAATACGTTAGTAGGAACCTGACTTAAATTATAGCATTATGGAAAACTTCCCTAAGAACAGAAATGTTGCTTTTAAATATAAAGGTTAAGTAGGAATTAATTAGGTCAAGAGCGATCTGGGGATAATGAACACGGTACGTTTCAGGAGGTATTGAGAAGAACCCTCGGAAAGCTCAAGATGTTGGAAGAAGCAGACATTTAAGAATCTCAAACATTATTGGAACATAAAGAGAGGCGTGGAGTGAATTGAGACGGGGCTAAAAAGATAAATCTGATATTTTTCATTAATAAAACGGAGATACTAAGTTCTAATAACCTGATAAAAATTTTGGATTTATAAATCAGTTTCCTATTACTAAATTATGATTGGCACACAGATGGAAAAAAGTACTTGGTTAATTATTTTACTATTTTTAAAGTCTCAGTTATTTTTCCATAAACATTTTTGTTGAGGGACTCCTAGAGTGAAAAGCTAACCAAATGCTGAAATAATTAAAAGTATTTCAATCAGGAAAATAACTGATTTATAGTATTTTAACAGTGAGCTACAAAAATGGGGTGCATATTAAAGTAAATGGAGTAAATGCTACTGTATTTAGCATTCTATTGATAAAATTGTATCTAAACATAGAATGTATATATACTTTATATAATTTAAAGTATACCTAAATATGCAGTGTATATATTTTATATAAAATATAAAGCGTATCTGAATATACCTTTAAATATTAGCAGAAAAATTAATTGAAATTTTTCCATAGTTCATGATGTGGTCATTCTAAATAAGTAGAGTTGAGAAAATATAGAATATGGAAAAAAATCTAAAAATTTTAAGTGCATCAAAGCTTACAAAATTATGAAAAAAGATTTTTGGAAAATATACTATGGATTTGTTGTTCCAGACAAGAAAGACATCTTTTATCATAAATTTTTAAATAGCAACAGGCAAAAATTATAGTTCTGTACAACCCATTCATAAAATATATCTATCAAACAGCAAGATCAATGAGGCAGTCTGTGTGAAGCTAATACATAATTGCATGAATTCCGATTTTGCACCACATGTTCAAAGAATTTAAAGATAAGTTGGTAATTTTTAACGAATTTTTTTGTTGTTAAAAAATAATTGGCCAGCTGTGCAATGTGTTTGATCATTTATTACAAAAGATATAAGCATAGTAGTCATATAAGTAAGCAAACAAAAAATTTAATTACATTGAGAATATAGTTAAGTACCAGAATACATTAGAATTCATATGTTATAAAACTTAGAGTTACGAATTGTTTTACCACTTTTTTTTTTAAATTTCATATAACTGCTCATTCTAGGAAACAACTAGTTACAGAGAACTTAAGATCCTGATATCTAATAAATTAAGATTCTGTTCTTCTGTGTAAGAATATGTCCATTGTCTCCACCCCTTCCTTAACCTTCCTGTTTTATTTCATCTGTCTATCCCATGCCATCTCAAAGAAAAGGCCGTGACAGTTTCATCTAAAAATACTTTCTGAATCTTCCAACCTCACTCCGTTTCTATTCAATACAAGCCACATCCACGATGGTCTGGACTGTTACTAGAGTTTCTCAATTTATTTCTCCATAATCCATTCTCCAAATGGCACATACAATGGATTTTTTGATAAAGGTGCATTGAGATATAATACTTTATGGTGCACAAATATAAGGATAATGCTGCCATTCTGATCAACATGTAGAACAAACACAACACTACCAAGGGCTTCCCTGTGCCATATTCTCATCAATCATCCTCTGAAGTAACCATGACTCTGATTTCCATCATTGTAGATGAATTCTGCCTGTTCTTGAAATCTATATAAGTAGAATTGTGTTGCATGTTCTCTTTGTATCTTGCTTTTTTTGCTCAATATTACATATATGAAATCCATCAATGTTGTTGTGTATCAGTTCTTTATTTTTATTGTTATACAGTATTCCAGTAAATATACCACACTTAATGTATCTATTTATAATAAATGGACATTTGGGTACTTTCCAGTTTAAGGCTATTTTGAATAAAGATGTTAGGATCATCCTTCTACAATTTTTTTAGTAGATATTCTCACTCATTTGTTTTGGTGTGGGGGTGGTATACCTAGGAGTGAAATTGCTAGTGATAAAATAGGTGGAATAGATTTAGCTTTAATGGATATCACCAAAATGTTTTCCAAAATTGTTGTACTAATTGATACTCCCACTAGCAAAGTAAATGAGTTCTGGTTGCTCCTCACCTTTACTGACACTTACATTGCTAGACTAATTTTATACATTTCAGTCAGTGGTTGGTAGCTCATCATTGTTTTATTTGCATACCCTAATATCTCTTGATGTTGAACACCTTTTCATATGCTTGTTGGCTATTTTTAAATGTTTTCCTGAAGTTGCTGTCCAAGAGTTTTGCCCATTTTTGTTAGGTATTCTTTATATATTCTGAATAGGGCTCATTTGTTGATTTTAGACAGTTATATAACAAATAAATCCGTATTAGCATATGCACATACATATATATGTAGCAAATATATACATGCATAATTAATATGTGGCAAATATATACCATCAGTATGAAGCTTAATTTATCATTGTTAAAGGTATCCTTTTCTGAATTGCAATTTTTGTTAATAAAAGTTTTCATTTTTTATGGATAATTTTAAAAAAAGAGTTATATCCCTAATTATTTTAACTTTCACATGTAGGCCTGTAAGACTTCTATTTTTTAATTTTTATTTGAGGGTTAGTTGATGTAGAAGTAATGCTTAATTCTTCTTCCATGAGACAGTTATTTATTTATTTATTTGTTTATTTATTTATTTATTTTCAAACAAACAAAAACAGCTTTATTGAGACAATTCACATGCCACTAAATTCACCCTTTTTTTATTATTTTTTAAATTTATTGGGGTGACAATTGTTAGTAAAATTACATAGATTTCAGGTGTGCAATTCTGTATCACATCATCTATAAATTACATTGTGAGACATTTATTTAAATCAACTCCATGATTTGAAAAAATTATCCTTTTCCCACTGAAATATAATGGTATATTTGACATGAATTATGTGGTCCATAAAAGTGTGTGTCTGTTTCTGGACAATATATTCTGTTTCATTGGTCTATATTTTTACCCTCGTGTACATATTTTAAATGTCTAGGACATCAAGTAAAATGATGAAAAAGTTGTGATATTACAAATTCTGAACTAGTTTCAAATACATTAAATATGATGCTGACTGAAAGATATTTTTAAGATGCCCTGTGCTAGATTACAGATTCTCTGTTCTATTTCTGATTTGTTGAGACTTTTATTTTTTATGAGAAAGAGATGTTTGGATATTATCAAACGCTTTCTTTTCACATCCATTTAGAAAATCATATAGTTTACCTTCTTTAAATGTTACTTAACTGAATTACATTAAGTGATTTTCAAACATTAATCCAACCTTGCATTCCTGAAATAAAATCCACTAGGTTGTTCACTTATATCTCTGGATTTACTTATAAAATATTTGTTTAGGACTTTTGCATCTCTTCCGGTAAGAGAGGTATTTAATATTATAATCTTTCTATGATGTCAGGTTTTGGTATTAGGCCTGTACTGACTTCATGAAATAAATTAGAAACTGTTTCCTATTCTCTGACTTACTTGATTTCTTCATTTAATGTTTGGTAGAATATATTAATGAAACTCTTAGGATAACATTATTTAGTGGAAAGGAACTTAAATATAGATCCTAGAGAACATTATGTTAAGTGTAATAAGTCAGACAGAGAAAGATAAGTACCATATGATCTCATTTATTTGCGGATTCTAAAGAAAAGAATAAGTGAATGAACTAATCAGAAACAGTTTTGGAGACAAAGAGGAAAAACTGAGGGTTGCTAGATGGGCGGAAGGGGTGGGGGGTGGGGGGAGGGTGAGGGGATTGGAGGGCAGTCGGTGACCACAGGATGGCCACGGGTTTGAAAATTAATCTGGGGAACGTAATTTGGTGGTTACCAGAGGGTAAGGGGGTTGGGGGGTGGGGGGGATCAAATGTATGGTGATGGAAGGGGAGCTGACTCTGGGTGGTGAACACACAGTGTGATTTGTGGATGATGTGATACAGAATTGCACACCTGAAATCTATGTAATTTTACTAACAATTGTCACCCCAATAAATAAATTAAAAAAATAAAAAATAAATAAAATAGATCCAATTTCTTTAAGATTATTCAGATTTTGTTTTCTTTTTTCCCCCTACTTGTTTGTTTCCATTTAAATAAGTCATTCTCCTTAAGAACTACACATAGAACTACAATATGATTTGTTTAATCATATTGACAAATTTTGACAATAGGCTATATATTATACTACTTTATTGTCTCATTAATATCTGCAGTATTTAAAAGGATACCCCTCTTTATATACCTTAGTTTGATAATTTGTTGTTCACCCATATTTTCTTGACCATTGTTGTTGAAGTTTATTGATATTAATGATCTTTCGTAAAATTAAACTTTTACTTCAATTATTTACATTTGTTTTCTATTTCATTAATTTCAGTTTTTATTTTTATTATTCCCATCCTTCTACTTTCTTTGGGTTTCAGTAGCTATTTTTGGAGTCTTTTTAAAAAAAATAGATAATTGATTTGATATTTTTAATATCTTAGTTGCTCTAATATATTCATTAAAACTATATATCTCCCATAAATACCACTTTAGATGCATTTCACTAGGTTTTTAGGTCATGTTTTTATTTTTATTCATTTCAATTTTTTTCTAATTGTTATTGTTCATTTGTTTGTTTGTTTCTTGCCTCCTGGATTATTTATAATAATATTGTTTAAATTTCAAACATTTGTGGATTTCAAAATTATATTTACATTATTTATATTTAGTTTATTTCCATCATGATTCAAGAAGTTTGAAGTTTTTGAAAATGTTTTATGGCCAACCAGCCAGCCAACAGATGATTAATTGTAATAAATAGTCCTTGTGTTCTTGAGGATTATTTTGTATCTTTAAAGTATAGAATTATGAAAGGTCAGGTTAATTTGGCTGATAGTATTTCAATTTTCTATGTCTATATAAGTTTTTGTGCGTTGTTTAGGAATCTACTTGTTCTGTGTCAGTCTTAACTATGTGGATTTGCTCTTCATTTCAGTTCTGCTGTTAGCAGTATAGTTAGAAAAAAAATATATATATATGTTTAACCTGAACCTAATCATGAGCAAAGAATCTCTGAGATTCAGATTGTGACATTCTACAAAACAGTTGGTCTCTTAAAATATTGATGTCATTAAACACACACACACACATACACACAAACTGAGACACTGTAAGCACTTATATTAAAATATATTAAAGAGACATGACAAGTAAATGTAATGACATCACAGGTCAATCCTAGATGTGGAGAGTAAACCAAGCACATTGATATTTTGTTTAGGACCATTAAAGTTAAGTGAATAAAATTTTTGAGGACAATTAAAAGACAATTCAGTGAAGATTTGGGCTAGACCAAAGATATAACATATAAGAATAATACATTTTAGTCCAAAATATATAATTTAAAGTACTTCTTAATGAAGATTGTGTTTCTAGAGTGTTCAAGAGATAGATTGGTTGGTTTCTATTTATTTCTCTTGTTAGCATACCTCTATATTGGAAATGAAGCAAAATTATTTATATTGAAGTTCCCATAACTGACTATATTCACTTCTAAATTGCTTATGAGGACTACTGAAATTTAATAACACATGAGCTAGATTTATTTGTATTTTCATGAACTAATCAAGATGTAGGAATTTCTGGACTCAATCCCTGTAAGGAAAATAAGTGCTCTAAAGTGAAACAAATAAATAAATGGAAATCAGAGAAGACAATTGTGATTTACTTTTATTATATTAGAAAGTGAGAATAATGTATGCAGAAAAATAATTTTTCCCTGTAAATGAATATAGTTTAACATGGAAAGCACAGTATATTCATCTTGACTAATATTGCACTCTACAAATTTTAGAGAAAATAAAGCAAATGGTGATGTGCCAGTTATTGGCAACAAAATTAACCAATTTATCAATGTTACTTTATATTAATAAAATAAAATATTTCCAAGAATAAATACTATTACTCATTGCTCTCTATTCCAAGATACAAGTTAGAAACAAAAGGCAAAATATCTGGACCATAAATACAAAGAGAAAGCTAAAATGGGATTTTTGCTCTACTGAAGGACATGAAAATAAGATGAAATAAAATAGAGAGTAAAAGTCTTATTTTCAAACGTGCTATATTTTGTTTCTCAAGAAAGTCTATTTAATGTAAAATAGAGTCAAAAACAGCATAAGTAAAAATCGAACCTAATATTGAAAATGGCAATTTGGATGCAATATAGTAAAATTTTAAATCATATGGAAATTCAAATAAATAATATTTCTCACTTGGAAAATTAGAAATATTTAAAAATATGTGTATTATTAAATAAGAATAATTGAAAGTGTGAGCATGTTCCTCTGTGTGATTTTGGGAAACTTCATTTTTAACTAGTCTGAACTATGCCAAACTCTAGGAATATCCCTCTGTAAAAATGTTTGTTTCTCCTTCTCCACCTGGAGAATTGCACTTATAAGGCTATAATATCAGCTTGTCTATAATGTGATTTACTCAGGGAAAAAAAAATGATTTTTCTCACTACTAAAGTCTCATGATAGTTGAACAGATTTTTATTATACCATTTATCACTATCATGGATTGTTCATTCCAGCTAGGTGTCCAGAAGAGAAATCTATGGATTGACAATTAACAAGGACAATTTATTGAAAATATGCACAATTGGGATAAAATAACATTTGAAAATCATCATAGAGCAAGAACTCTTACATTTGTGCATATCACTTATCTAGGTCCTCAATCCAGTGTGTTAGTTACACATTCTATTGGGCTTTAGTCAATTTGTTTCCTGAAGATACAGACACCTCTGATTAGCCAGACTAAGGACAGTAGCCTCTAGATGCAATACTTTTCTGGGTGAAACAAATTATTTATAGCATACCATAAAGACATTATAATATAGAATATATCTTCTAGTTCTATATCGCTTTCTATACTTTCATCTCACAATGAGTTGCCAAAATTTCTCAAACATCCACAGTGGCTCTTCCTGGAGCTTAATCAGCAAGGAGAGTATTGAGATGAGAAGTCTCACTGTCAAAACTTAATGTTAGACTGAATATTGTTTGGGGTGAGGTATGTTTATGTTGTTTGTATGCATGCACAGATGCATGCTTGTATGGACATGTATAAAGCATTAATCAGGCCTTTGATTAAAATGTGACATTATTTTACAATATTTTATTCTTTTCATCCCCATTATAAAAGTTTAAAAAGTAGAAAACATATATATTCATTTTATATCCATTGCACCTAATAGTGATGAGGTGTAACAATTTGGTGAATGAATGAACATTATTTTTTGGTATTATCAACAATGTTAGTTAGATTATAAAAATAAAAATGGTTCTAGAGATAGACAACTCAACCAATATTGAAATGTATTTCATTAAAGAGAACCACAATCTGAATATGTTAATTATTTCTTCTAAACCCTCCACTAAGAAATTTGAAAATCTAATGAATATTTATTGCTAACAAGATACTAGAGATCATCTATTTTAAAACAATAACTTCTCTAAATAAAGATATTAAGACTCAGAATATTTAGGAAAGTGCTTAAAGATACATGGGTAAAACATGGCCAAATCAGAATTGCCACACAGATCTTCTATCTCTAAATTTCAAGACAAACATAATGAAGCCAAAGCTGGTTAAAATTAATGCATTAAAAACAGCTGCTAAAGGTAGAAACTGCTGATAGGAATAAAGATTAATTGCTAAGAATAAAATATTAGCAATATCAACTATCACAGAATTAAAAATCAAGTTTATTAATAGGTACAAAGGCATAAAGACCACCATACTATCCAATGGCTACATTAAAATAAGACATGATTAATTATTTTCAATGTACTCATTAAGAAGAAATGAAGTTATTCAGATTTTTTGGTAGTATTTCAACTAAATATATTTAAAACAAATAATGACCTGATTTATGGGTTGTTTACCAATTCTGAGAATTTTGGGATAGTAATAGTTGCTGATATAATACATTTTAGGTGTCATTCAGTGATTCCAAAAGACAAATATTGAGAATTTAATAGAGATGACACATATATATGCATACAATCTCTGTGTTATGCTCTCACACTGTCCTCACCAAATGATTTATTTGTAAAATAAAAAGCCCTTTTTTTTTTTCCAACATGCACACGTAGGCATGAATAAGCCCACTTTACGATCAGCCTAAGAGACTGAAAAAACTCTATGTGAGTTTGAAAAAGAAACGTTGGGCCTGTTAGGGAAGTCAGAGTATCCTAGGAGAATTGCCCATTGATTGGCTTTTGGGACCATCTCTCTTTATGGTCATGATGTTACACAGCACCCCACCAGACTGAGCCTGTGGAAACAAAGCCTGACCAAAGTAATAGAACACTAAGGGCTTCTGGACCCTAGAAAAAATTGTGAACAATTTGGTCATTTTGATTTATCTCATTAAAGAGTACTTGAACAATTTATCACAAGATACTGTCTAGGGAAATTTTGACGCTTTCGATGCAACTACATGGAATCTGACAGAAATTGCAAATTCACTAAGTTAACAGGGTGTCAGAATGCTTCACAGGATAACAAAGGAGCTGAGCTTATGTTTGTGTTAGTATTTTTATCTCATAAACATATATAAGTACATACAATTGCACATACTATTTCAATGCAAAAGAGAATAGGTATCATGGAAGAAATGTAAAGACATTGCTATAAGTCTTCAGAACATGGAGAGATTTCTAAATTGTAAGATCATGGTTCATTTTGAAGATCAAATTTAATTTGAACTTAAATGATAAACAAGGATTGAAAATATGGCTGTGGGGTGGAAGGTGGGGATACTGCACACAACATTGTCTAATATACTTATTCTCTTCTTTGCTTAATCTGAGGGACTAATTTTTTTCTTGGAGCAGAGGGCAGTTACAGACATCATTTCAAATACTTATCTCATTGGTGAGATAAATACAATAAGAAATACTTATCTCATTACTTATTGGTGCAATAGTTTAATAGATTGGAGCTCCCCAGATGTCCTTATAATAAGGATTGCATATAGGAACTAGTTTTGAATAGACTTCGGGGAATTTTATTAGATAGGGTTTCTGGAAAAGCTATTATTGTATTGGTAAAAAAAGACAAACTCAACTAGCAAGTCCATTGTGTCTATTTCAGAAATCAGTACTACATTAGAATAAATATGTAAATTCAAGATTAGAGTGCACTACATTTTTTTTCTATGCTGAATTCATATGTGTTGCAGTAGTAACGTGGACATGATAGCTATTTTAGATAGAAAACTGTTCGGCAACCACTGTTCATAGTCCTGCCTCTACATATATATGGATTAATGTTCTTAAAAGAAAATAAGATATTTAGTTTCTGATTATTGTAAATCTGTACTTACCCAAAATAAGTGATTGGTCAATCAATACACATTGTCTTTGCTTTAACTTTTGTTCGTTTATGTTTACTTAAAAAATGTGAAAGCAATGTGATAGAAAGTCTATTTGGAGAAAAATAAATTCAGATTCTGAAACAGAAATTGAAATTACTGGTAGCTGCCCATATAATACACTTTCTAACTATGGAACTATGGAGGAACTTCCATCACACTAATTCTTCACTTTACCAGGACGGATCATATATGAACTATGCAGACATGACCCAGAAGAAGGTACTTCCTGACAGAACACATTTCTCCTCTACTCTCTGTCAGGCCAGATGGAGAATATCATCTACTTATCCTTAAATATGTCTGCAGAGTGATTATATCTTTGCATGGTATCATTTTCCTTTCACTTTTTCTCTTCAGATGACAGCTCTGGATATGCATTTCAATTGAAAAATAATAGAAATAGCATTAAAATGTACAGGTAAGAATATCACGTTCAATGCTAATACTAAGTGAATTTCACTAAATGGTGTCAGCTCATGTTCATCAAATTTTAAAAGGAACTGATTGTATTTATACAGCAATGCATTTTTCCTAAGAAGATAAACCAAATACAGATAAGAGATTATAAACTGGTAATCAGAAAATATCTACTCAGAAAACTATTCTCAAATTATCAAGGAAAATAATCTACTTGTTGAAGTTAAATACTCGTACATACTACTCATGACTTAACAAGTGTTATCAACTAAATAAATGTGAGATTCAACATTTAAGTTAGTGAAGTATTTTAAAACAAAAAAGTGTATGTTGATGTTGCCTCAAAATAATAGAAACAGCATATTTTCTGTGTTGTGAAAAACTGTATCCTATTTAAACAATATAAATGTTACAAAAATATTCCATCCCTTGCTATTGGTGCAATAGTTTCATAGATTGGAGCAATTGATGCAATAGGTATAATAGATTAAGAGTTTCTATACACAAAACCAACACTGAGACTTTTTTTTTCCTTCAGAATATAAGCAGGAGTAAGGCTGGTTGAATATTACTATGTATTTTTGATGATCAATGAAGTGTACTCTTCAGGGTCATGGTCACATAATCTCAAATGACAGGAAAAAAATTATATTGAAAAATTAAAAATATACATATCTCTATGGTGTTATATTGCTCTTTTCTAAATACCTTTTAAATATATATTATACCATCTGATATTCAGTTTTTCTCATATTTTTATTTATTCTCTGAATGTGGTATAAAATTTATATTATTAATTTATCTAGTCCCTAAATGCAAGTCTAAGTTCATCTGTTCCTTTAATTTCAGCTTCTCTTTTATCATCACTGACTGTACTGAGATTATTTGCTTTCTGGTTATACTAAACAATCCATTACAGAGGCAAGTGTAGCCATAAACTAATTATTACATAACTTAAATCTAAATATCTGAGGACTAGCATGGTATATTAGAGATGTGATTATGCTTGGAGTTAGATGACTCAATTTTGTATCTTTTATAGCATTATTGTCATGTTCTAGCAATATGATTTGGGCATGTCACTTAAGCTTCCCAAACCCCAGATCTGTCAACTGATAAACGCCTTTCTTAATGGGTTAGTGTCAATATTATAACTGATATGTACAAGGGCTTAGCATAGTGATTGATTCATTGAATTTTTTCATTGATTCATTACCTGCATAAATTACTGTGACTCACATTGGGAAGTGTTATTTACTAAAGCTCCTTCCTACACATACACAGTTTTAGATGGTAAATAACAGCATTAGCTTGTATTCTACCATAATACAGGTAAACAAACTATATCATCAAGATATGTAGGCTTTGTTTTTAGAGAATTTTCTCTTTTTCTCACTTCAAATAATCTATTTTTCATAGTCACATATGATAGAAATGAAAGAAATGAAAACAATGCATAGGTCGTGGATTTTTTGTTTGTTTGTTTGTTTGTTTTTAGGTTTTTAGTGTTTTAAAATGGTAAACTCTTTCCTGTTTAGACCAGGTGGGCTTAACAGTCAAGCAATGCATTCATAAGAAATACTATTATTATTCATAAGAATATCATTATAATAAAAATTTCTAGTAGCATCAGAAAAAAAAAAGTGTGATTATTGGAAAAAGAAATTATTTTCAAAAACCATCAGGCATACAGAGAATACCATGCTATACAGTTATTTTATTATTAGAAATTAAATTTAAATAATAGAAATAAATCCACAAATATGAAAACAATTGTCATTAAAGACTATCATTAGCAAATACAATTGATTAAAATGTCTCATCATGAATATAAGCTGCATTTAGCTTGAATTCTATGCCTGAGTGCTTAAAATAGACCATAGAAAAGTAACGTTGAAACCAGATTTTAGAGAAATCTCACTTAATCCATCGCAGTTGAAGAAAAAAAAATTCAAGTAATTTTCTACTATTGCAGAAATATTATAGGATATTAATTTATAATCAAGTTTATAAGAGTTTCACTTAGTTGAATTAACTTAGGTTGGGTACAAATATATTCAATTCATTTAGAGAAGATATGCTGAAAATGATTATTACACTTGTTTCAAATTTATGAATATATCTGTGATAGTTTAAAGTGATGCATTAATAAATTGATATGTTGAGAAATAATTAATTCTACTTTAAAACATTTCTTGGTCTTATTCTTGATCCAGACATATGCAAAGTGAAATTCTTAATCTTCGACAAACAGATTTAAAAATAAAAGTGGTTGTTTTCATTTATATTGGGAGAAACAGAAACTACAAGTGCAGATTTTATTTAAAAATAATGTCATTTACACTTATAAAAAAATAGAAAGAAAAATAGTGTCACCATCTCAGAGAGGAGAAAAGCAACATTTCATTGTTATGATGCTAAACGGTACATATGCTTGCTTGGGTTTTAGATATAATTAACATCTTTCTCTTATAAGAATATTCATAATATATAGTGATTTATATTCTTAAAGAGTTTTCTATACTCAGTTATATAATATAGAAATTAGTGTTCAAGTTTGCAGTCTGAAATTTTGGTTATAAATATTAACTTTTGTAGAAATATTTATACTTTCTGAAAAATGACAAATGCAAAAGATAATCATACCCTTTTAGTTATAAAGCCTTGTTTTGTGGTGCACTTAAGGTTCATATGCAATATCCACTATTTATCTATACATGTAACTTTATAATTCTTTTAACACTTCATTTAAGCTTCAACATTCTGAGTTGGATTTATATTTTCCTACTCTTGGTAACACACATTTAATTGTAAATGTTGTGATTCTTGCCAATGCTGAGAACAATTAGGTTATTTAAACTAAGTGATACTTTCCTAATTAATTCAATTAAACACTCATTTAAATGTACTTGATCTGGGGAAGGATAATGTTAAAAATCTATAGTTGGACTTGTAATCTGGCTGTGTGCCTAGAAACAGTGACTTGTGGTATTAAGTTATCACATGAGTAACTGGGAACAAATGGTAAGAAAAATTAAGGCTTTGTGTCTAAGAGCAAAAAGATTACACATTGAGTAGGAGAATTATAAATTTGTCTTAACTCAAGTTGTTTAAAAGTGTAACAGGTCTGTAAATAATATTGAGGCCAGATAGGTAACCTATGAAATTGACAAGCTCTTCTAGGGTACAACTTGAGGTGCCTCACTGGTTACACAGGTAACAAGTGACTGTATCCAGCACCTGCAGCTGAAGAAAAGCAAGAACCAGTTTCATCCAGCAAGGCTAATGCCTATGAGTGGGGACCTGACCTTTAGCTAATTTTAATGTTATTATGTCATTTGTACTGTGGTTACTACCAGCACACATCTGATGTCATGACAGTTCCAGAAGAACCAAATAACGAGAAAAAGCATGAACAAGGAGAGGAGAAAAATGAACCACATCAATGGGATGGATAAAAACCCCTGATCTTGACTCCCTCTAGGCTACTTGTTCTCTGATTTTTGCCCACACTTTCCTCTCAAGTGTGTACTTTCATTTTTCAATTAATCTTTTTCACTTTCCTGCATCTGTGTCACTCTTGAATTCTTTCTTGCACGGAGACAAGAACCTAGTCACTGCTGCTTTTGGTTTAGCCGTCTTTTGGACATCCCCTTGAGCTGGAGCTCCAGGGACACTAAGACAGAAGAATTAAGATTTGGATGTCTTCTTGCAGAACAGAAATTTGTTGTACATCAGGTTCTTTGGGTATCAAACTTGAGTTAAATATTTATATACATGGGATTTATTGTGGTGAGTCCTTGGGTTGACATCCACGAAGGAGTGAAGAGCACTCTGCAGATGGCATAACCCTACAATGTCGTTCTGCACTTAGGATAGGAAGCTAGACGTTTTATTACTATATCAGCCAGTCACTGGTGTGGATCATTCAGACCAAAGCAATTTTTGGAGAAGAACTCAACCAGGCGCTGGCAGCAGCCAACATCTCCAGCAGCTAGGGGAACGTCTGCTGGAAATCTAGAAGGCATATAGTCTCTGAATACAAGTTATTAAACGCCTATAGGAGACTTTGAACACAATGATAACTATTATCAGTTACTTGTGTTTTAAATGAAAACCTACTTTATCAACTTTCAAATTTAAAACCTAGTTTTTCTCAAGCATTATTCCATTTACCTTTACTGGTTTTATTTCAATATGGCCAGATATTTAAGGAGGAAAACTTTTCCTCCTTACATAACAAAGTATCTAATAAATTCAGAAGGAAAAATAGAATATTAATATTTTGCAACTTGCAAAGCAACAATAAATCTAAGCAATGATCAAAATTATACTACATGATTAGGTGAAAATTTGGTAAAACTTTTATAGTGGAGTGATTAGGCTGACATCACTCTATCTGCTGAACAATGTCTACATTAATAAAAGTGGAACAACTGACAATCGGTGCTTTATAATTTAATACAATAGGAAGAACATGCGATCTTTATTCTTGTCCCAAAAAGTGGACACTAACTCTAATCAAACCTTGCTATAATTGCCATTTTATAGGAAATGTGAATAGAGAAACCAAGTAAATAACAAAACAAAACGACAATTGGCCAAATTTAGCCAAAAAGACAATTGGCCAAACCAAATTTGAATAAATCTATAAGGCAAATAACTTGGTATTTCCAAGTTAATGTTTTCCACATTAATGTGAAAAGATGATTCACACTTTTTCTTTTAATAAAAGCATGTCTAAAAGAGTCTTTCAGTAACTTTCTATAATATATTTTAAGAGTCTACACAGAAGTCTTAAACCACCTAATCTAAAAATTCAAGCATTACCAAAAACACTTGATGTTTTCATGTTAAACTTGATGTGCATTTAGCAACTACAGTCACAAATAAAAAGATAAGTGAAGAAGTACTTACTGTAACATCAGAAAAAAAAATTGAAACCACATAGCTTATTTTTACTGCCATAATTTTTAAAGACCTGTAAAATATTCTTGCTTATGGATCAAACACTACACAGTTATAAAAGCTGAGTGTTCATAAGTCTTCAAAAACAGCACCATTACATAACATGTTGGATGGCAGACTTTAAAATAGTCATAAATATGTTTCCATTTCCTATTTTCCTGTAGATTCTGTCCATTTGAAAAATAATTTTTGACCTATTACATAATAGATTCAAAATCACAAATTTGAAACTATAATGGGAAAATAATTAGAATGGATAAAATATATTGTTTGCATACTCAGAAACATACAAAATGCATTGTTTCTCAATGACAACTGCTATGAAAGTCCAAACAATGTCATCTTTTATTTTACTACATAGGTTGTGGAATCCATTTTAGCTTCTGCAACATCACTGACGATCACAATGCAGAAGAATATATGCCTTTTACTGAGAATAGATAGAGCAATACAGAAACTAGAAGGTGTCCTTCCTCTATTTGTTGCCCTGTCTTTAAATTGATATTAGTTGGTAAAAGTCAAATTCTGTTTTTTATACTAACTTTAGGGTACACAGAAATATAACATTTTCTAAAAGAAAATTTTTCTAAGACTTCTGTAGTCTAATCAGCATATGTATATATAGTGAGTATTATGTGTAGTTCTGTACATAAATAAAATGAATCAAGGGAGATAGTGACTTGGATAAGAAAACATATACCAGTGGTGCGAAAAAAACGTATACAAGTGGACACTTTGGTCAATGTTACTCAAGCAGTAGTTGGCCATAATCAGAAGTGTCTGGACACTCATGGTAACTAGTTTGAGCACTTCTTGTAATTGCAGAAGTCAAAAGTGAGTTGTAGTCATCTTTTGTTATCAGTATATTTTGAGTATTATAATTTTAATACAGTTTTCATTTCTTAAAGTGTGTATGCATTTTTTACACCCTCTGTGTATTACTATATTTTATAAATAAATTTATGATGTGAAATTTGTTCAACACATTTAAAACATTTCAAGACATATTCATTGTCAATTCATGAGAAGAATGATCTTTGCAGGTAATCTTGTATTATGGGAGGAGAATATATGTGGATCTTTCTGAATTGTGCTTCAAATGTATGAATAATACAGAACAGTCAGAAATTGAACTTATGCAATGGAGATGCTGAGTCACAGCTAAAAAATGATATATGAAACTATTAATGGTCCTCAGCAAGACTATCTCTTTTTCCTTGTGCCAATAACCCAAAAGATGAAATGTAACTCACTGTGAAGGACAAAAATAAATGTGTCAGATAAGATATGTTAGTCTTGAAAATGAGGGAAAAGTTCACTTTTTTGAATATCATATTAATAAAAATGATTAATTTCTCTCATCTCTTCCCTACCACATCTAGAACAGTAATTTCAGTGCATACAAATTCAGAGGTTTTGGGTAGTGGCAGTTATTTTTCTTCACATAATGAATTCATTGTAACTGAGTTATTCAGTTTTGGAGACACTAATGGTTCAACGAATTATGTTTTGTTTGCAAAATGGTATTTTCATCACTGAAAAGAACAGTGACAACCTAAATTCTTATTCATCATAGGTACTAAAAATAATAAAATGACAAAGAAACATCAACTTATTGTGTGACCTTGGAGAAAAACATTATTTTATAAAATAGACCTGATTTTCAGTTTCCAAATTTAAAGGAAAGGTATACTTACATAAAATTAATCAGAAGTCTTATACAGTTAACTAAGATACACTAATGTTTTTCCTGGAGTGAAGAAGCTTTAACAATATATGTAAATGAGTTTGGGGTGGCTAAAGGTTGAACTTCTTGTTAGAGTGGAAAGTGTGGGAGAAAGCCAAGTGAAATGGGGAGTCCTTCAAAAGGTGCAAAGATTTAAGTAATAATAATAATGTATATACCTTACACTTATAATAAATGATAAAAATACTAAGTGTTCTTGTGCAAGGCATCATGTTAAGCTATTTATTTGTATTAACTCATCTCATCTTTCAATATCTCTATGAAGTAAGTATGATTATTATCCATGTTTTACTGATAAGAAAATTGAGTCACGGTAAAGTGGTGTGACCTAAATCATATATCTAATAATTGATGGAGCTAGAATTCAAACCTAGGAAAACTAATTCAAAATGCTGTACTCTTCATCATTACACTGAACTCCATCTGCACAAAATTGGATGAAAGATAAATTATATTCAGTGAAGGAGGTAGATATGATAGAAGACAAGGGTAGGAACTAACCTCTTTTGGACCAGGATGGTTTATGGAAAAAAAGAGAAACAGAATTAGGAGATAGATCATACCAGCCTGTCCTATCTTTCTCATTTGGAATTCCAACAAGATACATTGGAAGCTCAGCCACACTGGGATCGGGGAAGGAGAGCACTAAGTGCATGGCTCCTTGCTTGTATCTTGTGGATATGCCAAGCTTTCTGGAAGGAGACTCCTGCAGGGAAAAATCAGCCAGAGGGGCTGAAAACTCTGTCATATGGAGGAGGGAGATGGATACATCAATAAGACTGAGGCCGTAATACTGGCTTGCCAAAGGACTGTGTGAAACAAGAACAGGATTCAGAAATCCCCAAGTCCCTGGTGAGGATATAATGAGGAGCTATCAGAGTCTGGGTCCAGTAAAAACCTTAATGCATAATGAACATGTCAGATGTAGGGAAACCAAGAAGAAGACAATCATCAAGGCCACAGATTCCAGTGATGGGGTTTGATACAACACTCCAAAGGACTAGATGAGATGAGTTACAATGCAGAGCTCAGGGGTCCAAGAGAGTGATTATATCAGCCATTTTGTAACAAAGACTGAACTGATCAGAAGATATCACAGGGATTCATGGTCTTTGTCTCCCTCCACTGCCAGATGCCTAACTTTTGATTAAAAAAAAAAAAATGCAGAGAAAACATGATTAAGTCTAAGTGACAGAGCTTTTATCTAAAAGAGATAAATCCATCAAGAAGAAACTACGTAAACTAGGAGGCATTAAGATCTCATTATTGCAAAGTTAAAGAAATGTTTATTGTTTCCATGTTACGAATAATCATACTTTGGTTCCTAAAAAGATTAGCATAGTTACCCGCATAGAGAAGCTGTATTTATTTTACACACCTGAGGGTAACGTGAATAACAGTTGCAGTCTTGATGCATTATATATTAAAAACCTTAAATATTAAAATAAACATTTATTTAAAAAAATAATTTGGGGGCAGTATGCTTAGCAACTTAAAAATAATTATTTTCCGCATCCTTCCAAAAGTTGATCTAAACAAACAACATTACCCTAAGACTTCAAATTTTGACATTTCAAATTATTTGTTCTAGAAAATTAATAAAAATGGTTTCCATATATTTCTGCCAGGATTATCAGCAACCACGAGAAATCATAATGATTTGGTTAAACCCTGTCTGAAAAGTGGTTATCTCTATTCCAAGCATAATTAAGAAACAAGAGTGTTTCTCATTTTCAGCCAAAGCAGGTACAAAGCACTTCTGGGACTTCATGTGTAAATGTGTGTTCATTTCAGCACTTAGCAAGTAGGAAAGCATGAAAATAAGATATGATACGTAAATAAGGTGCAACATCACAGTCAATTTGGGTTTATTTTATCTGTATCTTTGTATATGCCATGCATCCATTAAGGGGGAAGACAAACATCATCTTAGTATTAAGTCTAGCATGGAGTAGGCTTAATATTTAAGCATCGCAGGGCTAAGATGAGGCACGCTGTCAGGTGAGGTCTCACCAGTCCACAGAGAGGCATTCATGAGCCAGGAAACATCTGGACTCACTGCGGGTTTCTTCCAAGAAAAGGGCACTGTGTTTTACATTTCTAATTACTTAAAGAACAAACATGAATACAGCAAATCAAGGTAGTTACATATTTGCACGGGTTGTCTGGAGAATCTTGTGGGGATTTGGGAGTGTATGCAGCTCCTCCCTATTGGGGGAAAGAAAGTAACCTGATGCCACAAATAGGAGAGAGTACCCAGTTTTGTTTGATGGAAATCTCCTTTCATCTTCACCAAAACATTAAGATATCCTTGTATCTCTT
This sequence comes from Rhinolophus ferrumequinum, assembly GCF_004115265.2. Taxonomy (NCBI): domain Eukaryota; kingdom Metazoa; phylum Chordata; class Mammalia; order Chiroptera; family Rhinolophidae; genus Rhinolophus; species Rhinolophus ferrumequinum. The sequence goes on along the minus strand of NC_046288.1, from coordinate 23,344,424 downwards.
ACTTTAAATATAGGCAGAAAAATATTACCTGCATTGTAATGATGATTAGAAATGATATTAGTGAATTCCATTCAGGTAAAGGAAAGTTATAGTATCACTTTCCTAATTAAAACAGAACAAACAAACAAACAAACAAAAACTACCTCAAATTGCATTGAAGTTGAGTATCAACAATCTATACCCCTAGAAACTTATCTTGAGAGAAAAGGCATTCAAGCTGTGATTTGAAGTATGACTAAAAGTTGACTATATAAAAGGAGAATGAGAATGGAAAGAGTTTTCCTGGCATAGGGAGGAAGGACCCGTGGGCTAGGAAGAATACAGGTAATTCATTGACTTTTTACAGGGTCCCATAATTGACAAAACAGAGGTAAAGAGGTGGTAGAGATGTTAAATTAAAGATGGAGCTGGAAAAATAGGCAGAATTTGTAAGACTTTTTAAGGAATTTGAATTTATAGTAAGAATGATATGAAAGTTTTGAAGGGATATTACATGAAGATACTTATGTTCTAAAAAATTGTTCTCAACTTGGAGCCAAAGTTGAATCACAGAAATGTAAGAACATATATAGTCATAGGCAGGTGGGACTTAATTGCACATTGATCTAGAGGGGAAGCTATGACAGTACAGAGATCTGGAAATTTTTGAGAGATACATTAAGAGGTAGTATATATGGAATCAACTGTATGTGGAGTTTGAGGGGGAAGTTTCTCAATTCTGAAAAAAGGAATTAATAAAAAAAATGTTCAAGAGTTGTAAGTATTATGACAAGAAAGAAAAAAATAACAACTACTAACCAGACCAGAAAATTGTGTTAGTCACTGTGCTAGAATTTGTCTACTTATGCAATATAAAACAATCAAGGCAAAGAATAAGGCTTCAATACCAAAAGAGGAACTTTAAAGTAACCAAGGCTACAGAAAATAAGACTGCTTCTGATGTAACATTTTACAGATGAGCTAAGGCAATGAGGAAAAAACCCTATTTCTGAGTACAAAAGGAGATACAAGACCCCACAGCAATTTTTCTGGAGTAAGATAGTGTGTTAGGATGACTTTTGAGACCTAGTTGGATTTGTTAATTTCTTCCTTCTGAACAAACAAAGATAAAGACATAGTAGAAGCCAAGCCATGGTTCAAACCCCACCAAAATATTAAAAATAACAATAGCAATAATAATACCTAGACGATAAGAATATATGGCTTTCAGAATATAAAAAATGAAAATGTAAATAATGGGAGTTAAAGGAATGGTAGGTAGATGGTAAAATTACATTCACATTTGTCCACTGCACCAAGATAAGTGTCTGTATTTGAATGTTAGTATGTTTTCGAGTATAAGTCAGTCATTGTGGGTTACTTAGAGCCATGGAACTAAGCTGTGTTCCCTTTGCCTACTTTCCCTCTATCCACCTACCCTCTTAAAAAACAAAACAAATTCCATGCAACTCTCCTTTGATTCTATATTGCCCATTCTCTGCTAAACTTTACATCAAAATTTAGAAATATTTCTTTATTCTTTTCATTAAAATTTATTTCAACATCTTCTCTGTAAAATATACTTGAATCCACATTTTACCATTTCTTTTCACAAAATTTGAGGTTGTGTTGTTTTGTTTTGGTCAGCAATGGCCCTGATGAAACTCGCCATCGATTTTCTTGTTTGGATCCCCATGTCCTTTAGACTTCTGAATGTCAGGATGCCCTAGATATTTGTCACAAAATAGATTTTCTCTATTTTTTTTATGATTTCATGAATAAAACATGAAAAGATGAATGCATTCATAAACGAGCAAACAAGCTCAGTGGTAAATTACAATAGCCCAGCATGTTGTGTTTCACGTGAGATGTATAATTTAATTGCCAACATAAACTGGTAAAACAAAAGCTATTATTATTTGTCTTTAAGGTCTGCCAGTATCATTTGGGACTTGGTACTTGGTTCACACACATTAGAATGTCTGAATTCTGCCTTAGCCCAGTTATGAGCATTTCTCTGTTCTCTAATAAGATGTATCTACTAAAAGCAATGCTAATTTTAAGCAAGATACTTTTATTTTTAATTAAATCTGGGATTATACAGTTAATGCAGGATTAAGTAAAAGTAAGAAAGCTCTCATAGATTATAACAAGGCTGATGGACTAAGTGAAAAACCAAAGAAACATGAGGCAGGATCACTCCCACTTTTGCCCATATGTAAAAATGAGGTGGATAAAAAAAGCAAGATGAATTAACCTTGCCCTTCTCTTATAGAGAAGTGTGTGGAAAGGAAAGTCACCCAGGTGCTTAGTAATATCTCTCTCTCTCTCTCTCTCTCTCTCTCTCTCTCTCTCTCTCTCTCTCTCTCTCTCTCTCTCTCTCGCATATTTGGTAATTCAGTAATTGTACTCAGATCTAGCTGATTCCAGATACTGGCTGTCTAAATCATTACATGAGAAAAATGGCACATACACGTAAAATAAATATTTAAACATTTGAGAATAGATAATGTTTAAGATAGAGACATTGAGTGAAGAATAGGATCTAGAATAAATTTCTAAGGAATACAAAATTTAAAGATCAGGTAGAAAGAGCAGAGGTGGAACAGGAGAATCAGAACAGTATTAGTGGTCTCAGATGTGAGAGAAATACCAAGTGCTCAGGAGAATGGGAAAAGAGATTTTGAGAAGAGTTATTAGTCATGGCAAATAACAAGAAGTCATGTAAGACGAAGATTTAACGTTTTCAGGGTATCAGTGTTTTTGTTTGATTTTTACATAAGAAGTATGAAAAAAACTGGCTATAAGTTTTGGTTATACAGAACCTTATTAAAGTTAAATTTGTATCCCACATCCTCCAAACCCAAGTTAATATTATTGATTTGTCTAAAACAATGCCAATATATGATACATTACTAAAGATATTATAATTATTTAATGTATTCATATTAGAATTCTTGTTAGCATTTTAAAATATTTTATAGAAAAAGTTTGAGAATCTATTAATTCAAAACTTAACAACCAACTATACTCTTGTACACTATTTCACAAAAATCTGTTTATTATTTAGTTCTCTTTGAAATTCCAATATAGAACTATTTGTTTCTTCACTGTATTACAATCTTAACCATGACAGTATAGCACTGTCACCTCTCCCACTGATTATCTCTTATTTATTTGGGTTAAAATTATCACCTTACTATTCTGGAGTTTTTCTTAACCTTTTAATACACTTTACTGGCTTTTATATTTCTCATGTGTGTATGCACTGCCCCGATATGCTTATCAAAATCTGTTCTCTATAATCAAGAAAACAACCAATAGAAACAGAAATAGGAGATTCATTTACGGTCCAAAATAAATTTCTCCCAAAATGCTATGTCAGGAGAGGGTACAAAGGTGTAGTGATCACCAGTTATGGTGGGCACTATTTAAAAAACTTTCATGGGAGCTATAGCTATCTTCTAATTATGTGATTCTATTCATTTATATTTATGTCTTCTACATTAAAACATCTTCTGCAAAAATTGTGTACTGCTAGAGTTTATAGCCATAATTATTGAGTCCTTAAGCTATGCAGGTTAAAAAGCAAAGAAATGAACAGAAAGTGAATGAAAGTTAGAATGAAGCTTTCAATGGCACCATGGTGTTAAGGGGATTCAGACTGTCAAAGGAGGAAGAGAGACAGCAAACACCCTCGGACTATCAGCTGGAGAACTACATGCTGGCCTGCGGATACCACATGTAGACTGAGACTTACAAAAACCAAAACAAACCACAGTGTGCCTCATTAGTCCATCTTAATAACTGTAAGTTTGTTGTAAGGATTAAATATCTGCTGACCATTTGGCACAAGATCTGGCAAACAAAATCTCAAACAGCTTTCTTGTTCTGATTTAACATTATCTCACCTTCAAGTACCTTTTAAATAAACCACTCAAAAATTAGCAGATCTACTCACTATCTTATGTAACCTTTGTCACTTTCTCTAAAATATGAGGAAATAGTTCATCAAGAACAATGAGAGTCAAATGTAAAACATTTAACACTTATGGGATTAAAAAACAAAAACAAAACTGTGAGTAGAACCATTAGCCTTTTGATGAGATGGCCTGAATGTTATAATAACCTAGGTGACTCCTTTTTTCCCCTCACCAATAGAAAGCTTCCATCTCCCCCACTCAACAAACTAATATTTGCCATTATTTCTTGGGAAATATATCTCAAGCAAGAGCAACCCCAGCTAGGTCTTACGCTAAGCATATTACAATGAGCACAAAGAATAACAAAAGAAGGTGGGAGGTATCTGAATTATATATATTCAAAAATATACAAGAACTTTAAACATAGTTGAATAAAAACTGATTGCACACAGATGATCTGAAATTCTTTACGTGTCATGCAAAATTAAGACATCTAGTACCACAGAATGGGATCTTTCTGTTAGCTTTTACTTTTACAATGTTCCAACTCCTTGAGGATTCAGAGCAAAATCTGAAAGAATTTCTACCTTCACATATGTTTAATTTCTGGCTTCTAATTTGCCATACATTCACAAGTGGGGAACAAACAAATGGGGTGTTATTGGGACTAGAGTAAGTATATGTTCTTATACATATCTGCAAAATTTCACATCGGTGTTCTGCATAGCTAAGGTTATCTCCTAGGTAACTACTAGATGATGGGTATATTTATCTAACTGGTTTTGATCCCAAAATTTTCAGTTTTTAATAATTGATAACATCTAACCCGCATATAATTCTCTACCAGAAATCTTAAAGTTTATTTGCTTTTGAACTTCCAATCCCTGTGGTTTACTAAACTTCTAATGATTTTCAATATTTTTGTTATTTAGTTTATTATGTTTGAATTTAAAATCATATATATGTATATATTTAAAAGCATATATATATATATACACACACACACACACACACATATATATATATATAAAATAAAAGGAAAGTGACATTGACATACTAACTTGAAATTAAAACTATTAACTGGGAATTATTTAAATTCATGAAACTACTCAAAATTCATTTTACAAGAGGCTATTTGATGAATACAAAGAAAATTCATATCTTTTGCTATTTTAATACATGGAGATAATTTTATTTAAAGAAAATAATATATGTTTACTTGCTCTTAGCAAAATCAAAAAGCACATTTTGTCATAGTTTATATCTATGTTTATCAAAATAAGATTTTGATATTTTACTTTATTGCTAACAATACTGTTCTTGTTAACCTTAGTTTTAACCTGGTTAAAAACAAATTATTGTTTTAAACTGAAGCATTTTATGAGACAGTCCTCAAGAGTCACAGAGTCACAACTAATATTCTGTCCCCTTCTCTTTCATTAATTGCTCTAACATTCCCAAAAGTATCACAGAAGTAGTGATTATAGATGTTAATTTATCTCTGAACACAGTGATAACTTTAAACATGATGAGGGGTTTCACCACACCAATAAGCAAAGCACAGACACAAGCTAGGTGTCCTACAATTCAACTTGATTCTGATAGTATGTACTGAGATGACATCAGATTCCACAGACTAAGGGCTCAGTCCTGAAAGACTGCAAATGCCTTCACAAGCAAACTACCACTACCTCAAATGCCAGTTGCAAACCAGGGGTATTACCTGTGCTTCTGATCCACCAGCTACAGAAATGAAGTTTCAATCACCCCTTCCTGGGACTTCAGATGCCAGTTCAGGTTGTTACCTATACTTCTGACCAACTGATTATAAATCAGAGGTTCCCACAACCCCCTCCTCAGATTCAATTATGTTGTTAGAGCAGCTCACAGAACTCAGAAACATTTTCTGGAAGAGACACAGAGGGCAAGGTAAGGGAAAAGGGAAGCTTCCATGCTCTTTCAGCTGACCACTCTCCAAACCTCTTTGTATTCACCGATCTGAAGCTCTCCAAACCTGTCCTTTTGGGTTTTTATTGAGGCTTCTTATATAGAGTTTAAAAAACAAAAAAAATTGAGGCTTTATTACATAGGCATAATTGATTAAATCATTGGCCATTGCCAGTTGAATTCAATCTCCAAGCCCTCTCCCCTCCCTGGAGGTGTGTGTGTGGCCCCTGGCAGAAGGGGATGGGGTTGGAAATGAAGTACCAATCATCTAATCATATGGCTCCACTTGGCAACCAGCTCTTCCATCTTTAGCTTATCTAAAGTTTTCCTAAGATCATCTTGTTAACTTAACCAAACACATTTATCGTTCTCATCACAGGAAATCCCAAGGGTTTTAGGAGCTATGAGCCAGGAACATAGACAAAGACCAAACATATATGAGAAATATATTTCTTATACATCACAATATCAGAGCTATATAGAGAAAGTCCCATTAGACACGTAACACTTGCACAAAATCTCAGTTTCCATGAAGGAAAAACTTTCTATAAATCAAATATAAATCCATACTCAATAACCTAACACCTAGCTTTGAAATTTTATATGGTGTTATAATGTAACAATAAATTACTCATTTACAGCATAACAATCATACTTGTTTGAGTTTGCACTAAGCAGAAACAGTGCTGTTTGAGTAAGCTTCCTTTCTCTTTGGCAGCCTATGACCTATGACTTGTGTCCCTTCAAAATGCTGGAAGAAAAAAAGTATTTCTACCACATTTTAGCTAATTATACAAGAATATAAAATCATAGAAAGGAAGCAGTTAATGGATGGTTATTGAACAAATTGGCAAAATTGAAAGATACTGAGTAACAGAAAACCCAGACTTTTCTTAAAGAATCATCTTCTAGTTGTATTACAATTTTAATTGGTTGATTGGGACAGGTAGTGGAATTGACATTCAGGATTTAAACGAAAATTCGGGGACTGTATTAAAATATGTTTTATTGGCATTGCCCAATAGAACAAGATATCAATACATTTATCTGCTATCTACAGTATAGTGCTGTACTGTAATATAGACATCAGGTATTAGCTAAGTATGGGTTTAATGTAAGACCCATCATTTACTAGTTGAATTAATATGAACTAGCTATTAAATCTAGTAGAAACATTCAATTCCTTCATTTCAAAATGGGCTAATATTACTAACTTGTAATTGCATTATTAAGATATTGTATAGTAAGGACTGCTGTTCATATTTATTTTTAACAATTAATACAGGTATTTGTATTAGGTACCTTAAAGATAAATAGTAACTTGCCTATTGTGACAAAATATTATCAAAAAAGTTAGGATAAGAACGTAAGTCAGTTTGACTTCATAGTTCCTACCCTTTAGCTGTCCATTATATCTGACTCAGGTATATTAATAAAAAAATTAAGTCCACTTAAAATATATTAGTATTCTCAGTATTCTAAATTATAAATCTTACAATATATGGCAGAAATTTCATATTAAATATTAAAATACCCTATTAGTTTTTGTTCTTCATGTAGAACATTACATATTTCATAATCAATAAACAATGTTTAATTTATTAATAGAAATAATAAAATAAATTACTGTTTTTATTTAATTCAGTCATTTTTCTAGTATCATTGACTCCCCACCAGATAACTAAGGGCACTCGATTACTTTGAAAATGTAACACAATGTAGTAATAAGTGCAATGTGATAGCAGAACATTTAGTTTTGGCAAAGTGTTCACTGCATCATATTTATTATAAAAATTAAATAAAAACTATTGACACAATCTATTTTTTCATTATCATTTCATTTCTTTTTGGAAAGAACTTTTCAAAATTAGTTTCAAGTCTACAAAACAGCATAATGACTAGACACTTACACACCTCATAAAGTGATAACCCCAACAAGTCTACTACCCATCTGACAACATACATAGCTATTAAAATACCACTGACTGTATTCTCTCTATGCTGTACTTTACATCCATGATTATATCACATATGTAATTATAGTTGGCATTTAATATTATTTTATTTGCAAGTGTACAGTGCAGTGCTTAAGCATTTATATAATTTATGGAGTTATCCCCCTGATAAGTCCAGTACTGAACTGACGCCCTACATAGTCCTTACAACCTTATTGCCTATATTCCCCATAATGTATTTCACATCCCCATGACTATTTTGTGATTACCAATTTGTACTCCCTAATCCCTTCACCTTTCTCACCCTCATTATTATTTCTTAACCGTAACAATTTGGTCTGTTTTCCTTCATTAATCAACGTAGCAATGCATGATATTCAAATAACTAGAGGTTGGTGTTTTTTTGTTTGTTTGTTTGTTTGTTTGTTTGTTTTGCAGCATTGCACAATAATAATTAGGATTCACTGAATTCTTACTTAAGGAAAAAATAATGTGAATTTAATCTTGTTTTACATAAATACATTTTATCCAAGTATTTTTGGATAAAATACTCTCAACTCTGGTTGGAGATAGTGTTAATGAAGGAGGCCATGCATGTGTGGGGACAAACAGTATATGGGAAATCGCTGTGTCTTCTGCTCAGTTTTGTTGTTAAATTTAAACTGCTCTAAAAAAATACTTGGATAAAATGTATTATAATTTCTATTGGTAATATTGGATAAAATAAATTATAGTTTCTGTTGGTAATATTTCTTCTTTAATACATAACTGAAATTTTCATAATTTATGAGACATTTGTGCATGAGAAAGGGTAACAACAATGCGATACACACATTAAAATGGACAAAACCTGGCACACTGACAACGCCACATGCTGATGAGGATGTGGGGCAACAAAAACTCTCCTTCATTCCCAGTAACATTGCAAAATAGTACAACCACTTTGGAAGACAGTTTAGCAGTTTCTTAAAAAAACTAAATATACTCTTACCATATAATCTAGCAATCGTGTTCTTTAGTACTTACACAAAGAAGATGAAAATGATGTCCACACAGAAATATGCACATGGTTGTTTATGACAATTTTCTTCATAATTGCCAAAACTTGGAAGCAACTAAGATGTCCTTCAGTAGGTGAATGGATTCATCGTGGTACATCCAGACTACAGAATATTATTCAGCACGAAAAAGAAATGAGCTATGAAGTTATAAAAAGACGTGGAGGAAACTTAAATGCAGGTTACTAGTTGAAGGAAGCCAGTCTAAAAGGGCTACATACTGCATGATGCTAACTATATGACATTTTGGAAAACAGCAAAAGTAGGAAGACTAATGGAAAGATCAGTGGTTGCCAAGAATTTGGGGGATGAGGAGGGAAGGGTTGGATAAATAGGCAGAACACGGTGGATTTTTAGGGCAGTGAAAATATTCTGTAGAATATCATAGTGATGGTTACATGTCCTACTACATTTGTCCACACCCATAGAAGGTACAATACTAAGTGGGAATCACAATGTAAAGTATGGGCTGTGGATGACTACGATGTGTCAGTGTAGGTTCATCAGCTGTAACAAATGTACCACTCTGGCGGGAGATACTGTTAACGAAGGAGGCCATGCGTGTATGGGGACAAACAGTATACGGGAAATCGCTGTGTCTTCTGCTCAGTTTTGCTGTTAACTTTGAACTTCTCTAAAAACATGAAGTCTTAAAAAAACAACCTCATAGAAGATTACTAAAAAAAAAAAAAAAAAAAAAAAAGTAAGTTTTTTTTTTCCTTTCCTATTGTTGGAAGGCACAGAGATCACTTTATATTTTATTTACACTTTTTACTTTACATAAACTCATGAATTCTTAAAGCATGTCTTATTTTATTTATTTTAATTTTATGTATTTACTTGCTACTTGCAAATTTATTATATGTTACATGTAAGAACATTATGATGTGAAAATTCACCTATAAGCATGATTTTAAGAAAGTGCAAGTTTTGTCAGAAGATTTAAATTACACATCTTTTTATTTTCTGAAATTATTCAGCCTCCATTGGCAAAAAGCATTTGACAATCTAACACAATCTCTTCTTTCCCAAAGATGGCCTGGTTTCACTGCTAAGGTATTTGGAAAGAAAGTATAATTGGGCTTCTTTGCAAAGAGGAGATCAAATATTCAATAATAAAATATTTAACATCAAATTAAAGTATATTGTTTTAAATCTAGTTTTACCTATAAAAATCCTTAATTACTTTTGTAAAGTCAACTAACAATTATTTAAATATTTTTCATGTTTCCTGCAATTTAAAATGTTATGCAGATGACAGATATAAAGTCATTAACCTTGTTGATATGTACTGGGGGGGGTACCAAAAAAAACTGTATACAGTTGGACACTTTGGCTAACGTTGCTCAAGCAGTAGTTTGCCATAATCAGAAGTGTCTGGATGATGATGGTAACCACTTTGAGCACCTCTTGTAATTGAAGGAATCAAATGTGATTTGTGTTCATTTTTGTTATCGGTATGTTGAGTACTGCAATGTTAATACAGTTTTTTTTTCCTATCTTAAGATGTGTATACAGTTTTTGGCATCCTCTATATATTAAATTCTTAATAAATAAAGAAACTACTCAAAATAGAAGTATTTTTTTTAAATATGAAGAAAGTTTGATAAAAGGGAATATAGAGAGTGCTTACATATGTTGAGGTAGATACAAGGGCAAAAATTGAAAATAACCATTTAGTAAACTCTTGTAAGACAACATGTAACTAAACTGAGACTGGAGTGAGACCATACAGTGCATGTCTGTTTTATACCATACTGAAATCCTTCATAGCACTGACTTGCATCAATTTAATTTGTGTGTGCTGCTATTACTTAGTGGTGCAAATATTAACAAAGTATAAACCAGTGTGACTTTGATGTAACACTGAAATCATATCCATATTTACCTAATACATATGTACATCTGAGGTTTGTTTTTTTTTTTTTAGAAACTTACATTATACTAGAACAGACTACAGAGTCCAACCTAGGTTCAGGACACTTTAAAAGGAACTAAGGATGAACATATGGATTTGCAGCATTGTTTATAATGATCAAGATATGGAGGCAGCCACATGAGTGATTTTATATTTTATACATCATGGATACATAATTTCTAGTTAACTATATTTTTTCAATTTAAAACCTATGTACATTGTGGAAATATTCTAAAATTGAAATAGTAAAATAAAGAGAAATACCCATTATTTCACTGACCATATATTTTCACAGTTACCTGATATACTCATGCGTCCTATCAGAATACGTTCTATGTATATAGGAATAAATGAATATAATGCTTGAAAACAATATTTCGACCTTACACTTCATTGTATCTATGCTTAAACATAAGTGTACATCTATGACATAATATAATAACTACATATATAAATGCATCATGTTTAACATGTGCTAAATTATTTTATATTTATTTCCATACTGTGAATATTTTAATCTTATTGCAGCTAATCCTTTGCTAAGATGCAAGTATATCTTTAGAGTAATGTCTTTAATGTGTAAAAATCTGTAGCAAATTTACCCATATTGTTTCAGCTTTGAAAACACATTGCCCACTTGAACTCCAACATTGGTTTCAATTTTTCATTCTTTTTTAAATTTTAAACAATCATTAAAATTAAATTTTGGGCATATAACTTATATCAATATTGCATATTGCAATCATTTTATATATGCCCTTATTAAACTTGTAAAAATCCCTCATAAGATAGGTATTATCTTTATTCCTGTTTATAAAACTATAGCACAAAAATTTTGAACAATTTGCCCACAGTATGTTGTGTTGTAATTGGAAATTGAGGGGTCTATAATTTAAATCTATGCAGGTTTAATCCAGAGTCTATATTTTTATATAATTAGGCATATTGTACATATGTAAAAAAGTTATACATAAAATGAAAACATTTTTATAGACACAAACAAGTTGATGTCAAAACTACCAGAAATCATTGACCATTATTCTTAGTGACTTAGTGTTCTCACTTCTACACTATTTCAGCTTCTCTGAAAGAGAGTGAATATATTGCTACTAGCTAGTCATTATACTAAGTGTTTAACTGTCTTTTAGAGGTTTTGAAATCTAAAGCTTAGGAAATTGCACTTTGATGAAAGATAGATGGTGAAACATTATTTCTAATATGAACAGAATGTTTATGAAGGTCACGTTTAAGTGAGCATTTCTTTTGTCTTATAGGACATTTATCTCACTAGATTTTCATTATATTGTTTGTTATCTGTTCCAGGTATTTCTTCTCCACTACACTGAAAGCTGCTTAATGGTTAAGACCATTTGTGCTGTGTCAGTAGAGCCCCAGTACTTGGCAAACTGCCTGTTTCTCATTCATGTTTTTGTTTATTTATTTAATAAACATTTATTTAGCACATATTATTTGACTATAATCTACATACTAAAAAGAACCAATTTTTTTTTAAAAAATGTAAAGCTATGAATAGTATGTTAATTAAGTAGATGTGTAAGTAGATAACTGACATATAAAAACAACTGTTCAAATTCAATAGTTATCAAAGAAAGTTACATTAAAAGAAAAATGAGAAAATATTTTCTGTTTGTAAGTTTTATAAATGACTAACATAAGGCTACATTTGATTGGTTTAGGGTTGAAAACTAACTCAAGTCAGGACAATAAGTCTCTGCTTAAAAATTTGGGGCTACCATGTTTCCCCAAAAGTTAGACCTAGCTGGACCATCAGCTCTAATGCGTCTTTTGGAGCAAATATTAATATAAGACCCGGTCTTATTTTAATATAATATAAGACGGGGTCATATAATATAATATAATATAATATAATATAATATAATATAAGACTGGGTCTTATATTAATTTTTGCTCCAAAAGACGCATTAGAGCTGATGGTCTGGCTAGGTCTTATTTTCAGGGAAACACGATATTAGACACCTAATCCTTTTTCAAAGATTTCTAAATCTTTAAGATGAAAAGTTTAAAAATGTTGGCAGTGATTAATCCAGCCACGTGGAGAAAGCTGGATTATATTATGAAAAAAAATTTACTACCATGAAAATAGAAACTGAGGAAAGAACTTGGAGGAAGTGTCCATAGTATTTGATTTGTTGGTTGCAAACTTTTCCAATCATGTAATAAAGCTTGGTTTCTAAACCTACATTGGATTCTACAATTCAGAACTATCTTTTTGGATTAAGCTATATTAGTTGAGTTTCCTTCTTCTCACAATTTTGTTCTTAAAACTGGTGGAAGGAAAGAGTTTGTAGTACATCTCTGAAAAAAATCTGAACTTGTGCTTTTCTATATCTTAGATGGAAATAAAACATTTTTGCAACCGAAGACAAGATATATTATTGTGGATCTTAAAGAAAATATCGTGAATTGATATTTAATGAGAGGCCAGTTTGGCACCAAAAGTTTATGGCTAACATCAGGAAAAAGTACATTATTTTTTGTGATGTATTTTGAATATTTTGTTCCGACAAACAAGTAAATATTGATGTGACAATTGCATACTGTCTCTCTTTACAAAGCTTTACAATTCTTTATATTTGCACTTCAGAATTTTGTTATGTAAAAAATAAGTCAACTAGCCAATATTTTCTTGCACCATAGGATTCATAAAAAATGGATTTTGCTTTAAATGAAAGAAATTAGCATGGTGGCAGCAGGAGGGAGTGGTGGGGTCCAGACATGTGTTTGCTTTGTCTAGTTTATGTGTTTTCAAATGGCTGATATAGGTACATGTTTGCATGCTGATGGGAAGGAACCTATAAAGGGGGAAGATACATGCAAGGAGGGTAGAATTGCTTGGGGACATCGCCAGGAGTCAACAGGATGAGATCTAGAAGACAAGAGGATAGCTACTGAACAAGATAGGTGCATGAATAATTCATCCATAGGAGAGAGAGAAAAGGTAGAATGTTGAGGACAGGCACTGCTTGGGGAGATGTGGTAGGGAAGACATGAGAAGTTCTCTAAAAACAGGAATGGAAGTTATCATTAAAAAATAAAAAGAGGAGCTCCTCTCGATTTACTAGATGGTATACTGCTCAATTCATGAATTGTTCACTAAAGCCAATTAGGTCTTCAATTATATAAATAAATAAAGTGGATAAAATAATATTTTGTTTTGGTGTAAAATAGATGTGTGTACTATAGTCAATAAAGTTTTAATTAACATGATGGGAAATATAATGAACCATTAAAAATTAAAACGTAATTCACATTATAAAGTAAATCATATTTTTCTACTGTTTGAATAAAAAAAGGAACTATTGTACTAAAATAAAATTGCATATTGTATTTTTATGGAAAACAATATATTAATATCTTTACTAAAGAAAGGTCTTTTAAGAACTATAAGGAAAAGGAAAATATTGCTATAAATATATGCATATCACATAAATAATGCTAATGAAAAAATTGAAAAGAGATAATACATATAATATATAATAGCACTAGTAAACAAAACCATTTTAAAACGAAGTAGAATATTTGCATGTATAATCAGCAATAATCTTTATTTTCACCGATTAATCTTTGTTTACGCCAAAACAGCTTCAGTAAATCAAGTTGTCCAGGTGAATAAATTTGAGGTTAATAGTTGTATAGAATTTTTTATCTCAAAAATGCTTTCCTTTTTACTTAATTTTTTCTTTCATTGAAATTTATTGGGGTTACAATGGTTAGTAAAATAGCATAGGTTTCAAGAGTAAAATTCTATAATACATCATCTATATATCACATTGTGTGTTCACCGGCTAGAGTCAGTTCTCCTTCCATTACCATATATTTGATGCCGTTTACCCTCTTCTACTAGCTCACTCTCCCCTTACCCTCTGGTATCTACTAGACTATTGTCTGTGCCTATGAGTTTTTCTTTCTTCATTTATTTGTCTTGTTCCTTTGTTGCTTTCAGTTTTATATCCCACATATCAGTGACATCAGATGGTTCTCAAAATTTTCTGTCTGAGTATTTTGCTTAGCATAATAATTTCAAGAAGTGGATTTTACGCAGTTGACCTCAAAGGTAAGAGAAGTAGAAGCAAAAATAAATGAATGGGACTATATCAAACTGAAAAGCTTCTGCACAGCAAAAGAAACCAACAAAATAAAGAGGCAACCAACTTAATGGGAAAAGATATTTGCAAACAATGCCTCCGATAAGAGGCAAATATCCAAAATACATAAGGAACTCATACAACTCAACAACAAAAACACAATCCGATCAAAAAATAGGCAGAGGATCTGAATATACATTTCTCCAAAGAGGACATACAAGTGACCAATAGACATATGAAAAGATGTTCAACATCACTAATCATCAGAGAAATGCAAATAAAAACCGCAATGAGATATCACCTCACACCAGTTAGAATGGCTATGATCAACAAGACAAATAGTAACAAGTGTTGGAGAGGCTGTGGAGAAAAATGAACCCTCATACACTGTTGGTGGGAATGCAGACTGGTGCAGTGCTATAGAAAGCAGTGTGGAGGCTCCTCAAAAAATTAAGACTAGAATTACCATATGATCCAGCAATCCTTCTCCTTGGTATATACCCCAAAAATCTGAAAACATTTATCTGAAAAGATGCATGGACTATGATGTTCATTGCAGCATTATTTACAGTGGCCAAGACATGGAAACAACAAAAGTGTCCTTCGATAGATGATTGGATAAAAATGTGGTATATATACACAGTGGAATACTATTCTGCCATAAAAAGATGAAATAGTGCTATTAGCAATAATTTTTTAATAAATTACTTTGGCCAGGATATGCAAACACAGAAAAAACTCACAAATTTCTCGTAGGAAATTAAATTTGGGAGAAAAATACAAAAATTTTCGCATTAAGATTCATAAGTTTTGATTCGATAAATTCCCCTCTAGTATTTTGAGCCTATGGAAGTAATCTGAGATGTACATAACCATTTCTCTTTAAGGACATCTATAGCACACTTTATAATTGTGAAAAAATAGAAAGGTAAATATTTAACAATAGGATGTAGGTAAAAAAATGATATATTTATATATCAGGATATTCTACAGTTTAAAATATTTATTGATATGAGGAAATGCTTACAGTGTGTTATGGACTACTTTGCGTCCCTCTAAAATTCATATGTTGAAATCTTAGCCCCCAGTGTACTTCAGAATGTGACTATATTTAGAGATAGGGACATTAAATGAGGTTAAATGAGGTCATATGGGCTAGCCCTTATCAAGTATGACTGGTGTTTGAGTCACCCAGTCTATGATATTTTGTTATTGTAGTCCCAGCAAACTAATACACAGTTTATTGTTAAATTTAAAAAAATGTTAAGTATATCAATAGTATGGTGACATACTATTGATATACTAGATTGATGTCTAGATTAATAAGTGGAAGGAAGGAAGGGAGGGAGAAAAGAGGGAAGAAAGGATAGGTAAATAGATTCATAAACTATATATGTCAAGATAGATCTAGAGATGGACTATAAATTGTTTTTTTCTTTATTTTAATATATTTCAAGTATATAGCATTAATGTTCGTATATAATATATAAAATCACTTTAAGGACAAAATATATATTGTCTTGTGATATGATTCATTTTAGGTTTTAGCAATGTCAATCTCCACTATGCGTCACTTTTTTGTGTGTGTGTATGTGTCTGTGTGTGTGAAGAACTTAATGGCAGATCACTACAGTGGTAAAAGAAATCAAAACAATTCTTTATTTAAGATAATCTAGATGATACCTGGAAAACACTAAAACATTTATCATTATGTGATATTAGTAGTAGGTGAGAATGATATTATAATGTGAGACCTAAATACACCTCCTTACACTACATCTTGGTTGGGGTGATATATTCAAATTAAGAACATTTATACTCCATTTCATACATTTCACCTAGCTCAGATTTATTATAATGTCAGTTAGTTCTAAAATATTTACCTACAAAAGTGTTAGTCTGTGTGTGTTCATACATTATAGCACATTTTTCATATATCAGTCTTCAGAACAAGTTCAATCGTCTCTATGTACACTCATTTACTGAGTATAGATGTGTTGCTACTCGAGCATTCGGTAGAAAGGAGCAATCTACAGAAGCATTTCCGGGTTGTATGTCTTTAGCTACCTGTATCCTGTCATTTATATTTGTTTTTAGGCAAATAGCTTTGACATCTAATAGCAGGCACATCTGAAAGCACTGAAACTGCTACAAAACATGAAAGGAAAAAAATGCCATTTTAAGAGTTAAAATTCATGTTCTGAAATGGTCTAAATTTCCTTCAAGAGAAAGGTCAAAAGAAAAATCAAGGAAATGGAGTGAAGATCAGGAGGTTATTAGATCTACACATGAGTCTTAAGATGTTAATGTATAAATATCCCTGCTGTTTAGGAGAGCAGTCCGATAATCGAATCAGGTCTAAGACATTGGTCAGAGATAGGTAGGTCATGATTAGAGAATTAGGAATAAAGAGAAATATTAATACCCATGTAAAAATATCTGGAAATAATCCTCTTTGAAGATGATGCTAAGATTTCTATAAGTGTATGAAAATGCTTTCAGGTATATGTGTGGTTGATGACCGTGTTTTTCAATGTGTGAATATAATTAGGAAGACTTTTTTAGTTTTCACTAAGATTTGCTTCATTTAAAAAAATGAAAGAGAAAACTTTAACCTTTTCCTATATTTTAAGGAATCTCTGTTATTAACTCAAATTTGCCTACCATATTTTGCATCCTAAATTTGAAAAAACATGCAAAACTATATGGGGAAAGAAAGTCACTAAAATAATAAAATTACATTTAATTGGAAATTTTGCAAACATGTTTCCTAATATTAATAAAGTAATTTCCACAGTTTGATCTAAAATTTCGTTTGTGGAAGTAGAAGAACCAACTTCAAAAGTATAGATTGAAAATTGTGGCACCTAACAGTCCCACCATTCTAAACCACTGTTTTATGATGGGCCTATATTTAATAATAGCTCTTTGGAGGCTCATAACCCTTTTTTTGTGATTTACCGTGGTTGTCTCTTATACTACCTGTGCATGAAATTAATTAAGAACTGGGGTGACAGTTTTATAAAAATGAAAAATGTTCTTTGTCATCGGGGAGAAGAAAGCACTGGATAAGTTCTTTGTTCATCAAAATTTGGTGATGCTTCAACTACTTGTCCCAAGGCTAGCATTTTATATTTCCACAGCTTGAAGCAGTAGAGTAGATGAAAGCTAAAGCTTGCAAGTGAGCTTGGATATATAATCATGTGTTTCTGTCCACTTGAATTAAATGTGCTTAGAGACCAGAATGTAGTTTGTACATTCTTTCAAGCAGAGGACTGAAATAAACAGCATGGACCTAGCAACACACCACGCTAGCTATTAACCTACTAAATAGTCCATTAGTATCTGTCATTTTGGATTAACTGAGTGTTTTTATGTTCATCATGTTTTTAAGCACACTGATTTATAGATGGATTAAATGCTTCTTCTTAAACTAAATCCCAGGAAGGATCCATCTAGAGAATTTTATAAATTAAAAGTATTTTTCTCCACATTAAGTTCCATGAAGTAGGCTTTTCCGTGACAAACATTACCTAGAATGAAGTAACAGGTTTAAAGTTTATAGCTTCTTACTATGTAAGAAATGGAAAAACAAATAAAGTCATTTAGAAAAAATTTTATCAAATTGACTTTTATAATTTATTACCTCTGCTTTTTATATGCTTCTGAGCATTCAGACTTCTTAATCCCCAAACTGGAACACTGTTCATTGTTTTCTAGGTTATTTTTTTAAAATGCAAAAATAAAACAAGATTTTTGTAGCAGTTCATATTAAACCATGTATAAAAATGTAAATAAACTTTCTCTTCTCCCCTTCAATTTCCCACCTTTAAGGTATTCAATGTTAACAATTTGGAGTATAATTTTCTACTTTTTCTATATATATATACAAAAGTAAGACATGTACATAATACATATTGAGCTTCTTTTATTTACATTTTAACAAAAATGAGATCAGACTACACATAGTAACATGAATAACTTTTACAATGAAGGAATCTAACATTTATTTTAATAGCTGCACATAATATTCCATAATTTGTTATTAATAAATTTTCTATTGATTTACAATCAGATTTATAACAATGCTATAAAATAAACCATATGTGTGGGTGTTTGTGTGTCTATATAGTCATATTTACTAATACTTAATTCTGTGGATTAATCAGGTAACAATTACTTGGTGAAAAGTATATATGTTTTAAATAGATACTGTCAAAAAAATTTCAAATTTACTGAGAGAATTTGCATTTCTACCAAAATTATAAGGGAAACTTCATTTCTTCACACATACTACAGTAAGGAAATATAAAAAAGAAAATTTCCTCACTCTTTAAAATGTTGACATTAGTATGGCAGTATGAGATTTATTCTGGTTACTAATAAATTTACTCTGGTTACTATAAGAAAGAATTTAAGAAAAAATATAATAGCTCAGGAAATTTTGCATTTTATATAGAATTTTGTTACAGAATTTAAATTTTACCCAAATTTTGAGAATTTGATACTACATTAAAATTTAAGAAAATGAAGAGGGCAAAAGTGGAGTAACTATAATTACTTTCTAGTGTGGGTTCTGGAAAAAAGGATGGAAAACATTATCACACAGGGCTCATATATACTGAAAAATTGAGAACAAAACTGTTGATCTGTATATTCTTGCCATCTAATAAGGTATACATCATAACATGAAATACGGCATTTAAAATAAGTAAACAAATGTAACAAAATTATGTTACAATAGAAACCTGTTGTTGAATGTGAATAGGATAATAGCAGCAGCAGCTTTGTTGATTCCAATTACTTTAGGAATACTTCCTGTGGAGCAGCTTTCATAATTTTTCTTTGAAATGTTACTAAAGGGTTTGATTATACAGCAGTTTGATTATAATTATAGAACTTTGGACAGAAAAATTCAGACAGAGGTCATCAAATTTATAATTGGAAGATAATTGTATTTGACATTGCATTGAAGTCAATAAAGATAATTATTGTCTTTAAAATGTCATCAAAACCATTAAAACCTTGTAATTTTAAAGGCACAATTTTCACATTTTAATAGTTTGAGCACGTTTTCCTGTATTTGAAAGAAATTATTTTCTTTTAAATTAACATACATAGTAGTAGAGAATTATGTTTACTTATTTCAGGATACTAAAACTATGCCAACCATTTTTTGAAATTTCATGTTAACAGAAACCTAATAGTCACTGGGATGTAAGTATTCTTTTTTTGTAACTACAACTTAAATAAAATTTAACAGACTTTTGTCTAGCTAATAATTTTGCATGCTGTATTATGTTTATTCAAGAATAGTTAGATGTTACAATGATTTAAATATAATTGAATAGTTTTCATATATTTGCTATCAATATGAAAAGCTGCTTGTTCTTAGAGTGAGTGTGTCTTTAAAAAACAATTATAAATGAACTAAAATAATATTAATGAGTATGATTATGACATTTCTGGGTATGATGGTAGTTTAGCAGAGATGCCCATCCAGATCCAAACTGAAATATTATAATAACAAACATACCAGAAAAACATAGGAAACAGGGGATAATTCTATGTTACTTTTAGAAATGTTAGATAGATGTTATTTGAAGGCCAGCGTCTTTAGAGGAATTTCTGCTAGAGAAAGAGAGAGAGAGAGAGAGACAGAGAGAGAGAGAGACAGAGAGAGAGAGAGGGACAGAGAGATGGAACCATAAAGAAGAAAGTATTGAAAAATAAATCATTCTTTCTCATTCTAAGAAATGAGAAAGAAAGTGTGTCAACATCAGAAGAAATGTTTAGATAGTAAACAACTTTACTAAGTAATTTACAAGGACCCAAAGTAAATCAAAGTATGAATTCTATGAAAGCTTTTGAACACATTACTTAGAATAATTTTCAATAATAGGTAGTTATGTATTTGAAATGATTCATGCTCAAAGCTACAAATGCCAAGCAAAGATTCCTTAATTCAGCTCTCATTTGTTAGGGTTGTTCCTGGATGTGTCAAAGCTTGATCTTTTATATAGCCAAGTAGAATTGCAAAGCAAGCCAGATAAATCTGATGCAATAATTGTTTGACTAGGACAAGATCAAATGAATATCAATGTATGTGTTGTTCCTACAGGAGTATTATAATTTTCTCATCATTATTCAGAGCCTAGGCTCAGTTTCTATAAAAGACCATTCAGATGATAAAATTTTATGTTTCCTTCACTTAAAGTCTAGGTAAGCAATCAACAAACATCAAGGTGCTAGAGCGTTTATATCTTGTGGCTTTTCATCTTCAACATGTGGTACCCATTTAGTCATCCATAATAAATATTCTAACTGCACCATCAGTCCAGAAAGTGGAAAGACACACAAATCAAGACAAGGTAGGACCCAGAAATTACACATACCACTTTTTAATTTTATTGAGGTAAGAATACTTAACATGAGTTCTACCCTGTTAACAAATTTTTAAGTATACGATACAGTATGGTGGACTACAGGTAAAATGCCGTATAGCAGATCTCTAGAGCTCATTTATCTTGCTTAAGTAAAACTGGATCAATGTGCATATATGAATTTTGTTCATATCCCATTGACCAAAAATTTGGCCCTATGGCCACAATTAGCTGTAAGAGAGACAGTAAATGAGTTTGCACAGTGGGGGAAGGAAGCAGAAGGTGGTGGAGCCATGTGACAAGCACTGTGGAATACGAAGTCAGGGATCAAGTCCTAGCTCCATGACTTACCAGCTGTTTGATTTGGGGACACATACTTAACCTCTCTGTGCTTCAGTTTCATCATATGTAAAATGGGAATGATAAGAAGTACCTAATTTATAAGATTGTTATGAGAATTAGTTGGAGTTATTATTTGTAAAGATCCCAGATGAGTGCCTAGAACAGTATCTACTACATTGCCATTGGAAGAAGAGAAACAGATATAAAACAAACTATGTTTAGTTTATATGTTAATGCTTTTTTGTTTGTTTAGAATATACCTGAAATCACAGACAACTTTCTACTGTTATTAATATAGAGATTCAAATGCTTACAACCCACATACACAGTCTCACACACACACACACACACACACACACACACACACACACACACACACAGGGATTAATGATTCTCTGATTGAATCTTACGGAAAACCAGCCAATAATGTAATAGCTTTATTATGTAGGACTGTATTTGTCTCCAGTAAACAATCCATAAGCATAGGGAGACAGTGAACAATAAAAAGACCAAGTTTTAGACTGTGTGGTACATCTTTTGGCTGCTTCGTTTACATTTTAAAATCTATGTTTGTACACCTTCAATCCTCTAATAGAAAATAACATCAAATGAACAAAACAGGAAGCCCACCGTTGCTCAACTCACAGTCAGAGAGAAGTTACTAACATCACATCCATGGTCTGTCATAGCAGCCTAAACAGAATGTCTGGATTACAGATGTATCTTTCATTGGATAGAAGAAAGGAATACTACGTGGATGTTTAGTTAGCTTGGGTTGTATCTTTGTTTAATCAACATCCCCTAATAAATAAGTGTTCCTTTTACATCTTTATATAAGAGTCTAATGTTTAAAGTTTCCATATGTTAAAACCAAAGAGATGGACTAAAACGTCGGTAGATAAGCTAGACTCTAGTTTTTCAAAGTTGAACGCAATTTATTCTGAAACAAATTGTTAAATGAATAAAGTACTTTCAGTTTTGGAATTATTTTTTAATAAACATATAGCACTTACTACATACAAAACACTCTCCTAAATGTGTTATAAATAATAATTTATTTTATAATCATAAGAGTCCTACAGGGAAGGTGTTATCATTATCTCCATTTCACATATGATGAAATTAAGACCCAAAGAGATTAAATAAATTGCTCAAGATCACCTACGGTAATTGGTTTGCTCTGTGTCTAATATTTAATTCCAGGTAGCCTTGTTCCAGTCTCTGCTCTCTTATCACCTTGTGATGTTATTTTGGAGTCTCTTTTATAAGGGCACTAATTCCTGAGGGCCCCACCCTAATGAGCTAATTACCTCTCAAAGATCCCACCTCTCAGTGCCATTAGATTGGGTGCTAGCATTTCAACATATGAATTTGCAGGGTACATAAACATTCAATCTACAGCAACTCTCCTCTTCCTGCCCTCTCTTTTACTCTCCTTCCTCTCCTATCTCCTCTATCTCTATCTCTCACTCTCACTCTGTCTGGTGCCCAGGTCCTTTCTTCCTTTTTGTCTATGTCTATACTTTTTGTCTTCCTTATATCTATACTTATTGTCTTCATTTTTCTTGTGTGGCTTGTGACTTTGGATTATAGACTCATGTTAACTAGAGTTTAATTTCAGGAATCCTGATAGGCCTAGTTTGAGGCGATATCTTTCCAGACTGAATTTGCTTTTCCTTTATAGCTAGGTATTTATTTAAGACCTGTAATTCTCAATCGAATTTCATCAATGTATCCTGACCACACTGCTAGTATACATTCAAACCCCATATCCATTTTCATGATAACTCTGATTAAAATTATTTGTGGTAGCATCTTTTTTATTATTATTATTTTCTATTTGACTTAAAAAAAAAAGGTGTATAGATATTTTACATAAATCCCTGTCTAGTTAAAATTGAATCATGGTATTTTATAGAAACATAGGAAAATGCATGTGAAAGTAACAAGTGAAATCTGTGGGAGCTTATGATAAAAAGAAAGTTATAGGATTTTTTTGTTATATAAAGCAATTTTATTTTAATTGAAATAATAAGCAATGAGTTAAAAAGAATTAATAAAATTACTTTTACACACATTTGAATTGTTTACTGTTATAATACATTGTCATTTCCAATGTTCTAAATTTCACGTGTAGTGGATCAGTATTAGATATTTCAATTATTTCATATGAGTTAAGGAGAAAAAATATTATTTTAGAGAAGACAAAGATACATATGTATGGTGTCAGATGTGTACTAGATTTATAGGGTGATCACTTCCTAACTTATGTAAATGTCTAATCACTATGTTGTACATCTAAAATTAATATAATATTGCATGTCAACTATAATTGAAAAATAAAAAAATATTAAAAAAACATACAGTACTTATGAAGCACTGCTGCCTTATCAGGTATCAAGGGCTTTTTTTATGTGTCAATTTTACTAAGGTAGAATCTTCGTAACTGAAAAATGATCTAATAGTGTTGGCATTAAACTGCTATGGATGAAAATTACTTGTTCCCTTTGACCTAGAAATTTTAGAGTAATGAGTATTTGTGAGATTGCTAGTATATTCCAACAGGATTTGAAATGAAAGTGTCACAAGTAACACATCTTCTTATGTTCTTTGAAACTTTTAATTACAAGAATAATAAATATGTGAATCAGATTTTTCTAGACCTTATCAGTCTAGGGCACGAACAAGAACTCAATAATATCAATACATAGTTGAAGGTGTAGTAATGGAGCTCTGTCAACATGAACAATAAAATAATAACAATAATAATAAAATAATAATAATAATAATAATGTCTTGCTGTTACTGATTTTTAAGAAAGCTGTCAGAATACATTTCCCTAAATAAGAGGTACAACCAAAAGGTCAAACCTGACGAGATAATGTAGGGTTGAGGCAAGATGTTATTAGCTGAAGTGAATCAAAGATTTCACAGAAATGTCCGTACCTACTTTAGCTGAAATTATAGGTAAAGCTTAATGAATGTGAGAGGACACGTGTGACCAATCAAGATGGCCACCACAAGATCACCAGAATGGGATTTTGGATGTCCTTTCTATTCCAGACATAAATGCTTCATTTGTTTTACCAAGAGGAGGAGAGGGTATACAAAAGCTTGGCAGGACCAGGTGGTGAAGGTGGGTCAGGTACTGGAGATTCTAAAGGCATGCACTACTTTCAGACTCGTGTGGTGGAAAGTGTTCCAATATTTTAACCCATCATATAGCCTGTCCAGAGTTTCCCAGATAGATATAACTGCTTATGAAAGCTTAACTATCCATGGAAGGATATATAAGAAACAGGTAACTGGTTACTTCTGGGAAATAGGGTTTGAAAATAATATGCTTTTGTACTCTGGAGATTTTAAGGATGTTCATATGTTTCCTATTCAAAAATAAATAGTTTTAAAATAAAACAAAGTGAAAAACATGAACGTTTATAAATTAATGTAGTACAGGGTCTCTCAGACTTTACAAATGGTATCTTCTTAAGGTCAAAATATTTACTATCTCCCCAAATTAATAGTAGCTTTCCTTATTCTGTGTTCATTGATACAAAATATTGTAGATTTAGAATCTTTTAAATGTATCTAAATCAACATATATATAATTATGCTATGCATTATTAAATTGTTTTTTTAAAAACATCATTCCTTCCTTTTTACTCCCAGGTCCCCACAATAGATGCTATTGGTAAAACAAATATTACTGCTTAACTTTGACTTGATCTAACTTATGTAATATCATAGTAATTGTTATTTGATGAACTTTAACATCCACACTTCACTTTGAGACAAAAGTTAGGAAATATTAAAATATACAATGAAAATTCTTATTATGGAAAATGATGCTAAAAATTTTATTTCTTTTTTAATAGTATGTTTCTTTTGGCATGTGATTTAATCTTCTTATGGTTTACGTCCCCTATCTATAAAGTAGAATTGATGGATTTGATTGCTCACTTTTTACTTAGAGTAAGGAATAAATCTAAATCCAGGCATAGATATACTTCTGTTCCTAGGCACGTACCTCTGAATACAATGTAAATGCTAAAGGATATGATACACGCGAGGATGGGTCATCCTCCAACAATGATGTCACTAATAAAAGCTTTGGTCGCCATAGAAACATAACTATAATTACCTTTTAGTATAGCTAGAAGGACAAAATATTCTTTTTTTGTTGGTGTCATTATGTACAAACCTGGTAATAAAGGGAAAAATAGAACAGAAGCACAGGAGAAAGACACACACTTTCTAAGAAATGTATTATATAGGACTTCCATATACTCAGTCATCAACAAAAATCCACATTTCTTTAAAGTCTGACAGCATACTTTCCCAAATAATGCAAACTTCACACAAATCCAAATTGAGGCATCTTTTAAAAAACTGACCTCGACTCTTAAAAAATATTGCATGACAGAAGTTTTTTAAATGTAGGAAAAAAGTCCTATATTAAAAGAAGGACAAAGGAACATAACAATTAAATTTGATGCATGATCTTTGATTGGATGTTAGGTCAGGAAAAAATAATAGGTGAAAGTAAGCTATAAAGGACATTTAGGAACAACTAGGTGATATTTAACAAGGTTTGTATATTAAGTAATAATGCTAACATTAAATTGTAATTGGTTGATAATTGTATTACATATTTATAATATAGATTATGATGTATATAACATATATGGATAAGACAGTTCATTTATAAGAGAATGTCCTTCTGTTTTATGGGATGCATGTTGAAGTATTTAGAAATTAAGTATCATGATATTTACAGATTCACGTCTCAAAGCAAGCACAAGAAAAAGTGTGTGTGTGTGTGTGTGTGTGTGTGTGTGTGATAAGAGGTATATAATTAAGAGAGCATGACAAAGTAAGCATGCCAAGTATGAATCTATGTAAAGGGGATACCTGTGTTCATCATACTGTTCTTTCTACAGTATTCTGTGGGTTTGAGAATATTTTCAGTTTCATATCCCACATATCAGTGAAATCTTAAAGCAACAAAAGAACAAGACAAACAAATAAAGAAACAAAAACTCATAGACACAGACAATAGTTTAGTGGTTACCAGAGGGTAAGGGGAGGTGGGGGGTGGGAGATGAGTGTAACGGGGATCAAATATATGGTGATGGAAGGAGAACTGACTCTGGGTGGTGGACACACCATGGAATTTATAGATGATGTATTACAGAATTGTACACCTGAAATCTATGTAACTTTACTAACAATTGTCACCCCAATAATTAAAAAAGAAAAAAAATTCACAATGAAAACATGAGGAAGAGATTTCTCCCTAAAAAGTATGTGATATTAGGGTAAAACAAACAAGGAAAGAAAGAATCTGAGATAAGAAGGGAGAGAAGAAACATATGAAGATTTCCGCTTCTGTATATCTATATTTCTTCTTTTACTGGCATATATATTCAATAAATTCTGTGCCATTCTTTTTGGACACACACAAAATATATAGACAGTGATATTGATGGTTGATCATTTCCAAACAAGTATTAAATAATGCTTGATATCTTTGTGATGTGTTAATTTGAAAGGATGTGTTGATTTATACTAACTATTCCAGAATTCTCCTTTGTTTGTATGTTTCTTTCTTGGGTGAGCCACAAGGGAGATTTGTGTGAGATTTGAAAGTGGAGGGAAAACAGGAGCTGTTTTCTACAGCATAACGAGATTGCTGATATGTTTGGTAAGAAGCAGCATCTGGCCTGAAATTGCTCTGTCTACATCTGGATTCCCTCTTAGCTTCTCTGAGTCCCAGCACCAGTGTGTGTGTTTAGCTCCATGGCTCCAGCTTCTACAGGGTATCCTCATCAGCAAGGTCTGAAGCAACAAGAATGGACAAAGTCCATTCTTATGGGGTCCTTTCTGTATAGGTTTCACCCTACTCATGATATTCCTTTCCTGATTGTCCTTCCTGAGAACTTTAAGGTCCAGCATTAGGCAAACAGACTATAGTCTTACAGAGACAGGCTCACTAGTTCCCCTGTTGGGTAAGTCAAGTCCCTGTAGCAGAACCCTTTATAGAAAGATAGATGACTGATCGATAGATAGATAGATAGTAGATAGATAGACAGATAGACAGACAGACAGACACAGAAATATAGATGCATATCTCCTATTAGCACTGCTTCTATGGTTGAATTCTAACTGACATAAAGGCATTTTAAAATAATAAAATACAACAATGTTGCTTATATTTTTAACTTAGATTTTGAAGACACATATAACTTCATCTGAAATGTGTATTTTGAAATGAAATGTAAGAGCTAACATTGTAATACAAAATATCTACAGTAAACCCCAAGTCAGTAAAATGCTTAGAAATGTTAAAATACAAATTTGAGAGCCTAAAGTTTACAATTACTTTTCAAAACTGTATGGCTGTTAATTAAATGTGTGTGTGTGTGTATGTGTGTGTGTGTGTGTGTGTGTACGTGTGCATGTGGGTGCACGCATATTCATCACTTGTAATCATCTCAATTCAAATTTGGCAGATACTTCTTTGTACAAAATTCCAAATGACTTAATAAATAAAATAATCAAATGTGTTTTTTTCATGATAGCTCTGTGCACTTTTTGTATAAGTAGTCTAATAGGTTAGACTACAGTTGGCAGCAGAAGTTGGTTAGAAGGATATAGGCCATCAAAATTAAGCAGTATTTAATGAGATCTAAAATCTTCTCCATTATCTTCTTAATAGCTATTAAAAGAGTGTTCAGATGAGGTTGAAATGAACTAATCTATCATGCTTACCTCAGAGTAAGTCAAATACAATCTTTTATTTGGTCATTTTATCTTTTACATACTTGGAGTAAACAGAAATATTAAGACTCAGAGATAACAGCAACATATAATGTGTAGATATTATACATCCATGCTAAATGGTTTTCCTGTGATTTCAGTACCTAAGCCTGCCATCACATTGATTAAATCTTTGCTTTGTAGGTATCAGAGCTTGTGGAAATAATTTTTCTGTACCCCCGAACATTTATCCCTCAGCACCCACTCTACCTAATTTTTTGTAACTTCTAAAATACAAAAAAAGGGGGAAAGTACTTCTTATAAAAAGTACTTCTTACTTATTTTCAGAAAATGTTTGAGTAATTGAGTAAATTAGTAAAGTTTTAGAATAGACTATAATACTAATCTGATAATAAAAGCTTATTTTTACTTGACTAGTTTTGTTATTATATTTCATATTTTGTAATAACTTTGTTTAGGAAGCTAAGCTAGGTTTAGTAATCCTTTTAAATTGTGGTTCACAATTCTTAAGGGTTCTCTTACTGCTCTAGTTTGCATGTTTGAGGTAATTAAGATCAATTATAAAAATAAAGCTAAGGAGCTATAATATTATTAAATAGGAATATAACAACAACAACAACAACAAAAAAACCTCTCACTGTTCCAAACAATGTAAATTAAACGTTATACTTAGGGAAGAGGAAGCACAAACCTAGAAATTAGACCTGGAATGATTGTATGAGTAATTCAATAACAAATGGCAAAAATGAATTCTGAGTGATCTAGACCTAATAATCCTTTTGAAATGTGGAATTGTGTATTTTTCTGACACTCTAATTTCTCTGTTTGAATGCCCAATAAGCATCTCTAACTTAACATTTCAAAAATGAACTCTTGATCACCTTCTTCTCACCATATCACAATATCTCCATATCTCATATCACCATATCACCATATCACTATATCTCACCAAACCACATGGTTTCTCCTACAGTTTTTCCCATTTCAATAAATGGCAACTCTCCCCAAAATGCTTTCAAGTGAAAAACACTGGATGGATGTATTTTTGACTCCTGTTTTCTTTTACACTCAACATTTAATCTGACAGCAATTCCTATTGACTTAATCCTTAAAACATATTTAGAATACCATTAGTTTTTTGTTTGTTTGGGTTTTTTATATTAAATTCTAAATCATTTCTTTCTTTTTTTCTTTTTTTATTACTAGTTTCAGGTTTACAAAACAATGTAATAGTTAGACATTTACACTCCTCACAAAGTGATAACTGCCCTCCCCCAATCTACTACCCCTCTTACATCGCACACAGCCATTACATTTCCACTGTCTCTGTTCTGTATGCTGTATTCCACTTCTTGTGACTATATAAATATATTAAATTATAGTTGACATTCATTATTGTTCAGCTTCAGCTTCAGGTGTACAGCACAGTTATCAGGCATCTACACCGTCCTTTAAGTGGTCTAGTTTTTATCAAATAAATACTATCCTAGTCCTAGAATAAATGTGATAGAGATATTCATTTCAACAAATGTGCTGGAACAACTGGACATCCACATTTAAAAAAATGAATCTAGACACAGTCCTTTACAAAATTAATTCAGAATGAAACATAGACCTACGTGCCAAAAATAAAACTATAAAAATAGAAGATAACATAGGAGAAAACCTAGAGGATATTGGGCATAGTGAGGACTTTTTATATACCATATAAAGACACAATCCATAAACAATTGATAAATTGGACTTCATTAAAATTAAAATCTCCTGCTATTTGAAAACCAATGTCAAGAGGATGAGAAAACAAGCCACAGCCTAGAAGAAAATATCTGCAAAGCATACATCTGATAAAGAGCTATTACCAAAATATACAAAGAACAGTTAAAACCAACAACAAAATGAACAATTCACTTTTTTAAAAAATGGGCAAAAGATCTTAATAGACATCTCACTGAAGAAAGTATATAGATGGCCAGTAATGATCTAAAAACATGTTCAATATCATATATCATTAGTGAATTGCATAGTAAAACAACAATGAGACATCATTACAACTATTTAAGTAACCAAAACACTGACAACACCAAAATGCTGGTGAAAATGTGGAGCAATGGAACTCTCATTAATTATTAGTGGAACTGCAAAATGCTACAGCTACTTTGGAAAACATTTTGGAAATTTCTTATAAAACTAAATATGTTCTCACCATACAACCCAGCAACCCCACTCCTTGGTATTTACCCAAAGGATTTAAAAATTATGCGCACACAAAAACCTGCACATGGATGTTTATAACAGTTTTATTCATAATCACCAAAACTTGGAAGTAACTGAGATGTCATTCATAGATGAATGGATAAATAAACCATGGTACATCCAGACAATGGAACAGTATTTAGCACTAAAAGGAAATGAGCTATCAAACCATAAAAAGATACAAAGAAACCTTAAATGAACACTGTTAAGTAAAACAAGCCACTCTGAAAAGGTTATGTACTGTATGATTCCAGCCTATGACATTCTGGTAAAAGCAAATCATGGAGACAATAAATAGATTAGTGGTTGACAAGAGTTAGCTAGGAAGGAGAGATGAATAATTGGAGCACAGAGGATTTTTAGGGCAGTGAAACTCTTGTATACTATAATGGTGAGTACATATCATTATTCATTTATCCAAACCCTTAGAATGTACAATGACAAGAGTGAATCTGAATGTTACATATGGACTTTGGGGGATAACAGTGTGCCAGTGAAGCTTAACTGATTGTGACAAATGCACCACTGTGGTAAGGGATATCAATAATGGAGGAGCTGTGCATGTATAGGTACAAGGTTTATATGGGAACTCTGTACTTTCCACCCAATTTTCCTGTGAACCTAATACTGTTCTAAAAATAAATTTCATTAATTAAAAAAAATTAAGGATTTAGGCTGAATTATCCTGGCCTCTGATTCATTCCTATTGTCCTTCAGTAATTTGTTTGATGAGGAAACCAATTTATAAAAGAAAAGACAAGCAAACATTGCCTTATTAACTCCAAGGGTTTTTGTGAAATGAATGAGACATTTACGTGTCTCTACTTCTCATAAGAATAGAATTCTACCACTGACATCTGTTGTATATAGACTAAAAATACGGACCTAAGCAAAACAGCACAATATGAGTTCATAGAAAAAAATGTAAAACTAACAAACACAAATATATCTTAATTTTAAAAGTTTTGTACCCTATCAGTTTTTTTTTCCCCTTGCTATTGCTTTGGCATATAGTGTCATTAATTCACTTATTCATGCAAGTATTCATCTATCATTTATTCAGTTCCTACTTTATGTAAGACACGGAAGCACTGAGAATACAATAGGGAAGAAACAGAAATGAGTTGGTTTGTAATGAATGCAGAGTCCTACCAATTGGGATGAGTTTACCCAGAGGTTACAACATTTATTGGCATGAAAGAAGAAAATATTAGAATGTTGATTTGCATATATTTTAGATTACTAGCTTTAAAGTCTATTTTTTTATGCTTCATACGGTAAAAATATGTATGTAAGAATTCTGGTGTCTGTATAAATATATAAATATATATGTAAATGTATACATATTCATAGGTAGGGATTCATTTGTTCTGTTTTCCTCTGTTGAGGAAACAAGTTTGGTCTTACGTAATGAGATAAACCTTAAAACAAACGCAGTACACATAGTTACAAATTGTGACAGGTTCTGTGAATGCAATGAACAGAGTGCTCCTCAGAGCAAGTGTTTGGAAAGAGGTTGGAAAAGTGTTCCAGGCAGATGTAATAACGTGTATAAAGGCTCTGAGGCAAGAACAAGCTTTGCATATTGACAGCCCTGAGAGATACTCACTGCAGCTGAATCCCAGTCATCAGGGAAGGGGTCCAGGTAGGTCTGATGAGCCAGGAAGAGGCCAGGTTACATATGGGCTTGTAGGATGGGGTAATGAACTTGAATTTGGTGCTTAGCGCAAAAAGATACTGGTAAATATTATTTTAAAAGCAACAGCATTATCAGGTTTCTTTGTGTATAAGAGAGACTTGACTGTTCCTTATGTTATTTTTGAGGGGACAATCAAAAAAGCCTGAGAGGCTGGTGGACACAATACTTTTTGTTAAAATTTCAGTATAAAAAAAAGTCCTCAAAATCTGATGTGAAGTTAGATGATATAAATTGTTACATGGAAGAAATTTCTGAATCTTCCATCTTGAAGTTATTTAAATCATTGAAGTCTGTCAAGAAGCTATGACTAATAAGTGGCACCATTGAAGAGGTCTTTGAACATGTCTAAAGTAATTAAATTGCCTTCAAACTTATACATCAGAACTCATTATTTTCCCCCAGAAAAAACAAAGAAGAAGCAGGAGAAGAAGAAAAAGAAGATAAGGATGAGGAGAACAAGAACAACAAAAAAAGAGTAAGACAAGAAGTGAGAAGAGAGATAAGATAAAATTGGTTAAATTTGTATGAAAAATTTGCATCAATATTAAGAGTTGGTTACCTCATTTATTCTAATATAAACTGTCTCTAAACACAGTACACATAATCAGACATTATTAGGTAATAATGTTTATCCGACCCATTGGCCTGTAGACATGACAAATAGCCTTGAATTGGACCTACTGCATAAATAAAAGCCCCGCTTTGACTTTAAGAATCTCTTTCCAGTATTTAACCAACATATTTCATTAAAACCATATATTGTAACTGTAAGCATTTTATTGAATGACCTGGATATAGAAAGATGAAATCATAGCATAGTTTTATTTTTTCTGTGGTAGTGATTATTTCATTTTTCTGTTCATTAATTCCACCTCTACTAAACCAAATAATATTTATTTTTACTTTATGAAATCTCTTACTTTATGAAGTCTCTTTTTTTAATCATGAAAGAATCCAGGATAATATGAAACAAATTAGAATCTCTTATTAGGTTTAAATATTTACTCTTCTCCCTTAACTAGGTTAAGCAATCTGCACTGAAAACGATGGATGTGGTCAGTTATTTTTCCTTCTTTCTCTACACTCTCTCCTGTGCCCTCTACTCTGAGACTTTAGGGTAAGGAGTAGAGACAAAGGAGATTTAAAAAAACAAAAACAAAAACAAAAAACAACTGTTATTTAAAGTTTGAAGCTGTAGTTAGGATGATAAGGGATTGGAAGATTCCAAACTTGTTTTCTCCATTTAACACATACACACACACACACACGTCTCCTGTTTATTTTAAAATAATAAACAAGAAAGCTTACCACCTCAGTCTGCTCCATCTGGGAGGCAATCCTTAGTTATATGTTTGATTATGCCTTAGCAAAGCCTTACTTCATATTATGTTTCATATATTTTCCTAGGGTTGAAGTTTACAGAAGAAAATACCATTTCTAAACTGCTTTCACCCTCTGTCTTTGTCCCCTGCTTTTGCTTGTAATTAGATCCAACATTTTTTTAACTCCCAAATAGGAAAAAGCAGTTCTAGCAGGTCTTCTACAATTTGAAAGACTCAGCAAGCTTGACCCTTGATTATTTTCCAGCATTAAATATTTTGACGAAGACATGATATTAATCCTCTCATCTCTGAAGCACTCTTAAGTTACTGTGAGTAGATGCAAAATTTTATCTTCATCAATCTTTGATTCTTTTGCTGACACAATTTAAAAGGTGTTAGATTTTTTTGTTTCTCCTATAAACATTCTGAATACAACCTGAATCCAAAACATATAAAGTCATTTGTTTGCGTGCTTTCCTTTGGCATGAAAGAAAAATTATCTTCCGAAAGGGATTTATTTGGGAAATATTTTTGGAGAAATAAAAGCTGGAAAAAGCAGAATAAAAACTTCACAAATTTTTAAATTTTACCTAGGATTAGCACATTAATGATTTTCTGTCATAATATTTGAGGAAATTGGAACTCTTCAACACAGTTTCCAATTATTCAGGGTTTCTAGATCTACACTCTATTGTTTGGTGGAAAGAACACAGGATTTGGATTTAGACAATGTTTCTAATCCTGGTCCAATAATTTCATAGCTTTGTTTTTTGGAGAAAATTACATCTCTCAAGGTCTCACTTTCTATTTTGTAAACAACCTACATTTCAGAGCTCATAGGAAGATTGGATTAAGTAATTTATGGTACTATAAATTACTATAGCACACATCTATAAGGGTACCTCCAGTCATTTATATGCACTTCCGCCTTTCCTTGAAGCCCAAGAGTGCACAAATATCCATACTACTCTACAAAGAATGTGCTTTGGGCAGTGAGTCCTTAGTCCCACATTAAGGTAACTCCTAATTGATGTAATCCAACCATGGTACCTCCATTTTGCTTGCCAAATGGCATAGGCTTAAGCATATGATCCAATTCTGGGCAGGAAAGCTAAGGGGAAATCTGTAGAGGAGCAGAAGAGTTATGGGAAGAGTTCCTTCCCTGCTAAAAGTGAAGCTCTATAAATTATATTCTCTTTACAGCTATCTTTTAATGTCTGGACATAATGCCTGGGCATACTGCAGTCATCTTGCTATAAGCCTATAGATAAAAATCAAACTGAAAATGGCAGAAAGATGCTAAGATTGTTTATGTTATCATTGATCATCTAATTAACCATTGGTAGAACCATAACGGCTTTAGACTTTTTGTTATTAAGATAATAAGTTTTCCTTTAGTTTAAATAGAATTAAGACTTGGTGCTATTTACAAATAAAACTATCTTAACCAATACACTGTACAGTGATAACCACAATATGTGGTAAGTGGTAGTTCTCAATAGATGCTATTTTCCTCATTTCACCCCATTTATCCCTGAAAGTGTTATACAACTACGTATCTGAAATTATTCTGCTTGATAATAACCTAAATCCTGTATAGAAAAAATCCACAGGAAAAATTTATAACCAATTTTAATTATGTACTAACTTCATCCTCACTTAAACATAAAATTATCATAATTTGGCTATATGTCTCAGAGTGTAGAAATGAGATAAGAAACCACTTTATTTTGCCCTTAAATATATAACTTTTGTTTTTAGAAGTTATTTCTTAGTTCAAACTGAAAATTAAATATTTTAAATTAAATGTTAATTAAATATTAAAAATTAAAAGCGTAATAAGCGTCTGACATACTAAGGGATCATAAGCTGTGTATTTCATTCTTACAATAAAAATGTTAAAGGAAATATTTAAAAGCTCATGAAGGCAAGGGTGCATCAGTTATCTTTATTTCTCATCTAGAAAATATACTCAAAGAACTAATTCTATTTGTATAAAATGAACCGTATAATTAAAATCTGAATTATTTCCATGAATAAAGAAAAAAAATCAAGAGAAAAAACTTAACTATAGATGGCAATTCAAATCTTTCCTTTGATTAAATTGGTAACATTCAAAAGGGAAAAAAATTCTCTCTCTAAAGGAAGGAAGACCTCAGCAGATGAGAAAAATAACTTACATGGAATTTTGACACCAGGCTTCCCTGAACAAGTTCTGGGAAGAAGTAAATTTTTACTTTATTAAGAAAAATAGGGTGAGTTACAAAAGAGCATTATAATTGAGGGCTGGGAACAAAAATAAAGGATAAAAGATTTGGGAAAATTGATGACAGTTAAGGGCCTTATCTTCATTTGAATTCTTTTAACAATTGCTGTCTGGACTATATTTATGGCAATTATTTTCTAACTTCATTCCATTACATTTTTCTGTGTGTGTACATTTTTCATCAATCCTAGTGCATTATAATTTTAAATAACTAAAATATGGCCTCTATTCTTTCCTTTTTCTATTTTGTCTTGGCACAGAAGAAAGCTTTATAAGTACTAGGCTTTTGATAAATTTATTAAATGAGTGAAAGATAAATAGAAGTATAGAATTTTTGTTACTTTTAAGACAGTTTCTTTACAACTTGTTTCTTTTGTTCTTATGCTGACATGTTTTATAAGAAAAAAAATATTATAACTGGAAAAGTAACCTAATACTTTATAATTACCATGCAATACTATAAATACACATTCAAATCGCAGGTTATTAAAAAAAATCACTACCTGGTACTACTATACCCTATTTGCTAGGAAATTTTTGAAAGGGAATCACTTCTAATTTACTGAATTAGAACTTTATAGCAGTGAACAGATTATTTCCATGTTCATGACTGCCCCAAATCCAATGAAGGAAATCTTTATTTTGATTCAAAAGCATGGTGTTATCCATTTCCAGGGTTAAAAACAACTACTAAATAAGTAACACACACACACACACACATACTGCACTGATGGTCAAATCTCTTAGATGACATCAGTCTCAAGGCATAATCCAGCAATTAAAAACTTGAATGATTACCCCCAAGAGCAAGGATTAGGCATTCTTCATTTCTGTTTCATCCAAAATGTGTTCCACACACATTTATTTCTTTTTTTTTTTTTTTTTTTTTTTTAGTGAATAAGACTGAAGAATAGCTGGAACACTTTTTAAGCAATAATTGGTTCTTAAACAATTTTTAAAATGATGAAATAGTGCCAACATGTAGATATAATTCTGATTTCGAAACATTTAAGTCACTTAGAGATAATCCTTTATCAACAGTTGTCACTAAGTCAAGAGTCAACCAAATTCTACCCACTAAATAGATTATCCCAATGTATAAATAATGGGATGTAAAGCCCATCAGGAGAAGCTGGGATAACTAGGAGACATTTTTAGGAAAGTCTTATTTCATAAGGGATATCCTGTCATGCCTCAGATTATTAGACTATTAAAATTTTACCTATGTGGCAAGGGTCTGCTGGATTACATGGCACAAAAGACAGAGCAGCTTTGTACATTTTCAGTGTCCTCTCTTTTTTTCTGATTTTCATCAAAAATGGCAGCCCTCTGAGTTACCCACTGTGGTAAGCTGAATAATGGCTTCCCAAAGATAGCCATGTTCTCATCCCTAGAACCTGTGATTATATTACATTGCAAGTCAAAAGAAACTTTTCAGATACTTCAGGTTAAGAATCTTGAGACGAAAGGATTATTCTGGGTTATCTAAGATCACAGAATCAGGAGGTAGGAGGATCAAAGTCAATAGTACTAGGACTTGTGAAAATGGAATCAAGATGTTGGAGTGACGTCAGGAGCCAAGCAATACAGGTGTTCTTAAAAAGCTGAAAAGGGGAAGGAAACAGATTTTTCTCTCATAAGGTACAGAAAAAGCCAGACATGCTGAAACCTTGATTTTAGCCCAGTGAGAATAATTTTGGACGAATGACTATAAGTATAAATTTTTAAGCCATTAATTTTGTGGTAAGTTGCTACAGCAGCAATAGGAAAGTGATACACCCTCTGAATGGTTTGGAACTGTATTTCTATGTACATTAGAATTTAGCATCCAAAACTCTCAGAGGCCTAACAGAAGCTATTTTTCTCTTCAGGTTTTAGGAAAATTGTTCATTCTTTTCCTTGGTGAAAATACCTCAAAATGTTCAGATCTTTGAGCACCTATCATTTTATCTAAAATGAAATATCTCTAAACCTCCCGGTATATATTTCAGAATATCCAGAGTCCTTACCATTTTCTGCCATCAATATGCTAGAACAGTATAATGTTCTTGGTAAATGTCAAAACAATTAAATTTCCTTTGAACTATATTGTGACAGAAAGCAGGTAATATAACTTACTCTTTGGCAAAATATAAATATATACATGCACACCACTCTTCATCCCAGATGAATGGGAACTCTTTTGATCCTCTTTACTGATGGAGATTGAAAAAAAGAACACATTCACCAGAGAAATAGCCACATATTAGAGGACCTGCAATCTATTAAAATAAAATTACCACCTTCTCTACAACAACTGTGATTGAAACTACTTCTCGGTATGTTATAGTTGTTCAGCAATATCCACTGTAACTTACTGAGCCTTTGCTGTAGCAAGCACAGTGAATTAAAAATGAACATGGAGTACCATCACCCTTGTATCTATGAAGTCTCTGACGTTGTAACACATATCTAGCATGTATTTGAGATATATTATTGGTTCTGGCTTACTGTCTTGGACATGTGGGGAGTACAGATTCAGCACTTCCACTTAGCCTCTCCTACCCAATTGCCCTTTACCCCTCAGGCCAAGGATTTATGGGAGGGTTCTGCCAACTGCTAAGAATATCCACACCAAATACGAATTCCTAGAGAGGGGAAATAAACCATAGAGACAAAATTGATGGAATCTACTATAATTGGTGATAAAATTCTGTAAACTATTATTTAAGAAGTTCTTTTCTGTAAAAGGAAAAAGGAAGGATGAGACATCCCATAAGTCACAGCTTAATAGAACAAGGTTTTAGGATGGAGAAAATTAACATGATGGTAAGGAGAGTAGAATGAATCAGAGTGGAGGGAGTGATCAAAGTTTCAATAACCACAATAAAAGGAATAGGTAGTTGTTACATGTGAGGCATTTGTTTCCTCAATATTGTATATATAATAACTTATTTCATCCTTATAATAATCCAATTAGAGAAGCTGTTATCTTTATTTACTAGTGAGAAACCTGGGCTCAAAAGGAATGAATAACTCGCTCAAGCACTTTATTTCATGATGCAATGCTTCACTCTACCATAGCATACTGTTTCCTCTACCTCTCAGAGACACCTATTGGAAAAAAGGTACTATGTTTACGTACTTCAACAATGTCAATGCCTTACCCTCAAGATCCAAACCTATCATGCATATCTACAACTTAATACACTATTGCTTAAATTATTATAGGCTCTTTTCAGTATTTTGAGTTTTTGAAAGGCTATCAGAGAAATTATTTTGAATATCTAGTTAATTTGGACTGTCAGATACCACATAGCAGGATGATAATAATTTAAAAATACCTTTATGTTGATATTAATTACAAACTGGTATTTATACATGCTTTAAAACAGTTTTAAATAAAATGCTTAGATGTGTAATTTAAATATGAACCATTGTTAGAAAGATCAAACACATAGTATCACAGGAAGGAGTTCTAAAATTACACATTTTGGAAATCGATGCTGAATCTCACTTTGCTTTCTAGACTCAAGAACAGCGGTTTTTGTCTTTAGATTGCTGTAATTAGCGCTAGCCTCAGATGCTCATTTTCACCTTTGACAGTCAAGGATGAGAAACTTGACTTTCACTGAAGGTGTGTTATAATCGTACCAGCTAGGAGATTTTTCTTGTCTCTGATTTTTGTTGATAACATGCATAGCATCCTTTTAAAAATCAAAGTATATTTATCTTGAGTTAAGTGCTTTAACTCAGAGAACCTCAGGAGTGCATGAATAATTCATAATAAGATCTTAATTGATTGCCTTTTGTTTCTTTACTTTGTTGATGGTTCCACATAGACAAATACTAAAAAAAAGTAAAATAAAACAAGACAAAATAACATATGGCTGAAGAACAGTTTTCAAGAAATTCCCACAAACGAAGATTATTATGAAATAAAAATTATTAAGACTTGCAGCAAAAATCAAACAAATCTTTTTATACTATGATGAATATAGAATTTAGAATTACATATGTTAATAATATATCTTATACAAGAGAATTTAGTTATCAAACTCCAGTTTCAATGACCCAAGGTACTTGGTATTCATACTCTGAAAATTTGAGGTAAAATGAAATTTTAATGCATAGTGAAATGTTAAGTAGGACAATTCATTGAAAAATGTATATTTATCTATTTATCATTAAGTCCCTATTCCCTTCTAAATTACCACAACCATAATTTCTTTTCGGGTTTTTAATTCTTGTAGTTTTCATATAATTGTGAAAGACTTGTATAAATCGGTATATTCATCTGATTCATGCCAAAATAATGTTATCATTTAATAAACCTGGTCAATAACCTTGTATTGGAATAAATTGTGTATACGCAAGGTGGCTTTGGCAGGAGTACATAATTGTACCTGCTGATTGTCAGAAACAAAATACTTGTTAATTAGAAGTACAGTAGATGATCAAGGAGATGCAGATTAGAACACTAGAAGGAAGAACAGAAGTGATGTTCTTTAGTATGTAACATGTTGCAGGCCTCTTTGCTAGGTGCAGGAAATAGATGAAGGTTTTCTGCCACAGATCAAAAAGGCTCTCAAACCTGAGATAGGAACAAAGTGCAATAATGATTCCCACTGTGGGCACAGCTTCATGACAACTCATTCATCAAAAGATAGTTCAACTATTAGGCCCTTTACTTTCCCTTTGATAACTGAGTTTCCTGGTGGGGAGAAAAATAAACTAAAACACTGCTGTTCTGATTCTAATTCTAGCCATCTTTTTCTATTGTGCCGATGGAATTGAAGAAATTATTCACACTTAATTTCTGCCACTTATTATATTGTATTCCTTCTCATCCCCTCAAGGTTATTTTTATTTATTTATTTATTTATTTATTTATTTATTTATTTATTTATTTATTTATTTTTACTTTATTAGAGTAGATTGGAGTTGTTGTTATCATTTGGTCTGAATAAAATCAGATGTCAGAATAAACATTTCATTTATTGAGAGTTAGAAAGGAGCTGGGAAAGAGAGTTCTGAAGTTCTTAAAAATGAAGTGGTCCTGGCATGTCACCATAGAGTGAGTTATACCCTGGGAGGATGAGGCTGGAGGATAATTAGATATGTGCATTCTAGATTTCAGATAAACAGTTTCAAAATATCAGAGAAGTGATAGGGGAAAGTCCAAACCAGGGGATGGGAATCTATGAAAAGAAATGAAAGGCTCTTAAAGTTCTTACAACCATTTTATCAAAATCCTAAAACTTTTATGTAATACCTGTTTGATGAGAAGTAGGTTTTTATCTTCTAATATTACTATCAAAACATCTTTAAATTCCTGCCATAAAGTCGTTACACTGCCCTTATTTTTTACTAATGAGAATAAATTTCATTTAAAAAATGATTATTCTGGTAAATCAACAATATCCCAATTACTTAATATCTGAACATTTGACAGACATATTTTTCTTTGTTCACTTGTCAACAAAGCTTGCTAAATGGTTGTATAACAGAGAGAATAATGTTTTATGTTTATTTGTTATGTTTATTTGATACTTTTCATTTATTTTTTCTTAGACTATACTCATATTATTTTAAAACTAGCATATTATTAAAATATAAAGTCTATCTTTTTGTGATATCATCTACTCTTTATTTTTATTTTATTTTATTTTTTATGTTCAGACTTATTTAAGTAGTACTATGAAAAAAACTGGCAACTTCTAAGTCTATGCTGAATTAACATTTATCAAAATCTTGATAATACTATTTGTTTCAGGAGCAAATATTTATTAAGTAAATTTTAGAGAGCATGAAAAAAATATCTAACTTTATATCCATTGTGTGCCTGTTATACCAGTATGTCATGAACTGTTCCACATGATTGGCATATGTTAGCTCATTTAATCTTTGAGCTATTTGTTAGTATCATTTCTTCATGATGTGGGCACAAATTCATATGTATACCTAGACCAACATCCCACAACTCTTGGAAAACAAAGGATGGATTTGAAGTCACTACTCCTTTACTACAAAAATTTTCATCTTTTGTCTCTGCCATATGCCTCCTACTTCGGAAGCCTATATTTAGTATTGGTAGAGACATAAAATAATTCACTTTTATATTCTGTTTAAAAATGATTAGAAGAGATAACATTAAATAAATAATTATAATTAAGACACAAAGTGAAAAATAAAGAAGGACAAAGGCAAACAGTATGTTTTCAAAGTCCAAAGGAAGAATTTCAGAGGATGTGGGAGGAGATGACATTTTACCTTCACTTTAGAAATGTTACGGTACACTCAAATTGTTCCCTTGCCTGTATGCACTCAAGCCAAATAAAATAAGAGCAGGAGTTTGCAGCAAACAAAGTAAAAGGTTTATTTAAGGAGTTGGTGCCAAGTCTAGAGACACAAGTAAGCTATTGCTTTCAAAACCTGGCTCCCAGATGGCCTCTAGTGGCTAAGTTATATAAGGGAAAAATCATTAATTGTTCTTACTTTAGGAGTTGGGACCATGAGCTCTACTGATTATTCAGGGCAAGGCAGGGAGCAATTGATCATGGCTCCAGATCCTGATGTCAGCCGTGACATTGCTTGGTCCACTTTCCAAGAGATATGGTCTTTGGGGTCGTTCTGCTTTCACGAGTCTGGAGCTGAAACATAACTGAGGCCATGGTGTTATTTTTGTTTATCTAAAACCTTATTTTAATTTGAGGTTTGGTTATTGTATCTTGGTCATGGTTGACAGACCTGAAGCTTTATTCTTAAGTGAATCTGACACTAACCAGAACCTAATGTCTAAGGGCTTAATGATTAGAAGGAATGGACACACAGCCTATATACAGGTA
The DNA here is from genome assembly GCF_004115265.2 of Rhinolophus ferrumequinum. Lineage (NCBI taxonomy): Eukaryota > Metazoa > Chordata > Mammalia > Chiroptera > Rhinolophidae > Rhinolophus > Rhinolophus ferrumequinum. Next base: position 23,301,645 of record NC_046288.1, on the reverse strand, counting down.
AGAGGGTCTAGGGGAAAGAATGCAGGAGAGTTACAGCTTTATCAGGCTAAACAAAGCTAACTTGGAATAAAGCAGAATGAAGGCTAAAGAAATTAAGTTCATGTGAGGTTATAGGAGGATAAATAGAAGAACAGGTAGGAAGGACAGTATTACTCTCTTAACTCTTCTTTCATTTTTTTCTTTTTTCCATTTCTAAATAAACTACTATAGTTCTGGCCTTCAAATCAAATAAAGTAATAACATGGTTAAGGCTCAGTTCTCTGATTTACCTTAATACACCTAAAAAAAAAAAAAATTAGAGCCGTGTACATATCACTTTCCTGCTAAAAATCCAATCACTTATTTCAAGCAGAATGTAGTCTGTTTTCTGTAGTCTTATATTTTGACCTTCCAAGCCATAAATACAATGTAACTTGCTACTACTATTACTTTTACAACCCAAGAAAATCAATCCTTTCCCTATATTCCAACTACACCTATATTTTCCTGCTTTATTCAAGTATCCCTGCTACCTAAAATTGATCTCACCATCTATTCCAATCGAAATTCCACCCAACATTTATGATCCAACTAAAATGTCATTTCTTTAATAAAACATTACCTACTCCACATAATAGATTAATTTCTTTTCTCTAAACCCCTATAAATCTTTTCTGAATCTTACAAAAGTCTTTATCACATATTATATTAATTACAGCCATTCGTAGACTTTATTGTGTACTCTATTTTCAATTATTGCATTGTAATTTACATTATAATTTTCCTGAGGGCAGAAACTTTGAATGTTTTTTACTTTTCCACATAATCTAAACTATTGCTTAAAATTTTTAATATGCTGACTGAACTTTTCCTAACTGAATGGAATTGCAGGTGAAGAAAGGTATGAAAAATCAGGATGAGCTAACAAAAATGAAAAAAAAAAAAGAGAGAGACATAACTTACTTATTGCGGGGCATATTCCAGTTTGGATGGAAGTCAGAATGAATTAAAGAGTGGAATGAGAAATAGAATAATCAAAAAGCATACTGGAACCTAAATTTAGAAATAAATGGGGTGTAAAATATAAACTATAAAATGTTTTTTATTAATATTTTATGAATACTTTAATTCAATTATATTAAAATTATAATAATATACTTTAGGTAATTTTAATATATTATATAAATCATAATAATATACTTTAGATTCTTGATGTTCTTTATCACAATATCCCAATTAAGCAGTTTATTTACTTATCGGGATATAACTTGCTCAATATTGTGTAGATACTAAGTTGTGAAGTTAGGAATGCTTTTAAAGTATATGCCTTTTCTAGGTCTTGTATGTTTTAGGTTAAGCATCGTGTTCATACAGTATTATTATTTTACATATCTGGTTCATACACAACTGACCCCATTAGCACCACATGTGAGAATGTGACTCAGACTTAGACCCTGGGTATAGTCCATCTCTCCATCGTAATGATTGAAACAGGTATGGGTACGTACTTTTGTCAGGTCTATTCAGACTTTCCCCTGATAGTTTTACTGGTGTTAAGGAAAAATGCCTAATCTCCACCAATTTTAAGGGCCTGAAGTCTGGGTGACAAGAAGAAGGGAAAAATCATATTATCATATTTACAAAGTCTAATAAGAATAAAATACAGCAGAAGTGAAAATTACTAAGTCATAAGTAAAGAGAGGAGAGGAGAGCTAGAAAAATATTTCCGTTCCCCAAATCTAAGGTAAGATCCATTGTTTATAATAATTATATCCCTTGAAATCCCCAATTATAGTAGCTAATTAATTCTTTTTATGGTTTAAGTTAGTTTCTGACAGTTACCCAAAGGAATCCAGAAGTGTAACACTGTTAGTTGACAGATTCAAATTACTGAATGTCAGCAGAGTACTATGCACAAGTTATCAATCAAGGGGGAGGACTCCACACATACCTGACCATTGCATCTTGGTGTGGGAGTCGCCAAGGAAACCACAACACAGTCAAGCAACGGACAGAACAGTGCTTTACTTACATAGAGAAGAGAAAGAGCAAGATTGGCTACAATAGTGGGTATCGGTCCCCCATGGCCAGTGGATAATCCCAGTAGCTGATGCAGGAAAATTGGCATAAGCGTACCCATCCCTCTTTTGCCATGGCAGAAGGACTGTGTACCCTCCCTGCAGAGAACATATAGAGCTGTAGGGTTGACCAGGGGCCATATGACCACATACTTAAACAGAATGAAACCATACTCATTGAATGTAACAGGGAAAGATGTTCCCACACAAGGTGATAAGACCACGGACAATGTGTATTCTTTATTTCTTGGTACATGTTCCAGTCCCAGGGCTTATTCTTATCTCACTAAGTGAGTCTAAAGACTGTATGCATGAGATTGTCTGTCCCAACACTGTATAATTTTAACAATGGTATAGTTGCTAAACCATTTTCTAGAAAAAAATATGTCTGGAGCTTTAATAATTTTGTTAGAAATTGCCCTTCCCCAGACCATAATTTTAATTCCATCATATAAATGTGTGGTATGGCATTCTATGTGGCTTTAACAAACCTTGCTAATAGGATATAAAGAGATGCTTGACTATATTTCTGAAAAAGCATCATTACATATCAATACATTGCAATAGTCTTAAAGAAACGCTGTATCCATACTTTTAAGATCATACGTAAATATATATATATATATACATATATATATATATGTATATATATACACATGTTTGTCCTTCTAATAAACTACAAATTCTTTGAGGGTCATGCTTTAGAATTGTGTATCATTATATGTCAAGTAGTAACATAGTACTTATACAAAGTGTGTGATATTCCTAAGTAGAAATAACAAAAACAGCATTTTTATCAATGGTGTTCTTTATCAAGTTTTACCATCACTGTATATCAGATTCTTAATATTATAGTCCAGCAGGATCCACTTGTACAGTGAATTCTAGGGAACATTACCTGGAGGGAGTTCTTAAGGCATAATATTTAAGTGACTATCAAAAATAATTGATTTATTGAAAAATATCACAATTTTAAATTAGAAGCATAATACATATAATTTTAAAAGTAAACAAATAAATGAATGAATGCCTACCCTGATATTATCTTAGGATATCCCGCTAATTGGACATAACTCCTTTCTCTTTCCTAAATCCACTTTGATTCTTTCATATAAGTAATGACACAGAAGTTTTGGTACATCAAGATATAAAGAACTATGCTGCTTTCCATCGTATTACATATAGAAGTTAGCCTTATTCAACATTCAGATATTGTACACAGATTTTTCATGCTAGTCTACATTGTGAATTTTTTTTTTTAAGACAAATTAGAGAAAAAAGCTCTGTTGGTTGTTTGATGGATTGAAACAAAGAGCTTTAACCTGAACCTACAGCTAAGTTCCACAGGCACAGGTGATTGCTCTGAAGAGGTGGTCTCTCTTATATATTGCTCTTTTTTGAAGCAGAAAGGATGTCTTTTTTGCTTTATTTGAGACAGTTTCACTGGACAGACTATCTCTAATAGATATACTAACCAGCAAGTAAGAATGATTTCTATACACAGCAATATTTCCCAAAACAATTTCACAAACATTACATGTTCAATTTTCGTAATATCTATATGTTGTTATCTGGAAAAGGGACACAACAAACTTACTGTGGTTTGTAATAGTCAAAGATCAGAATCTGCTAATTCTATTTATTCCTATAAGAAAGGAAATAATACAGGCATTGCATTGCGAATATAAAGATGGCACCAGGCTCATAAATAGGAATTGAACAAATATTTTTCTAGGACCTAGATATACAACAATGCCATTTTATTTCACAATATATTTATTTTCTTCTAGGTTCAGATCCTTTCTTTGTCAAAGCTGTTCTGTTTGTTAGTGTTTTTTTATCACTTGGCAATAAGTTCTTAATTATTAAATGTAGTAAGTTTTTGTCTTTGAGTATGAAAATATTCAAATTTCTTTAAGTAGAATTATCAGTTTAGTCCTCTAGATAAATTTCCCCCAAATTCCTGGCCTTCAACTTGATTTGCTAAATGACTTGACTATAACATGAACATTCTTTATCCAATATATGTTTGTTGTTATCCTTCCCCATGGCATTTTAATAATTAGATAATAAATATTATCTTATTTTGACATGCATTTTATTGGAATATCAGGAAAAAAACAGATTTTATATTGGGGAGCATAATTTTCTTTCTGTTTTATACCATTAAACTTCCATCTCATCAACCCCCATAGTTCAAAGATGTGATGGCTTAGTCATTTTCACATCCATGATTGTGGGAAACACATCAGAATACAATAGTACTTCAACAAATAATTAATGATGAATAAAATCAATTTAAAATTGAATAAAAATAATACTTGCCAGCTTATATTCCCCCAAATTCTAATTTAATTAATGAATAATTATAACTAACTATGGTACTATGGTCTTTATTCTGCGAATTAAATATAGTGCTGAAATAAAATCGTCACATATATAGTATTAATAGAAGTTGCAGGGTTTGAAGAGATATTTGCACTTCATGTTAATGGAAGCCCTATTCATTATAGTCAATAGGTAGAAACAACCCAACCATCTAATGATGGATGAATGGATAAACAAAATGTGGTATACGCATATAATGGAATATTATTCAGCCTTGAAATGAAAGTAAATTGAGAAATAACACTTGAAACTTGAAAAAAATTTTGCTAAGTGAATTAAGCTAGTCACAAAAAAAGACAAATATTGTACAATCCCACTTCCATGAGGTATCCAGAGTAGTCAAATTCATAGAAAAAGAGAGTAGAATGGTAGTTGCCAGGTACTAGGAGGAGGGAAAAATGAGGAATTATTTAATGGATATAGAGTTTCAGTTTTGCAAAACTAAAAAATTTTTGGAGATTGATTGCAGAATGATGTGAATATACTTAACACTGATGAATTGCACAATTAGAAGTGGTTAAGATGTTCAATTTTATGTTGTGTTTTATACCACAATTTAAAAAGTGAAAAAGTGAGAATCCATGAATTTAAAAGGTTAGAAGTATTAATTGTGTTTAAGTTTATAATACCTGAGATGTATTTGTACTCTTAAAAATATTTTTTCATAATTCTGCAATGTCAACTTCTCATAATAAATTCTTATTGAATTCTAAATTAGTTTCTGAGGTGTTCGCAGTTTCAATTATTTTTGTTTTATTTATTTTCTCTAGTATGTGTTAAACTTAAAAGACCCCTTAAACATCCCTGTAGCAATGTTCTAAGATTTTATTGAGGGTGATTTTAAATTTTCCAAAGTATTAAAAATAGAATATTGAAAACACGTTATTGAGATAAAAGATAAAATTAAAGCATAAATAAGTAGTTTAATTAGCATATACATTTCAACTTTATAATAATTGTTATAACATTTGGTTTCAGTGCTTTTCTTTTTCAGCAAATTAAATAAAGAGTATATTTCTCTACAGGATCTGAGATTTACTTAATATATACTTCTAGGGAATTAAAGTAATGTGTTGAGAGCAATCTTCTAAAAACTAAAGGCTAAATAGCTGAAAGTTATCATCTGGACAGCTCTAGCAATTATGAATATGTGTGAATAAATATGTTGCATGAGAACTAACATGAACAACTGTTTAGTTATTAAACTTGTTCCAAATTTTTCTATATTAATAATTATGATTAAATAGGTCATGTAACATTTATTCACCTGTCAAATACATACATTTTATTTAGCTATAATTTAACTTTCATCAGAATCAAATAAAGTATCACGCAATGCTTTCAGAGTATTTCTTACACAGGGGAATCAAAACTGAATGAATAACATGACGTAGTATATTGAATAAGGAAATAATGGCTAATATTTTAAACACTTGAAAACTAATTTGAATTCATTTTAAAAATAAATTTAGAAAGTTTTCTTTGTAATTCCTATCACTTTAGAAAGATAAATGGAAATGATTGAGAAAGTAATCAAGTGTCTTCAATATTTTAACAATGATAATTATGTTTTCCACAATAACTGTCCCTATTAAAATATGGCCTTTATAAAAGAGCCAATTATTAGAATAAAAGATAAAGTCTAGCAACAACTAACCACAAGCTTTGTGCAATTATATCATAACTGTGATAATACATTTAAATTATTAAGAGAGTTGTAGGAAAGTTTCATAGAAAAAATTGCTGTATACAGTACACATGTATTTCTTCCACAATTACTACCAAAGATAAAACAATTTAATAATTTATATCTGCAATTAAACAGAATTATTCACTTTAGCAAGCCAAAATATGACTAGTTAAAGAGTCATTAAAATGCAAATATTTTTATTTTTATTTATTTATTACAAATAGTAAAGAGATAACCATTTTCCATTACAAATCTGGTTCCTCGGAGATTTCGGAATGTATAGGGTAAGAAGGAAAACTAAGCCATCCCAACGGCCAGGTCTCTCAGGAAAATATTTCTTTAAGATAATCATTAGATAGGTAAGTGTTTCTTGTAAGCCAGGCACTGTTCTAACTTAACTTTACACAAAGTGGCTCATTTAACCCTCACAACTCTATGATAGGTATTTTATTTTCCACCCCATTTTACAGATAAAAATATGGGGGTTTTAGAAACTAATTAAATAACCCAAGGTAAATAATAAACAGCAGATCCAATATTTGAACTCAAGACTGTCTTTGTTATACAAATTCTTAATTGATTCCTATGCTACTTCTAATGATGACTTTTCATGCCACTTTTGCTAACAATCCTGTGGGTATTTTCTCCAAATTTAGAATGAAAGATTGCTTGCCTGCAGCTTTCATGATGTCCTGATACTTGCTGGACTGCAAGGGAAGAAACAGAAAAGAAAGGAGGAAAAAATCTGCTATTGTTCTATCTCCTGATGAGAAGATCTGTTCCATTGTTGTCAAGCAACTGTGTTTTTTGAAAGACAATATTTATCACTGCATAACCAATGAATGAAGGAAGATGAGAAATACATGGCCAAAGTCACTCTTTAAAATAGAATGCTAGTTAAGGAATTGTTTTCTCTTAATCTTTTAGTGATTTTTATTACTTATATATTACTATGTAACAAATAACCCCAAAACTTAGCATTTTAGAATAACACATTTACTATCTCATAATTTCTGTGGATCAAGTACTTTGGCATAGAAAGAGTAAAGCACAAAAAATATGTAAACAAATACCTTAATATGTCAATTACAATAAATATAAATCAATTCAGTTTTGCAGTTAAAAGACAGAGTACCAATGAATAACAAACAAAGAAGATAACTCCTTCAATTTCCTATTTGTAATTGATTCACTTAAAAAGCCATAAATGATAAGAAAGAGTGACTATAATAAGACAGTAAAGGACTAAATTACATATCTAATTACATAATTCATAATTCATTGATGTGAATTAATATCCAAAAATGTAATATTGATTAAAAATCATTTATGAATATATACACAATGATTCCAGTTTATAAAGCCTAAGACATTTTGAACAATATATTCTTCAGGGATATACAAAATCAATGGCAGGAACCAATAAATGAATAAAGATTAACCAAGTACAGCCTCAAAAGTAAAAAATTTACTAAATCAATTATTTTTAAATCAATCAATTGAAGAAATGTACTGCTAAACCCCTGAAGGCTGGCGTGCAAACATACATTCAAAAGAAATAAATTTTCAGAGCTTAATATTGAGCAAGGGAGTGGAAATCTATCTGGCAAACACAAGCCATTGTAAAGACGCACGCCTCTCTGGACGACAGTTGATTTATCAAAGCTTTATTATATTATATGACCCTCTAGCTTCTCATTCTGATTCTAAGTCTACAAAATTCTAATCTAACATTAAAAAGAGGCATATCACACCCAAACATTGCCATGTAACCATATTTGAAATACTAATGACATATTTCATCTGGTATATTTTTGCCTTTTTCTTTTTCAACACATTCACTCTCTCCTGTTAGACAGATATTTACACTTTGCATATTTCAGTCTGCTACACATATTTTCATCTTCTGTTTTTGACTGAGCTCTAGTTTTATGCTGCCGCTTCTCTGTTTTTAACTCTATATACCAACATTAGGAGAGCTGTTTGTGACCACTGAAATATCTGACTTCATTCAATAACATATTTAGGTATGTCATCTCTTTATTATGATGACAATTCAAAAATATCCGCCCCTGCTAAGCAGTCCAAAATATATCACTTTCTTATAAGGGCATTACTTTATTTATGATATGCTTTGGTGAAGTTTAATATGTGATTTAACATTTCGTTGTCTCATTTAACATTAACATTATCCATAATCATCATTACCCGATATCACTTGAATAACATTTATAAATGCATTTTAAATATTCCTGTATCAATGAAAATTTTAAAATAGGTACATTTAAAATCAAATATATTATTCGAAACTGATTCACAATAAAACCTCCTTAACTATTAAGAATTAAATTAAGATTACTATCACACAATATTATCATTATAAAAGTATCTTTAAAATGAATTGTTTTAAAATGTCATTTTTAATTTTCTTTTTAGTTTTTATTATAGCTTGCCCTATGAAAAAATTTGCAGGATAATAGAACATTGAGTAGACAACAGTATTAAAATGCTGCCTGAAAATTTTCATTCAGCTAAAGTTGGCTGGTTCAGAGTAAATCCAATAAAATGTTTTTCTTTTGGACTTTATAGTTATAGATAAAGAATTGTGTCTCTTCCAACAGCATCAGACACCGTTCTCTAATTACCAAAACAATGACTTCCTCTTCATCCAAGAATACGTCAAATCCTTGACTATAGTGACAAAACAACATCTGCAGTATCCAAATCACTACATTTTGAAGCTTCTTTTGTTACTTGAGGTATTTTTGTCCACTCACTATTTTAATGGGAAGTTAAAGTAACTAATAAAATCTTTCCACCCTCTATTGGATGTGGCTCTAATACTTCAGGTCCATAGATTATATTACTTGATAAGAAAGCAAAATAGACATGAGGTGAAAAGTAAAAGAAGCATGTTTATGACTCATTCTTTAAAAAAAAAAATCCTCTAGCTTTTTTTTGTTTTGTTTATGTATTTACAACAAATCTAGGAGAAAAAAATATTTTGAATTTCTATTTTCTTTCTTTCCAAACATTTTCCTGAATATCCTTGTATACTCATTAACAACTTTTCATTCAGTTTATCTTACCTTTTGTCTTTGTTGCCTTTTTCGTGTATCATTGGATAGGTGCCTCTGCAGTGAAACACGATCAGGATCCTGTTCATAGAAAGGAAAAGAAAACTGTAATTAATAGAAAGGTAATATTTGCAACCTCATATGTGTTCTTGAAAAAGTGTTATCTGTTCTGGGGATCACACAGAAATATTTCTCAGTTTAAATTGTAAACTATTAACTAGTTTACAAAATAAAAGAGCATATTTTAATGTCTGTTGAGGATAAATATGATATACCATGCATTTAAAATATCTTGAATAGTGTCCTGCAACAGAGAACATAGCAAGTTATATCTTACATGTCAAAAATTGAATTGTGTTAAGAATATAGAAAGCTGAACTCACTAGAGGTGAGAGAACAAAGTTATGCTCTTGTAGTTTTGCTGTTTACTCTCAAGTCCCAATAATATTATCTTTGGGGGTAAAAGTCAAAAGTTGGTTTGGAAAATGCATCCGTACTTTTTTATGGCATATGTAACTTTCTGTTTTGTAATATAGTTATTTGTGTGCATAATTTAGCTCCCTTTTAAAGGAGAGCATATGCTTGGAATCACTACAAAAATTCAAGAAACATTCTTTTTTTTTTTTTTTTTTTTAAGAGGACAATCCACTTCTCAAATGTTGTTTGTTAAATTTGGCATGATTGCCTAACTGAATAGCCAGTAAAATACTTGATGTTTTGAGAAGATCAGGTTGTTTTTTTCTTTTTTAATTAAAATTTACTGGGGTGACAATTGTTAGTAAAAGTACATAGGCTTCAAGTGTACAATACATCACCTATGTGTATATACCACATTGTTTGCATTTGCAACAAAAATAATAAAATGCCTAGGAATAAAGTTAACCAAGGATGTGAAGGACCTATACACAGAAAATTATAAGACATTTTTAAAATAAATTGAAGAAGACACAAAGAAATGGAAAGACATTTCGTGTTCATGGATGGAGAAGATCAGGTTTGAATCCTTCCTCTCTCACTTCCATACTTAGTCATATTGCACCAGACACTCCACCCTGCTGAGCTTTGGTGTCCCCAAATATAAAGCTGTACTGATTTGTAATAACATATGGTAATAACTCTCTTTTCTCAAGGAAAATGGGATATCAGCAAAAAATCTATAACAGAAAAATATAAAAAATACTATGGTATTAGATAAAAGCAAAGAACAAATTAGGTTAAAGTAAACTTATGTATGCTCTCTCTAAGGTCTAGTGGGTTATTGCCAGACCAAAATAGGAAATTAGGAAATAGATTAAAAATAAATTTTAGATTATGAGATGAGCATTTAAATGTTTACCTTGACCATGTGATAGACATATTGATGATAAAGAGTTCTATAAGTAGCTTATTAGAAGTCAGAAATAAATGTATCACCAACAATATATCTGATAAGAATGGAAGAATGAATTAGCTGAAGGCATAATTTTGGAGTATAATAAGACTCAGTCTCCCACAAAAGAATATTTAAGAGGTGGATTGGAGCAATACACCTTCATTATTAACTAGTAATGTGCGCTGAAGCTGATCAATATCAGAGATGAGAGAGCAAGGTACTATCAGCTATTCTTGGAACTGGCTCAGATGGGGAATAGCTCAAACAGAAATTCCACATCAAGACTGTAACTTACTAAGGGTTTATGTCTTTCTTTTCTGGAATCATGTGTTAATTAGCATACAAGGCTACTTTTACCACCACCATCACCACCCCCAAAAAAACCACAACAAACACTTTTTCTCCATTCTGAGGAGTTTGGGGGAAGGAAAACATTTACTAATACCAGCAAAACTGCATCTAGTTTATAATCTGTGAGGAGACTAGGTCAGCAGCTACTCTTCCATATGCCCTTATAAACACAAGGAAGTGAGGATGAGGATTTTAGCTCTTAGCTCCGCTCTCCCCTTGTTTTCAGAATGGCCAGAATTAATTTCCAAAATTAATGTCTTCTCAATATCTAGGTTGGTGCAAAAGTAATTGAGGTTTTTGCAATTATTTTTAACCTTTTAAACTGTAATTACTTTTGCACCAAACTAATACACACATTGTCCTATGGCTTTGTACGCCTCTCCCATTATGACTTGGTGATTAGCCATGTGACTTGTTTTGATCAAAGAGGTGTCAGAAAACATGACGCAAACAGAAGCTTGAAAAGGCATTTCTTTAGGCAAAAAAGTCATTACTTAATAATAAGAAAATATGAAATAGTATAAATCACATTGAAAGAGTTAATATCTATCCTTCTTAAACTATTGTCAAATAATTAAAGAGAGAGAAACACTTCCAAGCTCTTTTTATGAAGCCAGCATTAACATGATACCAAAAGCAGACAAAAACACAACAAAAAAAGATAATTAAAGACCAATATCCCTGATGAATGTAGATGCAAAAATCCTCATTAAAATACTAGCAAACCAAATTTAACAATACACCACAATCAAATGGAATTTATTCCAGGGATGCAAACATGGTTTCACTTCTGCAAATCAAATCATTTAAAGTGATACACTACATTAACAAACAAAAGGTAAAAAATCCTGTGATGGTCTCAATAAGTGGAGAAAAAGCATTTAACAAAATTTAACAGGCATTTATGATAAAAACTTTCAAGAACGTGGGTATGAAAGGAACCTACCTCAACATAACAAAGGCCATGTATGACAAACACACTGCTAACATCACAGTCCACATTTAAAAGCTGCCAGCTTTTCCTGTAAGATCAGGAAAAAGACAAGGATGCTAATTTTCACCGCTTTTATTCAACATTAGAAGTCTTTAGTATTAGAAGTCTTAGCCACAGAAGTTAGGCAAGAAAAATGAACAAAAAACATTTAAATTGGAAAGGAAGAAGTGAAACTGTCATTATTTTCAGAAGACATGATACTATATATTAAAAAAAACAAACCTAAAGACCACCAAAAAAATTACTAGAACTAACAAATTAATTCAGTCAAGTTTCAGGATACTAAATTAATACACAAAAACCTGTTGCATTTCTATGTTCTAATAACAAAATATCAGAAAGAAAGAGAAATTAAGAAAACAATCCCATTTACAATTGCATCAAAAAGAATAAAATACCTGAAGTTAATATGACCAAGGATATGAGAGACCTGACTCTGAAAACTAAAGGAATTGATAAAAGAAATTGAAGACACAAATAAATGGAAGGATATTCTGTGCTCATGGATTGGAAATACTAATATTGTCAAAATGACTATATTACTTAAAGGGATCTACAGATCCAGTTCAACATCTATCAAAATACCAATGGCTTTTTCCACAGACTAGAACAAGTAATCCTAAAATTTGTGTGGAACCACAAAAGACCTCAGCTAGCCAAAGAAATCTTAAGAAAGAAGAACAAACTTGGAGTTATCACATACCCTGATTTCAAACTGTACAAGAAAGCCATATAGTCAAAACAGATGATACTGGAACAAATAACAGATAACATAGATCAATGAAACAGAACAGAAAGTCCAGAAATAAACACATGCAAGTACAATCAATTAATCTAAGACAGAGGAGGCAAGAATATAGAACGGGAAAAGACAGTGTCTTCAATAAATGGTGTTGGGTAAAAAGGAGAACTACATGCAAAAGAATAAAACTGAACCGATATCTTATACCATATATAAAAATAAATTCAAAATGGATTAAAGACTTTAAGATGAGACCCGAAACCATAAAAATCCTGGAAGGATATATAGACAACAAATAACAATTGTTGGCGAAAATGTGGAGAAAAAGGAACTCTTGTTCACTGTAGACATTTTTCCAAAGAAGATATACAGACATAAAACAGGCACCTGAAAAGGTACTCAATATCATTAATCATCAGGGAAATACAAATCAAAACCACACAATGAGATATCACCTCACACCTGTTAGAATGGCTATTATAAAAAAAGACAACAAATAAAAAGTGTTGGTGAGAATCTGCAGAAAAAGGAATACTGGTACACTGTTAGAGGGAATGTAAATTGGTATAGTCACTATGGAAAACAATATGTAGATTTTGCAAAAACTTTAAAAAAAATTATCATGCAACCTAGCAATTCCATGCATGGGTATTTATCCAAAGAAAACAAAAACAATAATTCAAAAAGACATATGCACCCTTATGTTCACTGCAGCATTATTTACAATAGCCAATATAAGGAAGCAACCTAAGTGTCCTCTGATAGACAAATGGATAAAAAAGTTTTGGTACATATATACAATTGAATTTTGTGCAGCCACACAAAGAATGAAATCTTGCCATTTGCAGTTGCATGGATGAAACTTGAGGACATTATTTTAGGTGAAAGTCAGAAAAAAAAAGACAAATATCATATGATTTTACTTATCTGTTGAATCTAAAAAACAAAACAAATGAACAAACAAAATATGACAGAAATGGACTGACAGATAAGAGAATACACTGGTGGTTGCCAGAGCGACAGAGAAAGAGGGGATGGGTGAAACAGGTGAAGAGGATTAGGGGGTATACATTTTCATGCATAAAACAAAAAAGTCACAGGAATGTAACACACAGCATAGAGAATATAGTCAGTAATCCTGCAATAACTTTGTATGTTGACAGAAGGTAACTACACTTATGGTGGTGATCGCTTTGTAATAGTGAATGACTATGCTGTACACCAGAAAATAATATAATATTGTAAGTCAATTATAATTATACTTCAATAAACAAATTTTAAAAAAATCAACCTTACTTGCCCTGGTAGATTACTTGAGGAATCTGAGCTCTGAAAATATTTTGCTACTTGTGGAGAGCATAGAGAATGCTGCTAAACAAATGTTAAATGATAATGATGTTTATGATTTACTCTGCTCCCTAATCTTCCATATGTGGCCTTGTGCTGCTCCATTTAACTTTATGGAGCATCCTGAAAACCAATGATTCCTAAAGGTTAAAGTTTTTCAATGAATATAAAGTCATGAAAATTAGTTTTCTACTTTATAGATTCATAGTCTATAATGAATTCCAGCATAAGCATTTTACTTTACTTAATAACAAGGAAGGTTAAAGGAAATCTATTTCTTGTCAAGGCCTTATCAATAAAATTATAATGAAGAACAATCATGACATATCAAAGGTTAGAAATACGGTATTGGTGACTGCAGGGACATTCTTTCCTAAAGGTTTATTCGAAACATAAAGGAAGTGCACTTATAATTGGTAATATTTCATGGAATGATAAATTTAAATTGTTCTACAAATCGTAATTGAAAGACCAGTTTACGTAGCACAGGTTAAGCATCTTTGCTCAATTAATTAAATTGTTTCATCACTTAAACAGTTTCATCGAGAAAAATGAGTTATTAAACTGGAGTTTTACTCTTATTTTTGCAAAGAGAAGAATCATTGTAGACATTCTTCCATTCATTATCTCTTTATATTCTTACAACATAATGTAAGGCAGATTAAATACATATATATTACAGAATAAATACAGATTAAATACATATTAAATAAATATATATCTTTCCCCCTCTTTAGAAAAAAATTGTGTTTCCAAACTGTCAAGTGATATGCTCAAGATCATGCAATTAATATGATACACAATTTTGCCTTTAGGTCCCAAAATTCTCTCTTTTCATGACAGCACATTGTAAACTCAAGTATTTTCTATGATCAAATGATTTTTTTTTCTAATTTGTCATTTTTATTAGTTCGAGGTGTAAAAAAACTACATAATGATTAGATATTTATACCCCCCACAAATTGATAAAAACCCCAAGTCTACCAGACCTCTGACTTTGTACATAGCTATTATGATACTATTGGCTGTATTACCTATGCTGTACTTTCCATCCCATATATATACCGAGGATACCAAAAAGATGTATACAAGTGGATACTTTGATCAACATTGCTCAAGCAGTAGTTCACCGTAATCAGAAGTGTATGGACGCTGATGGTAACCACTCTGAGCACCTCTTGTAATTGCAGAAGTCAAACGTGACTTGTATTCATCTTTTGTTATCAATGTATATAGAGTATGACAATTTTAATAGTTTTTTCCTTTCTTAAAATGTTCATATTTTTGGCAACCTGCATGTGTGTGGCTGTGTACGTGTGCGTGTGTGTACCTCCTCACACTGGCCCCCAATGACTTTCTTTACCTGGAGATAAAGGAAATATTGAAAGGAAGACATCGTGTGCGCGCGCACGTGCACACACACACACACACCGACACCCACAAGTTCTGACAATTAAGTTCATGAACTTGTTGCAACGATGTTGATAACCTTTTTTCATATCAGAGGGATAATTCATTATGAATTTGTACCACCTGGACATACAGTTAACCAAATTTACTATTTGGAAGTGCTGAAAGGCTGCGTGAAAAAGACAACCTGAACTTTTCACCAGCAATTCATGGCATCACGACAATGCACCAGCTCACACCTCACTGTCTGTGAGGGAGTTTTTAGCCAGCAAACAAATAACTGTATTGGAACACCTTCCCTACTCACCTGATCTGGCCCCCAATGACTTCTTTATTTATCCAAAGATAAAGGAAATATTGAAAGAAAATGTCATTTTGATGACATTCAGGACATTAAGGGTAATACAATGACAGCTCTGATGGACATTCCAGAAAAAACAGTTCCAAAATTGCTGTGAAGGGTGGACTAGGTCCTGGCATCAGTGCATAGCTTCCCAAGGAGAGTTCTTCCAGAAAAAAGAGTTCCAAAATTTCTTTGAAGGGTGGACTAGGTGCTGGCATCAGTGCATAGCTTTCCAAGGGGTGTATGTCGTATGACCATAGTGATATTCAGCAATGAGGTATGTAGCACTTTTTCTAGGATGAGTTCGTGACGTTAATTATCTGACCGTGTGTGTGTGTGTGTGTGTGTGTGTGTGTGTGTGTGTATTTAACTATAGTTGACATTAAGTGTTATTTTTAGTTTCAGGTGTACAGTGCAGTGGTTAGGCGTTTATATAATCTATGAAGCTTTTCCACCGATAAGTCCAGTACTCATTCTTAAGATTCCAAACCTAGGTTTTAATGAACTGAACAGTATGCCTCCAAATTCAAAGCAAAGAAAAAAAAATAGTGCTATTTATTTAAGGGATAATTGGTCAGTTTGGGATATTAAATTATTTTTCCTGAATTCTTCATTGCAGACTTATATATAGTTCTAAAACACATGGTTGCATTAATCAATGAAATTTTTCACCAGTATAAACGAACCACAACTTTAGGTTTGTAAATCATTAAATTGAAATCATTATGATTTTACTTCCAGTGTATTGTTTGTAGATAATCAAGCTCCCTATTAATTAAACTTTGGTAGCCAAATTTCTTTCTCAAAATGGGGTTATTTCCTTTTTTTTTCTGTCTCCAGACCCAGGAATTTGACTCATATTACAAATATTTTCATACAAAATGTAAAATGAAGTGTGTTTTATTAATAATATATACCTTATTAACCCTAAGGAAACACATAGTATTAGCTAAAAGTTAGCAGTGGGTAACCAGTATTACATACCATATTTCAGTTTGGAGTTATTACAGACTCAGACCAGATATTTGAAAGTTGATATGGCTATTAGGCCTGCTCTTGAATCTTCTTGCTGCATGTCTTCTTGCATAGATACATATTATCTTTCTACCTCTTAGCTGATATTGATCCTGTCAACTCATGAAAATAAAATAATGAAACTCCTTTCTCCCAAGCTGCCCCCAAATCCTACTCTAGTGTTAAAGCCCTCTAGCACTGACATTGAAAACTCTATCTTTTCTGAAGACTTTAGTAATTGATCTCTGGAAGTCCTGCTTCTCTTTTATTTATTGATTTCCATTCAATTTTGTTCTGAAATTTTCTTTCTATTTATTAAGATAGGTAATAGCCTTTGAAGAATTTCTACTTTTACCTTTGTTATTCTAAGGCAGAATTTCCAATATATAGATTTCTATTTCCACATTTTGCTCAGTTTCCATCCTTAAGCAAAACTTAGAAATGCTTAATTATCACAATGCTCAATAAAGAATTAAGAGTTCTGAAAGGTCATATGAGATATGCATATATATGTGAATATATTTAAAATATGTCATAATAAAATTATGCATTAATTAATATATCGGTAAATTCACTTACATATTATGTCAGAGAAATATAAATATGTATGTATACATATATATATTTCTGTTTCAGATATACTCAAATTCATTTGAACTCAGAACTTAACTCTTTTTTTGTGACCACCCTTCCTTTTTCAAAGATTACACATTATTTTGTATCATCCCTAATGTTCTCTTTCCCATTGGAGAACCAGCTCCTTTGAGCTTACATACATAGATGTAGCTATACCATGTACAGAAAACAAACAGGACATTCTCTAAATTTTCTGATTATTTTCCAGATATCCAGACTCATCAATGTAGTGAAGAACTCTGCTTCCAATTTCCCTGGGAGCTGCTATCTAATAGCCTGCCTTTGTTTTGTCTGTTTGTTTGTAAAGTTTTTGTTTGTTTGTTTGTTTGTTTGTTTTGAGGGATTTGCCTTCAACTCCTTTGACAGTATTCTTTAGCCTATGACCTCTTTCTCAGAATAATGTCTTTAAACATTTCTCAGAAAAATAATATATAAAATAACCAATGTTTTGAATAATATACATTATAAAGAAGGAATTCCATTATAATTAAATATATTTAGAAATTAGAAGCATACTGTGATATTGTGATTTATAATAAATATATATTTGGTTTTCATCCCAGTTTCTGGCACAGAGCTCCTAAAACCCTTGGAATTTTTTAAGTGATGAGAACAAGAAAGGTTTCTCTTTTATGTTAATAGAGTGACTTTTGGACCCTACCTAAGGATGGGCTGGTTGCCAGGAGAACTAATCACAAGATTCGAGGCCTACCCCATAAGCTCCAAGGAGGAAAGAGGCCATGGAGGTTGACTCAATTGCCAATCAACAATGATTTAATTGATCTAGAGCTCTAAACTACTTAATGAGCCTCCATAAAAACTCAAAAGGACAGTTTAGAGACCTTCTAGGTTGGTGAACACGTAGAGGTGCTAGGAGAATGTAGTGCCTAGAGAGGGCAAGGAGTTCCCATACCTTTTTTCCATACCATGCCCTATTCATCTCTTCCATCATAGCCTTTTACAATAAACTGGTGATCTAGTAAGTCAAATGTTTCTCTGAGTTCTGTGAGCCACTCTAGCAAATTAATAGAACTCAGGGATGGGATCATGGGAACTTCTGATTTATAGCCAGTCAGTCAAAAACACAGGTATATCTTGGGCTTGCTACTAGCATCTGAAGTGAGTGGGTAGAAGGGGACAGGGAGTCATGCACACTAAACCCTTAACCTGTGGGATATGATGCTTTCTCTAGATAGATAGTGTCAAAATAAAGTTGAATCCAGTTGAATTGTAGGACACACTGCTGGTGTCCAAGAATTGCTTGATCTCAGAATAACAAAAGATATACTGTAGCTAAATATATGTATCCTGATTAATGTATTAAATAAAATTTTTATTATATTTAATAACTGTCATAATTTTAAAGTGACGAGAATAAATGATATTAAGAAACATTTGCAATGAGTGTGATGGGAAATAAAGATATCTGTGAGTTCTCCTAGTGAAAAATTATAGGCATCACTTATATTACCATAATTTATTTACTGACATATATAATTGAAGAAAATTTCAGTTGGAGATTAGTGAAAAAAAAATACAATTTTCTTTATCTAAATGGATGGTCTCCCAGAAATTTCTGTTATTTGTGTTACCAGGTCTAGTATTTCAACCTTACAGGAAAGTTTTTATTGTTGCTATTATGTTTGCATGAAGATTTTAAGGAGGTAGTTTTTCTCTTTCTCCTTTTTTTTTAAAATGTAAATCTTATCGTTCTCTTGAGGTATGCTGACATTTGGTGCAGCACCAGTTTACTGTAAATAATTTTTTAATTGAAATATCCATGATTGAATTACCTGAAGCAGTCTCATTCCCTCATGTTAATTTACTATGGACAACATTAAATATCCTCAAACTGCAGTTTACTCCTAAACAGTAGTACACTAAAGTGAACCAGATGATATATCTTTACACTTTACAGATATAAAAGGACATAAATTAATGCATAATTATCATATTTATATCTCATTCATATGTATTCATTTCTTGTTTTATGCAGGTTGACTGCAATTATGTAACTTTATAACCATCACAGAATGTAATTTTCTTTTTTTTTTTCAGCACTAGAGAAGTATGATGTACTAATTGTTCCCACTATTGTAAGATTTAGAGTTTTATATAAGTTTAGTGGGCAGAAAAATTAAACATTAGTTACTGGATCAGTTAATGCTTCAGAAAGCAACATCAATAACTTATCTTTGAATATGTTATAGAATTAAAACTTCTGATGTTATGTAATTAGTTAAAATGTCATATTTTGTTATAATCATACATTTTAAACATAACTCAATAAATCTAAAATCTGAAGGCTTACACATACAATATTATAATACTTTAAAGAATCTTTGCAGTAAATGTTTACTTTTAACCCTCATTGACTTTAGTTTCTTATAATATACCTGAAAAGTATGATAACATAAAATATTAGGACCCAAATTAGAGAAAACTAATTTTTACGAAGTCACAGTGAAGTATGGGAGCCATTTTAAGTCCACAAACACTACTCATTGCTGGCATTTTTCTTCAGACAAAGCTGAGTATAAAATAAGATTTTCACATTTTCTCCATACTAACCCTTATGCTTTCCTGTTTTAGATGAATAGCAAATTAAAAACAACAGAAAGGAATATTCATGAACGTAAACACACTAAATACAAAAAAGAATTAGCTGAGAAGATAAAATAAGTACACACACAAAAAAAATACACTTTTCTGGTTCTAGGTAGTTTCACTGTAACCATCTTTGCTGCAAGCAACTTTGCCCCAAGCATTTTCATCACAGTACTGATTGGCCGTAGGACAATTTTTCCATAAAAGACAAAATAACAAAATCTAAAGGATGAACATTAAAAATGACATAATGAAACAAAATAATTAGCAAAATTTAAAAAAAAAACACTTTATAGCAGAAACCTAAAATACATTGTCGTTGAAGTCATTCATACTATTACATTTTCTTTTTTCACTTCTTGGTTTGTCTCCTTGTTTGGCATTACACTTTTTTTTCTTTTTCATTAGAATTTCTTTCTTCATAAGGAAAATAATCAGTTTCCAACTAAAGAATTAATAATTAAATGCTCTCAAAGACTGTGTAAATCTCTTTTATATTTGCAATAGCTTGGTAAACTTTTGGTTTGGATGGGTAAGAGGGATAATTGTGCTCACTGAAAGATTTGCAAAAACTACTGTTATCTTTTTCTGGCATAGTATGGAGTCTGGTAAAATTTATACCATATGATCTCACTTATATGCGGAATCTAAAGAAAAGTATAAGTGAATGAACTAATCAGAAACAGTTTTGGAGACAAAGAGGAAAAACTGAGGGTTGCTAGAAGGGCAGGGGTGTGGGGATAAGGGGGAAGGTGGGGGATTAGAAAACAGTCGGTAACCACAAGATGGCCACGGGGTTTTGAAAATTAATTTGGAGAATGTAATCAATAATGTTGTACAGATTTTGTAGGGTATCTGATGGACATGTGTCCCATTTGGGAGACCAGCTCAGGGATGATGTAGATGCCTGACCACTGACTGCACTGTACACCTGAAGCTGAACAATAATGAATGCCAACTATAACTTTATATATATATATGTATGTATATATATATGTATGTATATACTTATAAGAAGCGGAGTACAGCATTAGGAATAGAGACAGTGGAAATGTAATGGTTCTGTGCGATGTCAGAGGGGTAGTGGATGGGGGCAGGGAGGTTCACACAGTGTGAGGGATATAAATGATAAACTTCTAAGTATTACGTTGTCTTGTGCACCTGAATCTAATAAAAAAAAAATATTAAAAGGGAAAAAAAAATGGGAGCAGTACTGTGAAACTTTGTCAATGGAGAAATAAAACCAAACTGAAAACTACTCACAGCTTTAATATGTTAAGTATGCTGAAGGTGGTTGGTTGTTAATGGATAAATTAAACAAAATTGTCAACCAATTATATCATCTTTTATGGCAAAATTGACATATGGCCACTTAGTTGTGTGGCAAAAATGATTGCAGTGAAAATTCTTCCAGCAAGTTGTTTGCATCATCAAAACTACTGAACACAGGCTTTGTTAGTACGTGCAATAATTTATGTTATAAGTATTTATTAGCAATTTCATAGTGATTTGTCATTCATAAAATAAGTCTATGTAAGTGAAGAGAGGCAAAGATTGGTATCATTAATATATTAGATATTATATGTTATATCAACCTTATCGAGTTCCTTTCAGACCAAGCTTTGACAGATTAAGTAGGAGAATTAGTCTGATAACATGATATGTGAATTTTTTTCTCATGTAAATGCAATCTGTTTTGGACATTATTTATTGATGGAGATTAAAAAGAATATACTCAATTATTAAATGCATTACTAGATGCAAAGACTGTGTTCATCTATTTTAGTTAATACTGAGAGAGCAGCTATTTTGGGGGCTAACTCTTGTTTAAGTGGAACTTACTATACTTGTAGAAGTAGTCTACCGTTAACGGCCACGAAGCTTCTGTGTTTTAGATGGTGTTCTGCAACATCCAGAGCCATTAGCAAATGAAGGCCTTATTACACAGCTACTGGAATTGCTGCTGGCAGATATCTTCTGGTTGCCATTCCCCTTTGGGAATTCTCTCAGTTGAAGAGCACTGCCTAACTATTAGTCACGACCACTTACTAGGGCAGTCCACATCCAAAGATTTATTAATATGATGGTAAAAAGTTTGGCCCTCTTGCTCCAATTTGGGGAAATCTGAAGGGCGATTCACAACCCAGATATGTCTGTGGGGTGCCCGAGTATCCCTTTAGGATTGCAAAGGAGCTGAACTTCTTTCTTTGATCAAAAGAGCCTTTTTACCCTTATTTCCACAAATGTTAATCCTAAAACTGCTCCATAATATCCCTCTTACATAGTTACTCCATGTATGGTGAAATTCGGACTTTAAAATAAGAGTTTCAGTAAGAAAGAGTTGATATATTAAAGCATTGTTCTTTGGTGGGATGATGTCCTCTTTTAAGGACTCAGTCTTTCCAAACTTGGGTAAATGTCTCTCCCTTTGGAGGAGACAAAAATCATCAGGTTATCAGTGTTGGTATCATTAATATTTTTTTGCAATAGAACAAAGTCCCCTTTCTTAGAGACTATAATTACCAATAACTCTTCTGATTTTAATTTATGTTCCCAAATAGATTTATTTTTTTAAGGAGAGACTTTACTCACTAAAAGATATGAAGCAATAATTTCCTAAGCAGTAATATTTGTTATTACAAATTCATAAATTGCCTTCCAGTTATTTATAATTTCCCTATGAGCTTGGTTAATTAAAATAAGAATTATTACATTTACAAACATTATTTTCTTATTATGCACCATGGACTCTTCTAGGTATTTTACATATGTTATTTTAGTTATTCCTCACAAATATTCTCAAGAAAACAAAGAAGATACGATTATCCCTGTTTTGCAAATAAGGTTGCACAAGGGTACACAGCTAAGAAGCTAAATCAGATCTTAAACTTGCTTGCCCAAATCCACATGAAAAACTGATCTTGGTATAAATGCAAACTTGTTAAACTTCTCTGTAGACAAAACAAAGAAACAAACAAAATAAAAACCACCAGAATGTTCCTGGCAACAACTTTAAAATTCACGTATGCCCAATACTTATTTTTAGCTAGGATTAAGTTTTATCTTTACATCAGAGACAGCACATATCATCAAATCTCTGTAAACTTGTTTTAGGGTATATTCCTCTGATTTGATGAACTGATAATATCTAGTACTTCCTTAAAACACACACACACACACACACACACACACACACACACTTTACTTTTGTACTGATTGTGTCCTTCTCTACTGCTTCTATAAAGGAAGACTAAGGCATGGACAAAAAATTAATAATAACAGCCAATGTAATATAACACTTAGCATCTATGAGGCTATTAGAATTTTAATGTGGTAACCCAATTAATACAACAAATCTAAGAGATATTTACTATTACTATCCTCACTTCACAGATAATACAGCTGAGGCATGGAGATGTTAACTAATTCACCAATAGTTGCAAAGCTCTTGTATGGAAAAGCCAAAAGAGAGGATTGGGTCAGTTCAAAAATCAGACCATCTGAAAGAGATAAGGTTGAAAATAGGAAGATGAGGGGACCTAAAAATAGCACATTCTTAACAAGTCGCTCATCCCCAGTCTCCTCTCACACACATACCCCTTTTCTATTCCTTTATCTCTTCAGTAGTCTAATCTCTAGGTTTCAAGTACTCCATACATACTGGAATGAAAGATATCTCTATGTTGTCATTTTAGGATTCTAGAAAGTCAGGTACATTCAAATTATTTTCCTACTGATTTGACAGGGATAATTTTATCATCAAGACCATGTCTTTAGGTTAAGATATTACAAATTATATCTCTTAAAACATTTTGTAAGAGAGCTAACATGATTAATATGGGATGGAACTGTCCAAATTAGTGTGCTCTACATATATACCAATGATTAATAGATTATTATGATTTGTTCTCTGATTTAAGAACTTAAAGTCTAGGAGGAAAGCTGCTCAAAAAAATCTTAGCATTTTTAGAGAATATACGCAGATTTAAGCATACAAAAGGAAAAACAGAAATTTAGTGAATGTCATTATTTCACATCTCAAAATAGATGTTGACAATTTAGTATGCTAAGTACTAAGATGAGTTTAAGTGCAGGATGCTAGGAACCCTCTTAGGAGAGTTTCCTGACACAGCCTGGGCGAGAGTAAATTTGATGATAGAGAAACTGGCTGGCTGAAACAGGTAATTTGAGCAGAAAGAGAAAAGATCATATAAGGAGACGTGGAGTAAACATATTTGGTGAGTTCAATAGCCTATAAGTGGGTAAGTATTCTTGGAGCTTGGAGTTTATATGTCATGTGCATGTGGGTTGTCTATAAATAGTCACACTTCTGTTTTTCCATTTGTTTGTGTTTTCTAATGTGGATCTGAAATTGTTTAGGTTATCCAGGTGTACAATGTCCTTGCCAGACTCCCTTGAAGCTAGAGGTGATCATGTGCTCAGTTCTGAACAGGCAGGAGTGTATTAGATAGACTTCTGGTAGATCTATAATTTCCATGACAAAAATAGATATGTTCAGCTGTCGTGTGCCTTTTTAAATATTACCTTTTCCTCCACTTTCCTGGGGGAAACTTAAAAGAAATTTCTGGAAATGCAGTACTCATATTTTGAGAATGAAAAAGCCACTCTCATACCTTGAGAATGAAAGCCACATGGTATGGAGTCCAGAGCAGAAAGCTAGGAAGAGCCTGAGCTCTCAACAACTTCTTCACTGTGTTAGTGCTGTATGATGGCCCTATGGTTTATGAATGACTTAAGAGATCAAACAGAAGATAACGTAAGGAGGGAGAATGGCATTAATACCGTTATTACTGTTAGATGTGATATTGGATTTTATGTCTGAATGTGAGAGCCAAAGAGTCTGATAACTAAATCTCATAGTTAGGCAAACTTACCAGTAACAAGCAATGCTGGATCAGGACAGGTCTCCCTGATCCCAATCCAGAGGGCATGGAATATATTAAGCTACAGCCCAGTAGTGTCAGTGGGCTAAAAACCTATTTTGAAGACATCAACACAAAAGCTGTTGAGCACATAAGAGTATTTAACACATGAGTCTCCATAAGTTCTTCTAGGAAGATTGTGCAGCACAGAACAGAAATAGCACTTAAAAAAGAGGTCAGAAAATGATAATAAGAATAACTTGCCAAAGAGATAGCAGGAAGATCCAGGAAAGACTGATGTCAAATAAGTCAACATTATTTAGGAGAGGGTATACTGTAGTGACAATGTGCAGTAGGACCAATAAGAGGAAAAGGACTGAATGAACACTATACTTTCCCTTTGCATCAATTATGGGAGTGGTACCAATGATGGTCAAAGTAGTCTTAGCAAAGATGACCATAGGTGAGCCATAACAGATGATAAAACATTGAGGAGTAAATGGGAGATTTAAAAAAAAAAAAATGAACTCCGTGAATGCAGTCCACTTTCTCAAGAATCTCACACCTGGATGTAAAGAGATACAACAGGTAAAGGGAGTTTGAAAAGCATATTTTTTACTATGGTTATTGTTATTGCTATTTTATTTTAAAAATAGGAAAACTAAACTTTTTTAAAGTAATGATAAGGTATAGAGCGAGGAAGATTTCTTAAAGGAACTTGAAGATAATCAATAGGTTGTGATTCCCAAGGAAGAAATGGCATCCAGATCAGAAGAATGTATTCTGAGAACACATACAAAAGGGGACCCTCTGCAAAGGGACATTAGGATTTTGTAGAGATAAGACAAAATAGGAAGCAAAACTGTCTCATTTCACAATTATGCCATGATCTCATCTTCTTTAGGTTTAACTGGATTTTTCTACTTATGAGTAGTGATCAGCCAATAACTCAGAATCACGCGTAATGATTCAGGAGCAAGTTGAAGTAAAAAAATAATTGATTTCATTATTAAATCATCTAAAATTATTTAATGTCTCATGAAATCCCTAATCCTGATGTGTTAAAAGCAAGATAACTTTTTGTTCAGACTTGATTTCTATATCTGTGATAAAATAGTTATCTCAATTTTTTCTCTTCACCCGACACTTATTATTTGGCATGATGAAGGAGAGAATGACTGAATGTAAAACAAACAATTTCAGCACTATGAAGACATGATAAATGCCAGAGAAACAATTATGATAGTGATATTTAACAGCTATGCTTGAATCATAAGCCAGTAGAGTGGTGAGCCCTTCAACCCATTTCTGTAATATTGTGGCTGATGTATAGTATGCCATTTCAGCCTAGGTTTGAATTTCTATAGTTTATAAAGGGTATCAGATCATAAATATCCAGTTCCAAAACATTAAGATATAACATTAAATAATAACAGAGACACAAGAGACTACCTTAAGTGACTTGAAATAGAGACAGAAATGCAGATAATAAATAATGTATGGCATAGCCAACAAGCAAGTTGGCTTGTGCACACGACAAGCAAGTGACATTTCCTGCTAAACCCCTGAGCAAAAAAGACCAACCTTCTTTCTGGAAATACAGTAAAATATGTACACATCTTCAGACAGAACACATATAAGGGTTAAAAAAAAGTGATACTCTTCCCTGCCTCCTATGAATTTCTGGAATCAATAGTGTGACACTTGTCATACTATCAGACAACTTAGTTTGGGAGGAATTTATGATAGTCCTTTATCAGTGACACTAATAAATTCTGTGACTCTCTCCATACTGAATTCTGACTCTTTTAGTTCCTACACATTTTAGATAATGGTAAGAGCGTGTGTTCTGTATTCAAATAACATAAATAAACCGTTAAGATACAGGATGTTTTGCGAGTGAAATATTAAATCAAAAGTTATTCTCAATATACATGTTCTCTTAAATTTAACTGTGTGCTGGCAAGGTTCTGTTGTAGATAAAGTAGGCCATGAATATGTCTAGCTTAAATAACTATTTACTTATCTTTCATTCTCCTTTATTGGTTCTTTAGTTTTCCCTTGTCTTGACCTAGACTTTTATATCCTCACTAACAATGTTTTCAGAGTTCTGTAGTGGCTCTTCTCTGCAGGCCAGGAATGGCACTAGAAACTTCTCATTAACCAGGGTGGTTGTACATGAAAGAATGGGAAATAACTAGATATTCAGGGAATAGTAGACAGTGGCGCTGAAATGACATTAATTCCTGAGGGACAAATGCCATTATGGTGCAGCAATCAGATTAAAGACTTATAAGGGTCAGATAATTAATGGAATTTAGCAAGAATCTGTTTCACTGAGGGTACAATGGGTTCTTGAAACCATCCTGTGGTTATTTCCCCATTTGTGGAATGCATTTGTAATAAACATACTACTCAATTGGCAATCCCTAAGTTGATATCATAGCTTTGTGGAATGATGGCTATTATGGCAAGAAAGCCCAACTAGAAACTTCCATTACTGTCTCCATGTCATCCAACGTAGCAAACCAAGAACATATAACATTTTTTGAGAGTGTGTATAGGAGAGTGCCACCATCAAGGACCTAGGCGATGCAGAAGTGATGATTTCTTCAATCTTCCCATCTAATTTTCCCGTTCGGAGTATGCAGAAGACTGCTGGATGTAAGAAAATTATTGTAATTTAGTTAATTGTATGTTCCAATTGCAGCTCTGTTCCAGATGTGGGTTCTTTGCTGTTGCACATCAAAACATCCCCTGGCATCTGGTAAGCAACTGTTGGCCAAGGAATTTGTTTTTTCCCAACTTATAAAAAAAAGCTATCCACATACTCTCAGGGTCCAATTTCCCACCTCTATTTCATAATCTTGTCTACAAGGATCTCGATAGACTCTTCATTCCACAGGACATTACACTAGTCTACTACATCATTGATTATATCACTCTGACTATGCCTGTTAAGAAGGAAGAAACAATTGTCCTCGATACCTTGCTAAGGCACATATATGATAGGTGGTAAAAAATGAATTCCAAAAAAATAAGGGCCCTGATAACTCAACAATTTCTAGCAGTCTAGTTGCCTGGTGGATGTCAAGTTATCCCTCCAAAAGTAAAAGACAATTCTGCTTCTTGCCTCTCCTACCACTTAGGAAGAAGTCCGAAGCTTAGTGGGCCTCTTTACAGTTGGTAGGCGTCATATACATAATTTATACTTGCTACTTCCCCTCATTTACTGAGTAAATTGAAAGGCTGCCAGTTTGGGAGAGAGCCCATAGACAAAGAAGTCTCTTAAACAGGAGAACACTATTCTGACACTTTGGCCATTGAACTGAAATGATTTGAGGATGCTTGACACATCTATAGCTGAAAGAGATGCTGCACGGAACCTTCAGTTGGATTTCGGAGCAAAGTTATACACTATTTGAAAAAAAAAAAGAATTGTTCCTTTTTTTTTTTTTTTTTTTTTGTATAACACCATCTTGTCCTTAGTAGATGCTGACCACTTGACATTGGACAGCCATTATCATAAAAACTGAGATTCCCATTGTGAACTGTGATGCTATGAGACCTATGCAGCCATAAATTTTGGTGTACACAGAAGTAGTCCATCATCAAGTAGAAGTGGTGTACTCCATACCAGACTACAACAGGTCCTAAAGGCACAAATCAGCCAAATGGACAAGCAGCTCTGATTCTCACAGCTCCCAGTTTTCCTACACATATTCCTCTCTCAATTTACATTATTATCTTATAGGAAGTTCATTATGATCAATGTACTGGGGAATAATAATTCAGTTATAGTCTACAGATAGTTATGCACCATATGCTCTGTATCTGAAAGCAGACAGCTGCCTCACTACTGTTGCACCCAGGGGTAGCCCTAACGAAAGGTACTGCATGAAATTCCTCCCAAAGAGGGGTACAGACTTTAAAAAGTCTATCTTGTTTATTTTTTACTAGAAGAAAAAATATCTGGAGGTATGGACTATCATAAATTCATAGGCAACAACTAACAATTTGGCTAGATGAGCAAGGACTGAGAAGGAACACAATTAGAGAATCTGTTACAAAAATGTTTGGGAAGAATTACAAGATTGTCTGTGTCCCATCCACTCAATTAAGAGAGATTCGTCTGTGGAAAGAAGAGAGGAAGTGGGGATTGAAGCAAAACTGGAAGTTGAGTTTTTTAGGTAACAGATTTCAGAGATTGCTGTCCAATAGAGTAGTCACTAATCACATGTGGCTCTTTCAATTAACAAGTTAGATAAAAGTAAAAATTCAATTCCCTAATCACACTGCAAGGTTTCAAGTCTTAATGGCCACATGTGGTTATTGTATACCCTATTGGAGAACACATATTAATTATTCTCCTCATTTCAGAATGTTCTATTGGACAATGGTGTTCTAGAGGTCTCAGTGATGTATCTTTTATATGAACAATAAATAAAAAAATCTCCGATGTTTTCATCTTGGGCAAACAGAATATTATGGTATGTTATATTATTCCTGCAAATTTTCACTTTTACCTCCCTATTTTCCATAAATATAGGGCTTGGACCTGTAAGTTGCTTTGGTCATAAGTAAAGAAATACATTTCACATGGGTCATGTCTGGGCAGAAGCTTTAAATGTGACTGCATAGTGCACTTTCCTTCTTTGTTCTTCCTCTTTGACATAAAAATTGGCAGGTGTCAAATGAGAGTTCCTTATGATTCTGAGTCCCAGAATGAGATGCCAGACAGAGCAATAAACAGGCTAAAATATACTTGCACTCCACAGGAGATCCGGAGGCAATCTGTAACCCTTATAAAATGTGAAAAATAAACATTTGTTATAAATCTCTGAAATTTGGGTTATTTGATTCCTCCAGCAAATGAAATCAATACCAAAGTAATTCAGAGAACAGGGGAATTTTGGAGTAGATAATAAAAATGTAATATGTTGAGTTTCAGGTGCCAATAAAATGGGTGAGTGAAGATGTCTGCTATTGTGTCCAGTAGATATTAGGTTCTAGAGCTCCGGAGAAAAATTGAGGCAGTTATATTAAGATTTGGGCATAAACTACATAGAGATGAGCATTGCAACTTGAGAATGGATGCTATTATCCATGTGGAATTCACAGCATAAATAAGAGTTTTGAAAATGAAATCTCGTTACAGCATATGCATTTTATCATTTTATAAACCTCTAAATATGTATTAGACTTTTGCTAAACAAAAGATTATAATAATTGCAATTTGGAAATATGTCTCAACCTGCAACCTGATTTCAGTGGGTTTAACTCTATCCAAACTCCAGAGGTGGACTTTCTCTGGCTAAAGCAATTAGGGTATCCCTGTCCCTTATTTACATACAATGGTCATTACTGCTTACAATCAATGAGACATAGCAGGTATTTGTGAGGCTTCTGGGAAATAGATCTCTTTTTCATATGGAAAAGATATAGTGTGACTGTGTGGGGTGTACAACTGCCATCACAATGTATGATTCAGGTGAATTTTCTGAGGATGCTGTAAGAGTGCCCTAAGTGGACACTAAAAAGGAAACTAGCACCACGATGAAAAAGAGTGAAGGATGAAGGCACAGAACTAGGAAATAATCAGGGTGAATTTTATATATATATATATATATATATATATATATGTAATATATATATATATATATATGTAATATATATATGTATATATATATTACATATAATTATATAAAAGTATTTTACATATTAAATATATATTATAAATTATAAATACAGAGGGTGCCAAAAATTGCATATGCATTTTAAGAAAGGAAAACTGTATTAAAATTGTAATACTCAATATATACTTATAACAAAAGATGAATACAAGTCACATTTGACTTCTATAATTACAAGAGGTGCTCAAAGTAGTTACCGTCAGCGTCCAGACACTTCTGATTATGGTGAAATACTGCTTGAGCAATGTTGACCAAAGTGTCCACTTGTATACATATTTTTGGTATCCCCAGTATAATCAGGTTAATTATATATTAATAATATAAAGCAACTCTACTGCTTGTCTCTTTGAGTTCCGTAATCCAATACATTCACTCTAGTGAGTCAATTTTATTTCAGTTTTCTGTATCTTGCAATAGAGTCCTAGCTGGCATACATAAAAACACAAATATTAGTAAATTGCTAAAAGAAAATGCACTTAATTAAGCCTTTAAATGACATGCCACAGGAAAGAGGCTAAAAACAGTATGGTGCCATGGAAGAATACTTCAAGTAAAGGGAGAGGTTGGTAATTCAGATGCTACCCAAAGATACAATAAACAAAAGCTATAACATTTTCAAAGTTTCACTGAACTTAGTAACAAGAATATGCTGTGGAATAAGACATGCTATGCACTGAATGTTTGTGTCTCCCTCAGAATCCGTAGGTTCAAACTCTAATTACCAGTGTGATGATATCTGGAGATGCATCAGTTAAGAAATGATTAGTCATAAGGGGGGAGCCCTCATGACAGGATTAAAGTTTTTATAAGAAGAGACACAGAGAACTTCCACTCACTCCAATTCTCCCCTCTCCTTCTCTTCATCTCTCTTGAGCCCATCATGTGAGAATTTGAGAAGAGAGTCAGCTGGAAACCATGAAGAGAACCCTCAATAAGAACCTGACTTCTGGCTTCCAGAATCACGAGAAAGAATTTTGTCGTTTCAGCCACCCAGTCTGTTTTTTTAGGCCAACTTCACCTAAGACAAAGATTAATGCTTTTTTCCACGTTGTTGATAAATTACAAGGTGGGAATAAAATTGAGATTTCCATAGTTTGGGGACTGACTGGGAGATTTGGAAGTAGAGTAAAAGTAGACGACATTCACAAAGAAATTTGTCTATGAAGGGGGAAAAACAAGTAAAGTAATTGGTGGGATAGTATATGAATTTGAGGCAAGCTCTTTATGTTTAAGTTTTTTTTAAATTAATTTTAGTTTTTTTTTTATGTTTTCGTATATATGTTCACTTTCAAATATATGCTAGTATATCAGTACAGAAGACTAAATGTGGTATTAGGAAATTAAAACTTTTTCATTTCATTATTTCTGCTTACTCTTTGAAGTGCTAAAACAAGAATACCAAGAAAACTGAAGAGGTGGTTGACTACCTGCTTGAAAAGAGTGAAAATATTTGGAATAGTCTGTAGAGAAGAGAAAAAATTATGAAAACAGAACATTTAGGTAATGGCAGTCAGGGCTTTTTTTAATGTATTGTGTTGTATAGTACTGGATATATAGTCCATTTGGATGTGATGCTTAACCAGAATAATGGCTTAATTTAGAGTGCAGAGGACTCATTCATGTTAGGTACTGCACTCTTCAGTAAATGAGAGGGATTTATGCATGGTAAAATAATAGTGACTAAAATTGAGTAGTTAGAGGAATAAACACAGCTAGATGGCATAATGCTCAAAGGAACTGATGCTTTTAACATGAGGGTGGAGCAGTAATGATCCTAAAACTACATTCAGGAGTGATTGTATGTAATCCCTGTCTCCTAGCACTTATGTAGGTGGGGTACAAGATAATGAGGAAGCTGTAATGGGGGTTATACCCTTAACAGATAGCCAGATATCAGTTAGTGCAATGAAATAGAGGCAAAATATATAGAAAATGTTCAGGTTGTGGGAGAGTTTTATAGCTGAGAATGTGAGTTCCAGAAAGCAGAGTAACATGTTTTGGTAAACAAAGCAACAATAGAAAAAAGAGTTGACATAAAAGCAACAAATCATAGAATGAACCTTGCAAATACACTATCACTAAAAAAATATGGGGTTGTGTACTTCAAAAGAGTTCATTTTAGATAGGTAAATTATATCTCTATGAAAACAATAATGATTAAAAGTATGAAGAACAGAGAGGACTAAATGTACTTTCATAAATGAAGAAATATTACAGGAGAACTATTAGGAGAGAAATGTTAGTATTATCTGGGCAAAATTTTTCCAAAGGAATAGTTCCGTCTATACCTAAGCGAAGTATGTCACACAGGCTTCTTCTTACAAAGAATCAGAAGCAAATATTCAAAAGCAATGTACATACATATTTGATATGTATATTCATATTGTATAGACATATGAGAAGAAGGAGCTAGTGTTCCCTCTTATCTGCTGTGCCGGCTCAGCTGGCTTGTAGAGAAATTTGAGCACTGACAAGCACCAGTGCACATCACCATGACGCACAGAATAAACAATTCTGTTGGGGTCAGGAATCAGACACACACAAATGAAAAAACAAAAACATTATTGACATAGCACCAATCTCCCCAAGGGTAGGTGAGTTTTGATGGAAGCAGATACTATACAGCCTATGAAATACATAAACCTCTAACTTTTTTTCCATTTGTGTGTATTATAGATTTTCACTGTCCCACTGGCATTCATTCTCCATAGATACTATTCAAATCAGGAAAAAAAATAATATAAAATAAAAAAGAACAGGGATTATAATGTTCTCCTTTATATGTCATCTATTATCCGCAGAAAAAAATGCCTGTTCTGTTCTAGGCTTAGTGTTGCATTTTGAATAGGTAGAGAAAAAGAGAAAATGAAGGCAGTCCTCACTGACAAGTGTTCCACAGGAATAAATCTGAGATGCTATAATATGGCAATTACGTTGATATAATAGATAACAAAGCTCCTTGCAACAAACCCCAGGGGTCTCAAGAGGAGCGAGGAACACTATATGATCATGGAGAGATTTACTTCATGTGAAATTCATTGAGTCTTATGGGCTGCATGTTGAGATTTTGTTGTCATTTTAATATAGCTAGGTTTTTCAGACTTGTTTTAAAGGCACTATATTTTATAATACAAACAGAAAAGAAAACAATTAAATAAGATGATTTAACAAGAGTAAAATAATAATGACAGTTTATATAGGGTCTGGGAAGATGTCGAGAAAACTGATTTTAAGCAAGAATAATCTGCATTATATTTTCTTGGTATGTTTTTCTTGACAACTGGGAAGAGCTGGACAAGAGATTAAGGTAACAGGGTTTAAGAGAAGAAGGAAAATTAATCATAGGTACTTCTTGGAGAAATATTAGGCAGCCTGATTATGTCATTTATTTATACGACTTATCAATCCAAAAATATTGTCATGTAAATTAATAATTCATAATTAAGAGAGTCTTTGTCATTCTTATAATGTGAACAATGTAAAAAAGTTGTCAAATTTCTATAACCCACTGTTTCATGTCCATTGAAATTATAGTGCATGTCTTGGGCATTGATCGAAAGAATCTGACTTTGATTTTTCTTGTTCTGCAGAGTTAAATTATTCAGAATACCTTTATTTTGATCTAAAAGGAAGGTCTCTATGATTTGTAGGAAAATTTCAGGATTCCTCTCTAGTACTATTTTATTTAACCTTATCTATTAATATCACTGGATGCAGCTTGGTTAGAACAACAACAAACAACTCAGAACTCCACATGTCTAGTGCGTTTGTACTTAGATGACAGCACACAAGGCAAATTTCAGAGATGCCGTTTACAGTATGAGAAATTTGGTAAGTTAGAAGCCTTTCAATCTTTGCTAATTTTTCAGTAGTAAAACTTTTTTTTTAATTACATTAAGCAAACCAGTAACTTGGTTTTGCATTTGGGGGACAAAAAGTAATAACATTCAGATTTTGTGAACGATAGGGTCACAGGACAATAGGATGGACATTTGTAATGTAGACTTGGTGTAGCATTCCACCAATGGAACTGTTGATATAAGTGAGAATGAGAAATGTTGAAGAAAGATAAGCCTAGCTTTTATTTTTGAACTCTTAGATTCAAAATATTCTGAACTGTTAATGTTCTATACTTAGTCATAGAACCAAAGAAAAAAGAAACACTGAAGCATTGTTTTCTGATGACTGACCAAACAATAAAGTAGAAGAAGATGCAGTTAAATATAGTAAAGTGGAATAATGGTGGTGGAAGCAGAAGCAAAATCACAGATAATTCAAAACTCATGATTAATATGAAACTGTGATCAACAGTATTATCCAGAGGAAAGAAACCATTTTGGAATGAACTCGGGTTAAAGCGTGGCTGGGAAGCTGGGATAAGATCATTTACCACCTGAGTTCATTGGGCAGCAGCTAATTAGGATACTGCCTTACATTTTCCCAGCCCATCCTCACCCCCAACAGACTGAGAGAAAGATGCAAACTCTTAGACTTGGTTACTATGGGGAAGGGAAAATAGAGGCCAAGCTGGGAATGGAGTAATTCATAGAGAAGAAAATTCAACTTAACCAAAGTGTATTTACCTACACTAAGAAAACAAGCAATTAATACAAGGTAACTGATTCAAGCATAAGACAATACGGAGGAGTAATGGGGTTATGAGAAAGAATACAATGTGATTCCTCACTAAAGGCACTGAAATTAACGAAAAACAATAATAAAATGCATATCTGTGGATAAAGTCCTTGTGCCACCAATTTGTTTTTCCTGCATAGAGAGACAGAATAAGTCATAGGCCAGATCAGAACCTGAGTTTATAAATGAGTTAATAGAATCAATATATTTAAAGAAAGCATATATCAATAAAAGGAAGGAGTGTAAAAATAAAACACAGATATCTGAGGGTCAGTGAAGCAAATATTGGTAATGTCCATTTAATCACTAACTTCTGAAATGGTTGCCAAACAAAGTAGCATAAATTTATATTTTTTAGGATGTATAAATCTGAACATCAGAGACTAAAATCATTTAAATTCATATCATATCAGCTCCCTGAGGAAAAATAATTTGACTTCTCGTATTTACTTTCCAACAGGAGAGATTCTGATAACAGGAAATATAAATTTGAGTTGTTTTTCATCGTAAAGCAAAAGGAGATGTTTCTACTCAAAAGTGTTTCAGGACATTTAAAAATTAATTTTTGGAAACAAATGTGTTATAAAAGGTATTTTACATATGCTAATATGGATCTAAGTGTGGACATATATATGTTGAAGTTCATTTTAGCATTGTTTTTAAATGGTAAAAATGGGGAAAGAATAAAATGTGGTATAGTCATGATAAATATAGCAGTTGAAATTTAAAAACTAAAATTCTTCAGTCAACATATATCTTGAAATGTACCTGTGGATTAAAAGGAATTGCAGCATTTTGCAAATTGTAAAGCATTTATGTTTAAAGAAACATAAAAACACATTTTTAATGGTTATGCATTAATGTTTATATTTTTTAAATATTAGTCATGGATCAGTTACTCGTATATACCTCTACTGAAGGGGATTTGAAGAACAAAAATAGACATAGATTATTCAATAAGGAAGAAATTCAAATGCCTGATAAATTTGAGGAAATTCAACACCAATTTAAATATGACACATTCATTCATAGTAAACTCATTTTTTTTTTTTACAATCATAAGAATCTATACTAAAATGCTGGTTTATATAGGTCCAAACCAAAAGAGTCTACTTTTTTATTCTCCAGATGGAAGAATAAGTTGGCAGAGTATTGGTTTAAAAAATTGCCCAAACTTACCCCAACTCTAAAAGTTCATTTTCTTGACTCAGAAATTCTACTTCTAAGAAATTATCTCACAGAAATAGTCTGAAAAGTATGCTAAGTTTTAACTAATTATTCTTCACAGTCTTATTTATTATACAGAAATTGGAAATGATGCAAATAATAAGCACAAGGGAAAATAAAACCTTTATAAGCCTAACTCCAAAAAATACATATTTTATGACATGAATACCATTTCACAAAATGTATTTAGCTATGCAGGTACTTTCTTATTCTATAAAACTAAGTAGGCATACACAATCTCATATGTGTTATGATTGCAATATATTTACAGTGTATTGAAAACTAAATTAGTAAAATTATCTCCAAACTTCGCATCTGGATAAACAAGGTATAGGTGATATTTTCTATTTTTATGCTTTTCTGTTCTATAATTATTTTGATATGAGCACGCATTGCTTCTGAAATTAGAACAATGGGAAACAAAGAGGCTGTAAACAGGAACTATTCCTAAAATCTGATTTTCCTCGGGCGATCTTCCTTAGGAACCTGCAAATCCTTAACTCAAACACAATTTGGGAAGAATTACATAATGTCGTGAGTACATACTTCCTATTACTGATAGTGTTCACTCACAAATTTTTCTTCAAAGACAGGGACATTCTTAGTGTCTCCAGCTGATAGAACATAATAGTTTCCTGTCTGCTATTTATTCATATTTTTCAGATGCATACTACCTATTCCATATAATTTTCCAATACTGCCTTGCCTCAATACTTCATTGAGATCACTTCTGATCTTTCAGTATAGTTGTCTGAGTCAGGTCCTGCTCTTCTAAACTATTGGGCTTATGCCATAGTCTCTTACTTCTCCACTAGGCTTAGAAGTTCTTAAGACACCAAATAGTGCTGGAACTAAAAAGGAATATGACCCAGAACCATGTCCTCTGAGATATACTGGGATCCCCCCTTGATGAAAAATAATTGCCATATAACATTGTATAAGTTTTAGGTGTACAAGGTATATAATGTTTTAATTAACATTATTGTTGTATCAGAGTGAACCAGTAAATTTATCCGTATAGCAAGACTTTCATGTCAGGCATGTCCTTGTAGGAGAAGAGTTATTTTGATTTTCTTTTTTAGGAGACAATATTTTTTTCTAAAGCTTTTCCTTCACTTTCATACACTCTGTAGCCAGTATTTAAGTATTCCTATGATAAGTAACCAATATTTGGTTACCTGTCACACAGAGAGCAACAATGTCAAATTACAATCTTCCTTTAAGAGTAGCAAAAAATAGATACTTTCTCACCCATTTCTGTTGTAAAATGCCAATCCCAACCCAGGTATAAAGGGAAAAACTTTACATTAAATGTCAGATTAAAGTTTAGATTGAAATGATTTTCTTAATACCTAAATTGAAGACTGCTCTCATATTCCAAATGAGTTTAAATCCTTGGAAACTTACAGAGACAATATTCTGTGGTGGTGAAGAGAAAAAGAAGCTAAGAATCTAGCTATCACTGGTGGAATGAAAGATAAATGATAATCACACTCTGATGGGTAAAGACAGGGCTATATAATTTCCATGAGACTTGTACAGTAACTATCCCTCTGTATCATTCTTGTTGACTGAATGGTCTACGGAGACATTGGTTGATCAACATTACAAGTCAACCTAGCAGACAAGATCAAGAACAAGACTGACCTAGTCATGTGGAGAACCAGAAAGAAGCTAGTACCTGGGAATAGATGAAAGTACTGTACAATTTGAAGTTGGAGAGTTGGAATCTTGTAAACCATAGTAAACATTTTAGATTTTAATTTACTTATAGTTCATGGGAGAGTTCAAATTCCTAGATTTTCCTAACAAGCTTATGTTAACCTTTACCAACTCCAGCTCTGTAAAATTCAGGGAATTTTCCTTACTTGTAGATGTAATAACAGTTGATATACTTGGGTAAGGAGTATCCCTAACAGAATTTAGTAATCAACAGCAGTTATTTTGCTATATTATTTGTAGTTACTTTTAAAACTTTATTTTCTCAAAGGATAATCCAGGAATGGGTTTTTTATTCAGTTCCTGGTACTCAAAATCTCATCATTGACATTGTTACATTTAAATGCCTCTCTATAGTATAGTTGCTGAATTTTTAAGTCTTTCGAGGAAACTCTTTTGGCATGTTAATTAGAAATTAGAAGAGAGTTCATGAGACATTACTAATTTATCATAGGAAATATTCGTTTTTGCCCTGCAAAATAACCTCCTACAGAAAGGAATTTATATCTCTTATTTAGTTTACTTTTCTCATGTAAGAATACAAGTTAGAACAAGATTATTGATAAGCCTTTTCAGTAGACGTTTTTGCAGTCAGACTTGTATACACAAATCATAAAATTAACACACATTTATCATGTCCGTGGATGCTAGAAACCATAAAAAAAGGACATATGAACACACATCAAGTTCCTTTCACTTGATTTAAGGGAACAATAACCTAAACAACAGTTTGTAAGCATATCACGTATGTGGCGTGGTTCATAAGTAAATCTGAATTTGAATTTATTCTTTAAAATAGATAAAATTAGGGTAAATAGATAAGGCAGAAGATAGCATTATAAATTACAAGAATTTAAGTTATTTATAATAAGTGACATGCTATTGTTTAATGAAATTAGAAAAACTTTGAAGAAGGAGGAATTATCAGGAAAGGAAATGTGGAATTTATCGATTTGAATGTAGCCAAAAAGTGATATTAAATAACCCTTTGCAAGTCAATTCAGTTCTACAGAAGTGACATTTTAAATACAGTATTTCAGAAGGTTGTTTATTATTTCTAAAATAAATTTAATAAGATTTTTTGAAACACGATTTTTTATACCATTTTCATTTGAATTATGGCTTTTCAAGCACCTGGTGAGTGGTCAATTGATTGATCAATTTGTCTATGTCAGAGACATTTCGCCAATAAGATCACCACATTTTTATGGTTACAGATGAAAATATCCTGCTTCCCTTGTTCAGTTACATCTGATCCTTGGCCAAAATGAGTGTCCAAAATACAGATATTTTTCCTTTATCTCTTTTCTTAATTTTTGTTTTTCATTCCTCATATACTATCCTCTTACTTTTTTCACACAAAACTTCAAATTTCTATTCTAATCTTTTATTAAACTTTTATTTTCTGCTTATCGAGTAGTACTTTATTCAATTCAAATACCAGTCACGCACATTTTTATTCAGTGAGCTACAAATGACCTGACGATTCAAGACTTCAGGTCTATGATGGAAAGTTTAAGGCAAGAATTCTTAAAAGGTAAAGGAGATAAAAGAAATAAACATTTATAATGTATGAGTAATTGCCTATCTACTTCAAAAGACAATTGAGGAGCTCTGACGTTACTGAAATAAACTGTGAAATTCTTTATGTGTGTTCCCTGGGAACAAAGAATATTGCCTTTGGTGAATATTATACAAAGATAACTCAATTTAGAATATGTGGAAAAGTTAGAAGTGCTATATATTTTTTAAAGAATTTTATTTTTGTGTCTGTCTATATTGAAACATTTCCCTGTTGACCTTCCAAGAGGCCATAGTCAACTCATTTGAATATTGATTCTTCCACACACTGTGTGCTATTGGGCAAAATACTACTCCATGTGTCAACTTTGTCACCTTTAAAGTTGCAATAAAAGTATTAACCTAGGTAGGTCACAGCATTTTAGTGAAAATCAAATGAATTAATACTCATAAGTGCCTTAGAAGAGAATCTAGTACTTAATAACTCCATAAGTATCAGCTATTATTATCATTGTGGTTACTTTTCAAAATCTAAAAACAATCAGCTCATTTATATAATTTATAAAAGGCTTGGTTCTAGAAAACAAATTTGTAACATTCAAAAAATTTATAGAGAGTAATTAATTAACCCTAATAGCAATGAAAATTATATATCTAATCTAAAATTAAATAATCTAAGAATATAAAAGTTGAAAGTTTTTCCCATTTCCTTCTACATTTAGTCAAAATAATTTTATTTTACTATGCAAAACACATAGCTTTATTGGTTCTAGAAATTATAGTTGAAATTGGGGGTCTGAAGTGAAGGAAGCAGTAGATAAAGAACAGAGCTCTATATTTTATTCAGAGATTCTAAAATAAAGGGAAAAAATAATATTGTAAATGTTTGTTGTATTTATTGTGAAGAATAGTCTTCTGATTTCAAAATTAAAAAAAAAAAATCCATGTTCTGAAATTCACTTTTAATAAATTATTTTTCCAAGCCAGTTTCAAAGTATCAAATTTTCATGAAACAGTTAACTGTCATAGTTTTAGTTCAGTGCACACAATTGTTTCTTAGTGAACGAAATACATGTTCTATTTGTGAAAAAATAAAAATAAAAAAGTCACTTTAAATCCAGTCTAACAGCTAACATTAAATAAATAGTAACTTTTTATAAATTGTAAAGATTATATACACACACACAAAATCTTTATATGATACAAAATATGTATACTCTGTTCTCTGTTGTGTAATTTGGTGCCAAATATATAAGTCTTTAGGAAACTATGTAATAACCAGATTTTTAGGATATTATCAAGGTCAACATTAGACCAGGGAGCTTTGAACAGAATGAGAAGAACACTGAATACATACATAGAATTAGACTTTCAAATATGACCTAGAATAATTCTTATATCAGGTTGCAAACCAAAACTTAAATTCATAGGTGATTTGCAAGTTTCAGCCATAACAAGCATATGAAATATCTAAGAGAGGTTTGCCCTTGAAAGGAACTATTCTCTGTTCAGTTTCATTTCATGTGTTAAATTCCTTACTACCTACAAAATCATTTTGATAGCGTAAAGCTTAAAGATGTTAGAATATAGTCTTGCTTATTTCCCAGTACAAGAAGCTTTATCTGTATAGAAATGTGAGTATATCAAAATCATATGCACTAATATATCCTACAGATGCACAGGTGCATCTTTGATACATAATTACATTCATCCCTTTGATGTTTGATATGTGATTTTTGTGATTATGAGCTCAAAAGAAAAAAGTGAATGAGTATCCAGCTATTCATTCTAGGCCGAGAAAAATTTTTTTTCTTAATGTGAGATACTAAAGTTTTATTGTCAGACACTCAAATTATCCAATTATTTATGAATAACCAAAGG
This sequence comes from Rhinolophus ferrumequinum, assembly GCF_004115265.2. Taxonomy (NCBI): domain Eukaryota; kingdom Metazoa; phylum Chordata; class Mammalia; order Chiroptera; family Rhinolophidae; genus Rhinolophus; species Rhinolophus ferrumequinum. The sequence goes on along the minus strand of NC_046288.1, from coordinate 23,260,058 downwards.
TTTGAAACACATTTCATATGATTTATATTTCATAGAAAATTTATAGAAAGTTATATCTAACCAGAATATCAATTTATTTATTTCCAATAAAAAACATAGTGGGGTAAATGTGTTAATAAGCCAAGATCTCTTTCCCAATTTCAAAGTGCCTGGTATGTTCAACTAGCAACAATAACATTGTTTTACTAGCATTTTGTCAGAATGAAAGTAGATGAAGAATTTGTAGAACATGTGAGCTACAGGGTAATTAACCTTGTGTATATGTAGATTATTTCAGGACATCTATTTTTATACTTTCAATCTCACCGTCAAAAAAAATCGATAGTTTATTCTGACCATATTCCTAATGTTTTAGAGTGAATGTATTCTAAATACCTATTTTCCTCCCATCAAAACATTGACTCTCAGCACTTTAGTGGATTAAGTTTAATTAAATAAACATTTACTAAGCACAGTAGAGTACTTCTTATTAAAATCAATAGAGTTGGTTAATCAAAAAGAAAAATCCTCAAAAGCTGGAAATCATAAAAATAAATAAAACATGTAGATGTAAACATTATAAATGTACTAATATTCATTCATTAAATTTGTATCTCAGGTACAAGGTATTCTCTTGGGGCTTGGGTCTACTCACTGTCATTTTTATTGACTTTATTTCATATACTATACCCATGATGCATTATCTATTATTTTTAGACGATATTTTCTTTTAAATGAAAAGAAAAAAATGCCAAACCTCCATTAAAACTAATGCAGGCTATGATAGAGGTAGAATAAAGAAGGTGCCGAAAACACATGAAAGGAAGCACTTTACTAACCATTGTCACCCCAGTAAACTTTAAAAAAAGAAAAAGTTAGATGACCCGAAATGTTCACCACCAACAACAACAAAAAGGAAGCACTTAATTGACTGATGAACCCTATTAGATCTCTCAAATAAGCAGATATTTTGAGCAGAGTCCTGAAAATACAAGACTTTTCAAGGAGGTTGAAGATGAGAAAGTTATTCCAGTCAAATGACCCAGGATGTTCACACACCTGGAGGTGACCATTAAGTAATTCAGAAACTTGGGACATGTTCAAATACCAGCAGAAAGTTAGCTGAGGTCTATGTTGTAAACTGGTTTTAACTAGAGAGAAGGGATTTGTTGGAAAACTTTGATCAGACAGGTTTTTTGTTTATTTATTCAATCAAATATGTAGTTTAGATGGAAGTACTATATGCATATAAACTCAATATCCAAAATAGATGGAAACAGAGAAAATTTCTACTTTAAAATCTATGATCTGTCAATTTCTAGCTGAGGGAATTGGGAGAAATGTCTTCAATGTGTCTTAGAGTTAGCAGAGTTCTCACTCTTTTTCTTTAACTCCAGATCTTGGCAACTATTGCAACAAGATTGCCTCAAGTTGAAATACTAGGACAACTAACAGCCTGGATACATACCTTTTGGTCCCCAGCCCTTTCCTTACCTCATATTCGCAGGCACACACATATATACTGACTATATGATACAATTCCCCTTGGAAAAGCATGGGACCTGCAGACCAAAGCATGCCTGGTCCTGGGATTAATATTTCCTCATCCTTTTTAAATTTCTTAACATCCAAAGTCTTTTGTGGCTCTGTGGAGCTCAGGATGTTTATATTAATTTTACAAAATGAAAATGGACACAGAAGACAGTTTGGTTAATTATTTTAAGTTTTAAAAGTACATTTCTTTGCATATGCCATATAAATGGACATCGAAAATATCAACACCAGCCATATGTTTTGTAGGTATCGCAAAACTATTTTCATAGCTCAAAAGGCTTATAAGTTAAAATTCCTCAGCATGATAGAACAGCATACAGACCAAACAATATAGATTTCTTTCCTTTTCTTTTATGCTAGCATTACAACATATCCAAACTAAGTTTATCTGTCTTCGTCCATCTATCCATCCACGATCTATCCACCACCTATCAACCACCATCTTTTATCTGTCTGTATTTCTCCCACCTTTCTCTGAGTCTTGTTCCTACCTACAAGGGATGCTAGCCTCCAGAGAAGTCCCTTCTATGTTATTTGAAGATGTCTCACATGAGCCCATTAATGAAAAGCTTCAGGTTCAGTTACCATGACACATCTACAATTTTTCCTCTGTTTATTGACAGACTCTACCACTGGGCAGTATCATGTGCTACAGATAACATGCTTGTGTAATATTCCTGCTCCCTGGGGGCTCACTTCTGCTGCCACTGGTGCTATTTATTTTCCTTTGAATCATGCCCTGGCACTTTCACTGGGATCAAGGCACCCTGATAGGTTGGAGACTTCATGCATCAGAGTGGTGTAGTCCTCGAAGCACTTAATTTGTAGAACATATTAAAAGTATCATAGGCTCCCTGCTGAAGTCAACCAATTATATTCTATCATTTTGTGTTGCAATTTACCACATTAAGACCAAAACACAAGGCTTGTGGGGAAATAAAGCTACTGTAGTTTCACATATTCCTTTTTAATAATCCCTCCATAAGTCTTACATGTGCTGCACGTGAAGACCACATGGTGCAGGGTAGGAAATAAAATCCCAATGAGAGATCCAAAACGCTGCATTCTCAAACAACTAAACCTCCCTGGCAGGGGATAATACTTTGTTACTTGTGTGAGGCTTTAAAAAAAAAAAAAAGAAAGAAAAAGAAAAAATTACTGCTTTTCTTCCTACCTTCTGAGTTCTTCTAGTTGGACTAATAAGCAAGTTAACAGGAGAAAACAAAATTTTTGATACATGTGCATGGGGAATTCACCTAAGAATGAAAATTCCAAAGACAGTGAGGCAACATGGGTATATATGACATTTTTGGACAAAAGAGAAAATGGGGGTTGGGAGGGAAGCAATGGGAAATTTGATTTCATAAATGAGAATGTGTGCTTTACAGGTAATTGAGGAAGAACACACAACTCAGAAACAATGGGACACAGAGCTACCAGTCTTGGTCTTCCCAACTATTGCTAGGGTGAAGATTCTTAAGGTGATTTAGCCAAGGATTCCTCCCTAGAGCAGGTTTTCCTGTCTGAATCTCTTGGGCAGGAAAGGGATGGGGGAGTTAAATGTTCTTTCTGAGTCTTGTTTCTTATTAAACAGCTTAAAATCAGTATCCCAAAAAGGCAATTTCAGGGTGGCAAAACTTTGGTTTCCTTCACTTGACTACCTTTGAATTTCTTAGGAGAATTTTCTCCAGGAAACTCTTGATCCCTTATCTTAGTTTGAGCAGATTTTCCTTATCAGGTCACCAGACATTGTCAGATATGGTTGAAGTCCAGCACTGATATCACCAAGGGTCAATCTAGAACTCCTCTCTACGGAGCTGCACAGTCCTCTCAGAAAAGATGGTATTCTCCCATGTGCTTATTCTTTGTCATGTCTCTCAATTGTGACTGACTTGTGACCATTTTACATTTGCTCACCAAACATTATAGACTAAACATCCTGCTACTGTACGTACACTTAGTTCCAAAAAGGTGAGGCAATATCTATATCCAACACTGGTGTATAACTGTGCACACACATATACATTTTGCTGTGTTAGGAGAAGGGGCTCTACATGGGCACACGAGTTTTTAAGACATTAAATCTCCATTTGTACTTATAGCATACTGAACCAGTTCTATCCTCCAAAATGAACTCTTATTTATCTAAAATCACTGTAGGACAAAAAAAACCAAAACATTTTCTAGTTTAAAAGATGAACTACAACTATATTTCTCAGAAGTATCAAGTAAGCATGTTTCCCAGAGTTCTTTTTTCTATGCCTCCCCCAAACTTCTTGATATAGTGTCTTAGAAAATTTCAAATGTGTTCTTCTCTACGTGTGCATTACAAAATACTTAATATACAGATAGCTACCTATGAAAATGCTAATAATGTCTGTACTTCAGAACACTTTGAGAGAAAACAAAGTTTCCTACATATAGACTTAATAATGAGATATGCAAAATAGTAAGATATAAATAAACAAAACCCCAAAGAGCAGTAGAAAAATATAAAGTTGGAATAAAAAAAAAAAAGTAGCTCTTTCTCTATAAGCATAAGTCTTTACCTAAATCCTCTTGGAAATTTGCTTGGCATTACTACCCAGACTCTGAGATCTGGTCTTAAAATGATAAATAAGAAAATGTGAATTTGATATTATGGGTGAGGAAAAATTATTTTCCTTCTACCCTTCTAAGTTCTTTGGGGTGTACTAATAATCAAATTGATATCAGGCAGATTAATAGGACAACATTTATAAGGCATGTACAGAACCATGTCCTGTAAGAATATGGAACCTCAGGATATATTGGGCATTTAAAGCTTATAACCCATCTTGAGCTAAGGAGAAGAAGGACAGTGCTTTGGACTTCAAAGGGAAGGCAGGCAATTCACAGGTCAATGAGAAGGAGCAAACGTTTGGTGAACAAATTCTTATCAAACACAGAAAACAGTGGGACACAGAGGGTAGTCTAACAAACAAACTTTACTAGGTTCCTTCCTGTCTGCTACATTTAGTTCACGCTAAGGTGCTCTTCCTCCCTGGAGCAGGTTTTCCTACCTGTATTATTTTAGGCCAGTAAGGGGAAGGTAAAAAGCTCTTCTTGATTCTTTTGTTTCTTAAAAATAACCACCTTAAAATAATCAATACTTCAAAGAGGCATATTTTGGTGTGGCAAACTCTGCTCCTCCTCAATATTATAGAATTAAAAAAATAAAATAAAATAAAATTCAAACATGGAAGTATAGAAGACATGAATAAATGGGAAAATATCAAAATAATTTTAAAATGAATGGTAGTATAAAAATATGCAAATGAAAAACTATAGTACAGTAACAATAAAAATGATAAGCTATGAAAACCAGTCTGTACTAGAAAGCATTAAAATCAAAAGCTACTAATAAGAAAATATCCAAATTAATAATTCCAAATAAACAGAGTTAAACTTATGGTGATCAAAAAGTCTGTACAGTGTTTCCACCATACAATATCTGATATAACACAATATATTTATATTATTTCAAATATAGATGGATACCTCATGCAATATAAATTAGAAACCTAATTTATACAGATATAACTATATATTTTTTCATTGCCATAATTATAAATGAATGGATGAAATGATTGTAAAGTAAGAGATCTGGATTCATTAACATAAATATAAGACATTCTAGTCAAGAAGTCACAGTAAAAGAAGTTAGAATAAAAGATTGAAAACAAATGCCTGTAGTCATTAATCCCCAATAAACTGAAATGACAAAAAAATTATCTTGCCTCAAAATAAACTTTATTTATCAGTATGCCCATCCCATGAAGATAAGCTCAGCAGGGCCATTTTAACCCTTTATTTGAATGCAGGTTTCTAGAGGTCAGATTTAGAATATCTCAGGGATACTAATTTTCTCTATTTAAATATCACATTGCATTCTGAAGTCCCTTTATGATTTAGTGACTCCTGTGAATGGAACAGTATCTTTACTATGATTTTCAAAACAGTTCCTAAAATAAACATTAAAAGCAAAACTTTAAAATTCAGATTTGAAAACCCATCAGTATTTATTATTTAAAAATATCTTTTAATCATAGATAGATTTTCTTTATTTTACAGATATGTTTTTTCTATATTTATTGGATAAACAAACTAACACAGAAATATTATAATTTTCTTTTCAACTGTCATTGGCAACTTTCCATTTGGTAGAGTTTTTCTTTTCCCGTAATTCCTCAAGATGAAAATACTTCAAACAAGATAAAGAAACAGTTTAGTTTCTAGTGTTATGCACTGCTTATATTTTCTATCACAACGCTGTTCGCATGTATGCAACAGATCTAATCTCAGTTAGAAAATATGAGATAAATACAAATGTCCTGCAGGGAAGACAAAATGAGCTTTTAATGCTTTGAGATAGACACAATACCCAAATCATGAAATCAAGAGTTGTCTTAGATGCTTCATTTCCATTTTAGTATCCCCCATCTCTGTCCAGAAACATCTGTCTATACTCTGTCTCTGTGATATTACACTCAACAGGATATCAGCTGACTTGGGTTAATAAAGCTATAGAGTAACTGATGACCAGCATTGAAATGGATGAATACAGGTAGGAGTTAATAAAACCTTAATGTGCACTTTTCATAAATATTGTGCAAAGTGTTCAATGATATAGGAAGACATAGTTCATTCTGAAAGCTTTAACATGGGTCAGAGTAAATATATTGGTATCTGTTATGAAGTGAATTGTGTTCCCCAAAAAAGATACATTGAGACTAACTCCCTGTAATGTGAAGGTGATCTTATTTAGATATAGGGTCTTTGCAGATGTTATCAAGTTAAGATGAAGTCATATTTGATTATTGGATCCTAATTCAATAATATTAGTGTCATTATTAAAAAAAAAAAAAAAAGACAAACACATAGAAGGGAATGCCATGTGAAACAGGCACAGATTGGAGTGATGCATCTGTAAGTCAGAAAATGCCAAGTATTGCAAGCAACCAGCAGAAGTTAGGAGAAAGGCATAGGACAGACTCTACTCCTGATCTGCCAATAAGGAACCAGCCTGTTGACATTTTGATTGTCCACAGCAATGATAGAATAAATCTCTGTTATTTTAAGGTGCCCATTTTGTGGCAATTTGTTACAGCAGCTCTAGGAAACTAATATTACAAGGACACTTGAATAGTGTTGTTTCACCATAAGTAACAGAAACTCTGACTTAAAATGGTTTATAAAATAAGGATATTCTTACATCACAAGAAGTTCCAAGGTGGGCAATTTCAGATTTAGTTCATTCAGTGGCTTTATGATGCTATTCATTTCTTTTCAGTGTCATTCTCAATTTTATTTTACATTCTGTGTGTAGAGCAATTCTAAGCATCTCATCTAGATGGGCAAAAATGAGACCTTCTCTTCACGCAGCAAATTCTTTTATACAAGACCCTTAGCAGACATCCCTCATGAATTACTGGTGAGATGTGGGTCACATGCCCATTTCTGAAACAAATATAAACAAGGGGAACTGGCTTCCCCTGGAGTCAATCAAGTCCCATCTGAGATGAGTTGGGGCTGAGATAGGTGGTAGGGAGATCACCTTACCCTGACACACTAGCTGAGCCAAATTGAGATTTTATTGGGTGGAAAATGACGAGAAGAGGAGGTGGTCAGTAGACATAATCATTGTCTCAAAGAAAATGTTTTTTTTCTCTGAGAAATGACAGTCCTTTCTAAATTTAACATCAGCATAAGGCACCAGCTTTTGTAAAACTTTTCAATTCAGTAATTTCCATAGCTAAGAGAATGGGTGAAGGCAACCCAGCACAAAATGATGTCCTCATTGTACTAGAAACCTATCTAACCCCCAGAAGTTAAGAGAGATACAAAAAAAACAATCTCACTCTCTTATTTGGAAATAATAATCTGATAAATAGTCCTGACATTTACCCAACTAAACCAGTTTTCTCTCAAAACATGAAGGCCATTGGCTTATTTGCAAGTTTCAGATTAAAATAATATTTTCTTAGTGATGTGCAAATCTGAATGTCTCAGCTTCACCATTCAATTTTGTCAGTCTTCAATCTCTTTTCCATCAATGTTCTGAAGACTAAATGGGGCAACTGAGAAACCCATTTAGGATGTTCTTTTCTAGTGTTTCAAGTTTACTACCTAGATTCAGAAGTGGAAACCCATTCTTGCCTACCATCTCCCCAAAAAGTAATATGCAATGTTTTTGTGTCCTATTTTGCCTACTTTATAAGAAATTAGCATTCCTAGACTGATCCTTGATAACTGGCAGCCTTCCACGTAGATATTATTGGAGCCAAGCTTTGATATTTGTTTGTCAATTCTGAAACTCTATAATAGTGCTGTTTCCACTATGAGTGGCATTACAGAAAAAATGAAGAGAACCAACAAGTTTTTCATAGATTATCTCTTAACTGAAATTCGAGTAATATGTTTGCCTTCCCATCCTCAGAACTACACTAGATTAATAGACAGTCTCTAGATATGTTTGTCTATTATTATTGAAATGCTGATGTCTTTAAAATTTGACATTCTCACTCTAGCATCTCCTCACTCCAATAGTTTACTTGACAACTTCACGGGTTTTCTGTTGTGTATCTCAAATGCAAATTGGGAGTATTAGTCTGCTAGGGGTGCTGTAACAAACTATCAGAGAAAGGGTAGCTTAAACAACAGAAATTTATTTTCTCACAGTTCTATAGACTAGAAGTCCAAGATCAAGGAGTTGGCAGGTTTTTGTTTTTTGGGTTTTTTGTTTGTTTGTTTGTTTTCTTTTCTTGAGACTGCTCTGCTTGGCTTGCAATTAGCTGTCCTCTTGCTATATCCTCACTTGGCCATTTCTCTAGGCACACGCTTCATCTCTCTCTCTCTCTCTCTCTCTCTCTCTCTCTCTCTCTCTCTCTCTCTCTCTCTCTCTCCCTCCACATCAGGACATTAGTTATATTGGATTAAGTCCCCGCTGTAACCACCTCATTTTACCTTCATTACCTCTTCAAAGGCCTTCATTACCTCTTCAAAGGCCCTATCTCCAAATACAGCCATATTCTAAGGTACTAGGAGTTAGGACTTCAAAATACCAATTTTGCAGTAACACAATCCAGTCTAGAACACTGCCAAACAAATGCCTATGCAACTCAAACTTTGTCTTTCTCTAGTTTGCATACTCTAGTGGCATCACCATCTATCTAAAGCTGCTCAGTCTCTGTACCCTTCCTTAAACTCTTTTCACTAACTCTCCTTCTACTACCTGATCCAAGCTTCTATTATTTTCTATCTAGACTATCAGCCTTCATAAGCTTTTATTTAACATTTACCTAATTCCAGCCACATCTCTTAGCTATATCTCTGTTTCTCATATAATTGAAATTTAATTCCATTTAAAGGTATTCACTGGAATTCTATTTAGTGTTTTCTGCCCAAATGCTCAACTATATGGATTTTCCTAATCATTAATCTCTTCTCGACAGTCCTTATTATTTGTAACTATTTTCCCCTGGTCACCCTATCCTAAGTGTCCCCCCTTCCACTCTTGCTACAATATCCCTGTTTTGTTTTTGGAGTCTCTCTGTGAAGGTATCCTCTTTATTATTGATTTGTTTATATTTTTCCTAACCCAACATATATGTATGTTGCTTTAGACCAAACGTCTTTTCTATTTCAGTAACCACTTGGACGGAGCTGAAAAATAAGAAGAGCTCAATATCAATAAATATTTAATACATAAAGCAGAATAGGTCATTAGGGATGATGCTGATCTATATGACAAACTATAGATTTCACCCAAACCACTCTCCTTCATGAAGGCTTTAGGAGGAAAAAAAAAAGAAGAGTATTTCACACCAGACTTGCTACTGCTTCCTTGTCCTCTACTTCTACTTTTCAGACAAAGAAGAATTCCTGAGTTCCAAACTGACAATCTCTCTGGTTCTACCTTATGAGGCACCAGCAAATTAAATAAAGCAAAATACTTATTTCTGAATAATAAGAGTTATTTCTGTATTCTCTCTGCTAGTATACACTGGTACATAAAGCTTGACGGTAGACTATAGCTATTCTAAAATCCAATCTGTAGCACTATTACTTAAAGCCTAAAGAAAGTTGGAATTATTCTGATTGAAAGAGCTCTATGTGCTACTATACACCATTCATTTCAGACATAGAACTGAGAGATACAACATTGTCTGGCTCATCATATGAGTACCGATGTCACTCCAAAAACTGGCAGAAATTAAGGTAAAGAAGATTCTGAGACTGGTTCCAAAATTGTTAATGAATCAGAAAGATTGACATGGGGTCCACAGATGATAGCAAAGGGTAGAGAAAGAAATGGCAGAACTAGATAATATACTACTTGAAGAATCAGATGTTCTTTAGGGTAGCAGAATTATGATATAAAACAGCAAAGGTTTGGGGCAAGGAACACACTGACCTCATCTTTTCATCTTGGAACGTTACATAATAAAATAGAGTTGACTAAAATATGATTTTAGATAGGATTTTCCCCTAGGTATCAAATGTTGAGTTATAGAGTTACCTATAATAAGGAACATTATTAGCTACAAAATATTCTTTAAAAGTAATCAATATACATGAAGTTGTATCAATAACTGAAAATATGCTGAATTTTAAAGCAAACTAAATAGTTATTTCTAAATGAAGGTGTAGACTTTATTAGAAAGTTCAGATTCAGTTTTATTTATAATTGAAAATGGAATAAAACCTCAAAAAGAATTAAAAATGTTTTGCAAGGAAAGGCCTCAATCATATGTTTGAATTTTAACACTAAAAGAGAATCCTTAATATTAAACTCAAAAACGATGAACTACATATATAGACACCATCTTAAAGAGACAAACTCTAAGGTATTTCTTCTCTAAATTCTGTATTTACTGCAAATAACTTCTTTTTAAGTTGGTGACTTATTGTAAAATGATCACCACAATAAGTCTAGTTAGCATCCCTCATCACACATAATAAAAATTTCTATTCTTGTGATGATAACTTTTAAGATCAAATCATGATGCTATCTGTATACCTGAAACTAATATGTTATGTCAATCATATCTCAATAAAAAATCATATATATGTATGATAAACACAAAAGTTTATGAGATAATCAGAGTAGTCACTATTATGTTCATTTTCACAGTTCAGGAAATTGCGTCTGTAAGAAGGTAAAAAGACTTTCTCACCCAAGGTCACACAACTGGTAACATCAAATGGGACATGAACTCAGGTTTTTTTTATTATACCTGGAAATCTTATTGTCAAATGGACCACGCTGTAAATATACTAATGATATTTGCTAAGAGGAAAAGTTCTTATCTCTGCAATGCCCTTAGCAAGATATTCTTTGCTAGAGTATTACTGAATAAACCCAAGATCTATAGATTTATCAGCCAGGGCTCCCTTTTTTTCTATATCAACTTATTCAAAACCAATACAAATTCTGTGAGATGGTTACTGAGAAAATTGAGGTTTAGAGAAGTTCAGTTATTTGCCCTAGGTTCACATATTAGATGTAGTTGACCTAGATTCACATAGTAGGGGTACAGCCAAGATTCCTATCCAGCAGACCTTACTCTGGATCCTGTACTCCTAACCATTACCCTCTATGCTTCTCCACTGGACCCAAAAAATTTCTAGAAATTCTCTAAAATCGTTCCAAATTCTGAAAATACACAATTTTCCAAAATATTCTGATGATGAAGTATTTTTAAACTTCATTTGATGTGACATGTTTAGATTCATAAATTAAAGAGATTCAAAGAGCTAGGACAAAATAAATCATTAAATTA